>NW_027530971.1:6522529-6655497 GCF_008692635.1 Crocuta crocuta
ATCCCAAAATTATAAAATTATTTTTCTAGTTCTTTTGATTTTTGTTTAAATTAAATTTCTAAGCTAATTAGAATTTCATATTCTGTTTATTAATTCCGTTAAAAAATTTATTATTCTTGGGGTGCCTGGGTGCCTCAGTCAGTTAAGCGTCTGTCTTTGGCTCAGGTCATGATCTCACGATCAATGAGTTTGAGCCCCGCGTTGGGCTCTGTGCTAACAGTTCAGAGCCTGGAGTCTTCTTCAGATTCCGTGTCCCCCTCTCTCTCTGCTCATCCCCGACTCGTGCTCTGTCTCTCTCTGTCTTTCAGAAATGAATAAATGTTAAAATTTTTTTTTAAGTTTTTAAATAAAATTTATTTAATTTTTAAAAATTTATTCTTTTNTTAAAAAAAAAATTTATTCTTTTTCTAGGTAAACTGGCATCTGATATAGAAATAATGCTAATTTTGTGATTCTTCTCCATTATTTTTGTCTGTAATCTTACTGTATAGTCTAGCACAGATAGGACAGTTTTGAATGATAACAATGAGTAATCATCCTTATTTTTAATTTTTAATGGCAGTGTCTTGTTCTAGTGTTAAGGTTTTATGTACTTCAGTGAACACTATTTATTGGGTTCAGGATGTTTTCTTCTCATATTAAAACAGTTAAGTGAAATAGTTATCACACCAGAAGAGTAAATGATAAAAAAAAATATGTGAGGGGCACCTGGGTGGCTCAGTCGATTAAGTGTCTGACTTTGGCTCAGGTCATGATCTTGCGGTTAGTGAATTCGAGCCCCCTGTTGGGCTCTGTGCTGACAGCTCAGAGCCTGGAGCCTGCTTTGGATTCTGTGTCTTCCTCTCCCTCTCTCTGACTCTTCCCTGCTTTCACTCTGTCTCTCTCAAAAATAAACAAACATTAAAAAAAATATTGAAATACAATTCTAAAAGGTAGAATGGAAATGATACCTGAAGATAGATTGTAATAATTAGCTGATGGGGCTGCTGAAAGTTTTAACATTCATTTAGTCTTGTATATATTCAGAATCAATGAGTTTGAGTACAATAAGAAAAACATAGATGTTACAGAGGCTGTGAAGGCTGAGAAATACTGGGACACCACGTGCACATGTCCAAATGAGTTTCACAGGGTAAATACTGAAGCTGATATGCACTTGGTTGGAGATAAAAACCCTTCTAGAAGGCAGGATGCCAGTTTACCAATAAAAACAAATATATTCTTAGCACTGTTTCAAGTAATGTTCATTTTGTCGAAGGTTAGAATTATCGGATAAGTCTGTTGTGTTGTGAATATACTCTTCTTGAATATATGCAGTGAATATGATTGTAGTTCGATGAATGTATTCTTAATGAATCTATTGATATTCATTAAGTTTTAAACTGAGCTCAAAATTTTCCAGTATAGGTTAAGAGTACAGGCCATGAATATGAATATATGCTGATGAAAATATGAATATAGTCTTAGTGAATATATTGATATTCATTAAATTTTAAACCAAGTTCAAAAATGCCCCAATATGGTCAAGAACATAGCTCATGAATGTGAATATAAACTATGAAATGTTCATGAATATATTGATATTCATTAATTTTAAACTACATTAAAACGTTTCCCAATAGGGCAAAGAAGAATATATTCATGAATATATTTATGAGGATATATTCATGAATATAATCATAAAGAATATATTCACATCTATTGAATATATTCATGAAGAATATATTTATAAGAAACTCAACCACTCTACAACTCTGCTTTTTGCAAATTAAATGGTTCTCAAAATGCTTTGAAGCAAATTCTGAAATTTCACTGAAATATTGAAAAAGTGAGAATATAAATTTGATATATTCAATTTAATTGATCTATTTATGAATTGGCTGCTAGTGAATGGTTTTGGCAAATTAATTTAGAGCCCTCTGTTTCAACATGAAGTGGACCATTATATATTACAGCATCGTTCTGGGAAAATCAAGACAAGAAAGAGAGAGAACTGAAAACAGCTGGGCTATCTTAGTACTCAGAAATTGTTTTGTGACATTAAAGAAATGATGGTCCCTCTTACAAGGGAGGCCTTCAAATCCTATATAAACTGTAAGGAGCAGAGTACTCCGGTAAATGAGTTTAATATGCCAGGCAGTGAATGTAGCCAGACACTGTTATTTTAGCTTTTGGTTTATTTCTCTTGGATTCACATTCATGAAGTTGTACAGTTTAGTAATAAAGAATGGGTTTTTAGGGTTGAACTACTTATGAGACTTTGAGTCTTTTTTTTAAATTGAAGTGTAAATTACATACAGTAAAATGCACATTTTTTTTTTTTACAAATAGTTTATTGTCAAATTAGTTTCCACATAACACCCAGTGCTCATCTCCACAAGTGCCCTCCTCCATGCCCATCCCCCCTCCCCCCCACATCCATCAGTCCTCAGTTTTTGTCAGCATTCAAGAGTCTCTCATGGTTTGCCTCTCTCCCTTTCCCCCACCATTCCCCCCTTCTTCTCCCCCTTGTTCCTCAGTTAAGTTCCTCCTAATCCTCCTATACGTGCAAACATATGATATTTGTCCTTCTCTGCCTTAAAATGCACACATCTTAAGTGTATAGAGTGGTAAATTCTTACATATGTATACAACTATGTAAATATTGTCAACTAAAATGTGGAACACTTCCTTCACCCTAGAAAGTTTCCTTGTGCCCCTTTCTAGTCCATTTTTACTGTGCACAGATAACCACTGTGCTGACTCTTGTCATTCTAGACTGTTTTGTCTGTCCTTAAAATTCATATACTGGGGGAGAAAATTCATATACCTGGAATATATAGTAAGTATTCTGATGTGCCTTGCTTCTTTCACTGACCATATTTCTTTTTTTTCTTTAAATGAGAGTACATTTATTTTTTCTAGGAGTATTTTACAGAAAATTTTTTATAAAGATGTTAAATAATCATAATGGAAAATACAGTATTTTACTAGTTTTTATTCTGGGGAATGGAAGTTCATTTTATCCCAATATTTTCTTCAGGAGTAGACTTTGTTTTTATTTCAATGAGTTCTTCTACTCGAGCCAAAACACTTTCAATCAAATCAAATGTGAAAAGAGCTGAATGTAGAACCTTAAGCTGCATTTCAGGTGGCATATTAGGGATCTCTTCTCCACCTACCGTTACAGAGCAAAGATCTTTAGATTTCTGGACAACTTGGCTATTTTCTTGGCTATTTTTAATTTCTGCTTCATAATGTGCGTTTGACATATTAAGTCCTGTATGGAGTGGCTTTAAGAAATTATTCTCAATCTTTCCAAGTTCTGTCCATAATCCAGTTTGATTGTCTTTTTCATTATCTTTGATAACCAAGTATCTCAATAAATTTAATGAAGCCATTATTATCCTATCTGAGTTTTGGAGTAAATCTGTCTCAGCACCCTCTGGGAGAAAGAATACCAAATCTAGAAGTGAAATCAGCTGTGGGCCTGTAAACCATTTGTTGTTATGTGTTTTCTTTAATGATACATCAATTTGATTTTTGATATTTTGAATAATGAAAGCCTCCACACCTGAATGATTACTTGTATTCAATAAGCACATAAATAATGTATATTTGCCTTGTGAATCCAACTTGTTAATATACAGCTGAAGCATAGCTAAACTCTTTTTCCTCAGTGTCTCAATGGGGCAAAGTGTCATTACTTTGACTAAACCCTGAGGTAGAATAAGAAAGCTCTTGATTTCTAAGTAGTGGTGAAATAGACTGTTGTCTTCTATTCTCAATAAACCATTCTCCAACAGATCCACTCCTTTGGAGAAAATGGACTCTTCTGTTCTTTGCAAAAAGACTTCAATATGCCCCATATTAAATTGCAATAGGTACGATGGGCTTAAGACCATTGGAAGCTGATCGATACTGATGCCCTGTACAAATACTAAATAGGCCAGAGAAGCCATAGAGTCTGCTGTTTGTCTTCTTCTTCCTCAAATTCAAGATAATCCCATGTCTTCTTTTTCCTTCCATGATTAAAAATCATTTTGGGGAAAGGATGTCCAATTGCTGATAAAAAACCTATTATTTCAGATGCAAAACATCTTAAAGGATCATCTCCAGCTTCTTTAGACTGCTCAAAGAATTGTGCTGTCAGCAAAGGGCATTTCAAGCTTTTGAAACAAAATTTCAGTAATTCATCCTTTAACTTTTCATTTTCACTTTCCACTGAATTTTCTTTTTTTTTAATTTTTTTTTATTATTTTTTTAATGTTTTATTTTATTTCTAAGAGAGAGAGAGAGAGACAGCATGAGCAGGGGAGGGTCAGAGAGAGAGGGAGTCACAGACTGAAACAGGCTCCAGGCTCTGAGCTGGCAGTCAGCACAGAGCCCGTCGCGGGGCCCGAACCCACGAACCGCGAGATCATGACCTAAGCGAAAGTCGGACGCTTAACCGACTAAGCCACCCAGGCGCCCCTGAATTTTCTTTGTCATTAATGACTTCTTCCACAAAAGGCTTAGTGAATTCTGTTAAGGCCTTGCAACACTGACAGAGGCCATACTCATCTGTTTGTATTTGTTCTTTTGAGTGTGGAACAGGAAGGAGAGATAGCTGACTCCAAAGAGTGGACAGTGCTAATCCAACTGAATATGCCTTGTTGTTATGAAGTTTCTGAATCACTGTTTGTAATGGCTGAAGTAAAAGAAGAATAATCTGAGATATCTGTTTTCCAGAGGGCTCTTCAGTCAGTTCAAGCAAACCCAACAATAATTCCTTTGGATTACATAACTTTACCAATAAATCAAGCATCAGAAGATAATATTTTCTTTTCTCATCTTCCTTATTCCACAGAAGACATCGAACAACAGAACCAACAAGATTCCAGCCCATATTCTTGATGATGACCCTATTCTTTTCATTTTGAATAATTTCTAATAGCTGCTCTATATGCCCTTCATCTATGCATCTTTGACCCGCTAACTGAAACAGGCCAAAATCTTCTTCTTTAAAGTCTTGTTCTTCTAGGATTTGACATCTCTTTATTATGGATTGAAGTTCTTCCACGGCCATTCCTCTTTATTTTTCCTGGTTTTGATGCGGCCAGGCCTCTTGCCACTCTCAGCGCCCTCCTCACTGACCATATTTTTGAAGTTTATTCATTATAGTGGTGTGTATCAGTAGTATATTATTTTTTTATTGCTGTCCATTGTATAAATATACAACAAATCTTCAACCCATTTTTTATTTGGGGCTGTTTCCAGTTTTGGACTATTAGAAATAAGTCTACTAGTTGTATGCTTGTGCTTTTATACTCATTCTCAACATCTTTTTTAATGAAAAGATTATCAGTTGTAGTGTATTAAAAACCTAGTAGGTATTAAATAGCATATCTACTCTGCTTTGAGACAAATATGCTGGTTAAAATGAAAGTTTCAGGGACGCCTGGGTAGCCCAGTCAGTTGAGTGACTCTTGATCTCAGCTCAGGTTTTGATCTCAGGGTTGTGAATTCAAGCCCCCCGTTGGGCTCCATGCTAGGTGTGGAGACTACTTAAAATAGTATTAATAAAATGAAAGTTTTAGCAACAAAAACAAAATAATTATGAATATAACTTAAAGGATTGTCATCCTGATATTTATTAACAGATCTTAGTTTAGGTATGGACTGGAGAAGTTGGAATGGGTTTTTTTCAGAATGGGCTTTACAGGCCATTTAGGGGTCAGGATCTTTTTTTCTTAGTGAAGTTCCAGATACATGTTGGGTGCTTTACCATACCTTCTCATTTAATATTCACAGTAAATTAACAAATGGGTGCTGCTTACATTAGATTGCTGACACATTTAGGTTGTACCTGTCAGGCACAACTCTTTCTTTTGCTACAGGATAATTTAATAGTTTTCAAACCTGGAGCTAATGATACTCTGGAGTTTACTATTTCCTTTTGTTGAATTGATAGTATTGGGGGCTGAGGAGTTTAGCCTCTGTTACCATCTGCAAATTGAGAGAGCTTAAACTCAAAATGGGAGGGACACTGGGAATCACATGACTTGCTTTTTGAGTTTCTTACTTCATCTTTATGATTTGGTAGTTCATAAAGGAATGCTGAGGCTTCAGACAGTTTGGTATTCTGAGATCTCATAAATCAAGCATTCTTCATGGCCTGTATTCACTCTGAGTTGATTGAAGTTCTGGATAGCTTGAACACTGTTCACCCCGAGGCTTCCTGCCAGCAACAACTCAACCCATTTAATTAAACACACACACACACACACACACACACACACACACACGACAATCTTTTGGAAAACAGTATAATTAAAATCTCTTAACATTCCATGGGTATTCAGAAATAACCATCTATTTCACATATATATCTGAGTAAACAATTAACCATTAAATGTAAATAAATAGATACTGAGTGGGCTAGATCTTGTGAATACTTTGGTTATATAATGTCTTGCATGTGATATTGTTTAGTTTGTACAAAGAATTCTGTAAAATATGTACTCCTTTGGAGCACATGGGTAGCTCAGCTGGGTAAGTGTCTGACTCTTGGTTTGACTCTTGGTTTTAGCTCAGGTCATGATTTTGCGGTTCGTAGGTTCAGCCCCACATCAGACTCTGTGCAGACAGTGCAGAGCGTGCTTCGGATTCTCTCTGCCCCCCTCTCTCTGCCCCTCCCCTGCTTTCTCTGTCTTTCAAAATTAATGAACATTAAAAAAAAATCTTAAAATGCTTAACTCCTTTATTAATCACAAAATTGTGAGCTTCTTAAGATAAGTACCCATGTCTGATGTAGATTGGCTATGCAATAGCATTTAGTACAATTTATTGTATATAGAAGATACTTAATCTTTATATTTAAAAAAGAGAAGGAGACACAGAATCTGAAGCAGGCTCTAGGCTCTAAGCTGTCAGCACAGAGCCCAGTGTGGGGTCACAAACTGTAAGATCATGACTTGAGCCAAAGTTGGATGCTTAACCAACTGCCCCTATATTTTAAATGAATAAAATATATGAGACATCAATCATAGAAATACTTTCTTAGGATTGATTATCATAATATATGTAAGAGATGCCAGCTGAAATACCAAGCCATTGAAACATAGATTTTCCTACAACATATACATTTTCTCTGTGATGTTTGTGTTGCTATTTTGCCCATTAATTAGTTCAAGGAGGTAGGTGTGAACCGTTGTCTGTATCTCTACCGTCCTAATTAAAATGTCCTCTTTTCAATTTTGTATCCAGTCTTTTTGCACTAAGATCCTCCTTCCCTCAGTTCCATAGTATATTAGATTCATTTCTGAGCCCTTTTCTTATCTGTGTCCTTTTTTACTATAAAATGGAAGAAAGTATGTAGCAACTTGAAAAGTTTTTAAAATTTTATGTACTGTTAGACTTGAAGTGAATGTCAGATCTGAGAGGGTCCTGAGAGATCATTATTCAATCCCTTTATTTTACTGATGGAAGAACCTTAAATTACTTCTAATTACTTCTCACTATAACTCACCCTCCACTGTTTTATAATTGCTTGATTGTAAGCATTTCTAGCCAGACTTTAAACTCAGCGGGAATAGGGCTATATCTCCCTTATTTAATACTGCATCTCTGGCCTGAGCACAGTACTTGGAAGAGAATAGATATTCAGTTATTGGTGTTGAATAAATAAATAAATGAATCAAGCTTGGTGAAGGAACTTGAAGCTGCTCACAGCTGTTGAATCCCATTTCAGCACACTAAAAGTTGGACATTTGTAATCTACTCCACCATTCTGGAGAGTCAGGACTGGTGGAAATGATTAATTTCCTTAAGTGCATGCCAAACTCTATAATTTACACATTTCCACACATCGGCTTTCAGCATGCAGAGGACTTCTGTATAGAACAGCAGTTGACCAAAGAAACACCAGAGAATGTGCTGCCTCATTTTTGCCATAATATATAAGCTCATGCTTGATAACATATAAGCTCAGGAATGGCATATGTAGAAGGGACTATAACAAATACCGTCTGTTTCAGTCTCCTGATTTCTCATTTCCAGTATAGTTCAGGCTCTTTAGCATGGCCTTTATAACTCTGTGCTGTTCCACCCTATTTTTCTTACTTCGTATCCTGTTACTTTCTTTAACCCATTCTGTTCTCAAGCAAATGAAAATGTTTGCTATTTTCTGTACACCCTGAGCTTCCCAATTTCTTGTATTCTTCCAACATTGTTTTCTTCCTTTAATTCCCACACTATTCTGTATATCCTGATCCTGGCCATTTGATCCACAAGTATTTATTGAGACCTCATTATGTGCCACGTGCTGGGTTAGGAGCTGAGAGTTTAATGATTGATAAAATTATAAGCCTTGTGGTCAAGGAGTTAACACCCTAGTGGAGGTGGACGTTTATGTAGGGTAACATAGGATCCCAGGGGAGCAAATGGAGTGGCACCTAAGTGACTTTTGGGGGAAGTGTTGAAAAAATGACTAAATCAGTGGTTCGCAAATAGAGGTGGGGTAGAGGGAAGCATTTGACAATCTCAAGACATTTTTGGTTGTTACAGCTTGAGAGAGAAGAGTGTGCTACTGGCATCTGGTGGGTAGAGGCCAGGAATATTGCAAAATATGCTATGCACAAGATCATCCCCCAAAGAGAGAGTTATCCAGCCCCAAATGCTGAGGGATGAGAATCCCCTAAATCAAGTTGAAAAGATTGAAGGGGGAATTGAAATACCATAGTTTGGGGAACTAGAATGAGTTTATTAACATGGTTGGAGCTGAGATTTTGAATGGGAAGAAACCAAGTTTGAGAAGTAAGCTTCACTGGCAGGGTCTAGGTCAAGAGGCCTCAAAAGCCATGTTGAGAAGTTGGGACATCTTCTCTTCAGACTTGCTAGAATGGTTTTTTTCAGCCAAAGTGCCCTGCCATTCTAGGAATTCTTAACTCTTGGTAACCCATTTATTAAGGAGTCATTAATGAAGCTATGTAAAGCAGTTCCTTGTTAGCTGGGTATACTGAAGGGGGATGTATGTATGTATTTAAATTCAAGTTAGTTAACATTTAAATTCAAGTTAGGGTAGTATTTTCAGGAGTACAACCCAGGGATTCATCACTTCAATATGACACTCAGTGTTCATCCCATCAAGTGCCCTCCTCAGTGCCCATCACCCATTTAGCCTTTCCCTCCACCCGCCTCCCCTCCACCAACCCTCAGTTTGTTCTTTGTATTTAAGAGTCTCTTATGGTTTGTCTCCCTCTCTGTTTTTATCTTATTTTTCCTTCTCTTCCCTTATGTTCATCTGTTGTTTCTTAAATTCCACATATGAGTGAAATCATATATTTGTCTTTCTTTGGCTTATTTCGCTTAGCATAATACAATCTAGTTCCAGCCACATTGTTGCAAATGGCAAGATTTCATTCTTTTTGATCACGGAGTAATAGTCCCTTCTGTGTGTGTGTATATGTATGTATGTGGTTGTGTATACACACATATATACATACAAGTCCCTTGTGTGTGTGTATATATATACACAACATACATAAATACAGGTCCCTTGTATATATATATGTAAATGTATATATACATACATACCACATCTTCTTTATTCATTCATCAGTTGGTGGACATTTGGGCTTTCCATAATTTAGCTGTTGTTGATAGTGCTGCTACAAACGTTGGGGTGCATGTGACGCTTTGAATCAGCATTTTTGTATCCTTTGGGTAAATACCTAGTAGTGCATTTGCTTGGTTGTAGGATTGTTCTTTTTTATTTATTTCTGAGAGAGAGAGAGACAGCGTGAGCAGGGGAAGGTCAGAGAGAGGGAGGTACAGAATCTGAAGCAGGTTCCAGGCTCTGAGCTAGCTGTCAGCACAGAGCCCAACGCAGGGCTCGAACCCACGAACTGTGAGATCATGACCTGAGCCAAAGTCGGATGCTTAACCAACTGAGCCACCGAGGTGCCCCAGGGTTGTTCTATTTTTAACTTATTGAGGAACCTCCATACCATTTTCCAGAGTGGCTGCACCAGTTTGCATTCCCACCAATAGTGCAAAAGTGTGCCCCTTTCTCTGCATCCTCGCCAACATCTGTTATTTCCTGAGTTGTTCATTTTTACCCACTCTGAGTGGTGTGAGGTGGTACCTCATTGTGGTTTTGATTTCTATTTCCCTGATGATGAGTGATTTTGAGCATCTTTTCATGGATGTCTTATTTGGAAAAGTCTCTATTCATGTCTTCTGCCCATTTCTTCACTGGATTATTTGTTTTTTTGGGTGAGTTTAATAAGTTCTTTATAGATTTTGGATACTAACCCTTTATCCAATATGTCATTTGCAAATATCTTCTCCCATTTCACCAGATGCCTTTTAGTTCTGTTGTTTCCTTTGCTGTGCTTTTTATCTTGATTATGTCCCACTAGTTACTTTTTGCTTTTATTTCTCTTGCCTCCAGAGACCTGTCTAGTAAGAAATTGCTGCAGCCAAGGTCAAAGTGGTTGCTGCCTGTTTTCTCTTGGAGGATTTTGATGGTTTCCTGTCTCACATGTAGGTCTTTCATCCATTTTGAGTTTATTTTTGTGTATGAAAGTGGTCCACCTTCATTCTTCTGCATGTGGCTGTTCAGTTTTCCCAGTACTATTTGCTGAAGAGACTGTCTTTTTTTCCATTTGATACTCTTTCCTGTTTTGTCAAGGATTAGTTGGCCATACATTTGTGGATCCATTTCTGGGTTCTCTATTCTGTTCCATTGATCTGTGTGTCTACTTTAGTGCCAGCGCCATACTGTCTTGATGATTATAGCTTTGTAATACAGTTTACAGTCTGGAATTGTGGTACCTCCAGCTTTGGTTTCCTTTTTCAGGATTGCTTTGGCTCTTCAGCGCCATCTCTGGTTCCATACAAATTTTGTTCTAGCTCTGTGAAGAATGCTGGTATTGCTTATTTTTTAAGTTTATTCATTTTTGAGAGAGAGAGAGAATGAGGGAGGGAGGGAGGGAGGGAGGATGGGTGCATGTACACGAGCCGATGAGGGGCAGAGAGAGGGGTCGGGGGACAGAGGATCCAAAGAGGGCTCTGAGCTGACAACAGAGAGCTCAACCTGGGGCTCAAATTCACAGACCGTGAGATCATGACCTGAGCCAAAGTTGGACACTTCACTGACTGAGGCACCAGGCACCCCTGCTGGTATATTTGATAGGGATTGCATTGTAGTATACACTGCTTTGAATAGTATAGACATTTTAACAATATTTGTTCTTCCATTCCATGAGCATGGAATGTTTCTTCATTTCTTTGTGTCTTCTTCAATTTCTTTCATAAGCTTTCTATAGTTTTCAGCTTTTACCTCTTTTACCTCTTTGGTTAGGTTTATTCCTGGCGTCTTATGGTTTTTGGTGCAGTTGTAAATAGGATTGATTCCTTAGTTTCTTCTCTTTCTGCTGCTTCATTATTGGTGTATAGAAATGCAACTGATTCTGTACATTGATTTTATATCCTGCTACCTTGCTGAATTCATGTATCAGTTCTAGTAGGTTTTTTTGTGGGATCTTCAGGGTGTTAGATGTAGAGTATTCTGTCACCTGTGAAGAGGGAAAGTTTGACTTCTTCCTTGCTAATTTGTATGTGAAGGGCATTTAAAGTGAACCCTACTTACAGTAGGGAAAAAAATTTATAGTAGCTAGTGACGGGACTTGATTGGGGCTCTGTATTGGGAGTCCCCAAGACTATCCTAGGCATAATGATTTGCTGGCAGAACTCACAGAAAAAAAAGAAAGCTGTTACAGTTAGAGTTTATTACAGTGAAAGAATATAGATGAAAACCAGCCAGGGGGGAAGGCAGGTGGGTGAAATCCAGGAGAAACAGGAGTAACATTTCAAGTATGCCTTCCCAGGGGAGTCACATAAAGACACACTTAATTCTTTCAGCCACCTGTGTGACAGAACCTGTAAAATATTGCTAGCCAAGGAAACTCAACCAAACCATGGTGTTTAGGGTTTCTGTTGATAGTCACACAAGCACTGCAGTTTACCTGGTCTCCAACCCTCTTCCAACCACACTGATTCAATGTGACTCAAGGCCTTGGACATATAAAAATACCTTTAACAGGTAAGATAGCCATGAATTTAGAGGCTGTTTCTTAGGAGCTGGTCATGGGGAGTTCTCTTTTCTTTGAATGTGCTGAGGTTGAGCTCCCCTAACCTGCTGAATTAACCCTTTACTGCATGGGCTTTTTAAATTTATTTTTAGGTTAAGGAAATGAAAAATTGTGGTAAAATATACATAACATAAAACTTTACCATTTTAACCATTTGTAAGTGCACAGTTCAGTGGCGTTTAGTATATGCATATTGCAAATTGTACAACCATCACAACTATCCATCTCCAGAACTTTTTCATCATCACACACTGAAAACTTAATATACCTATTAAACAATAACTCTCCATCCCATTCTCCCCCACCCCCAGGTTACTACTATTCAACTTTCTGTCTCTTTGAATTTGGCTTTCCAGATAACTCATGTAAGTGAAATCATACAGTATTCTTTTGTGTTTGGCTTATTTCACTTAGCATAATGTTTTCAAGGTTCATACACATTGTAGCATGTTGTATTAGAATTTTATTATTTTTTAACACTGATACTATGCAGGCTTCAACTTGAAAACATGACCTGAAATTTTTTATAGTTTTTTTTTTTTTTTTAATCTTGTATTTAGGGACATCTGCGTGGCTCAGTAGGTTAAGTGTCTGACTTCGGCTCTGGTCATGATCTCGTAGTCTGTGAGTTGAGCCTCACATCAGGCTCTGTGCTGACAGCTCAGCCTGGAGCCTGCTTCAGATTCTGTGTCTCCCTCTCTCTCTGCCCCTCCCCTGGTCATGCTCTGCCTCTCTGTCAAAAATAATTGACAAAATTTTTTTTAAAATCTTAAATTTAACAAAATTTCTATAATTGATGCTCTGTGCTAATCTTTAGAATGAATAAGAAGAGGCTTGAGAATTCATTTTGGGAACGTGGATTTTTTGATGACATTAGAAAAGAGCAGAATATAATACCCTTCACCAATTTCATTTCATTCAACCAGGTCAGGAAGAAGGATGTTTTTGCAGAATTGTTTTTTGCCTTCTTCAGTTTTCCTAAGGGCCTCTCTTAGTTCTTGGAGGTTTAATCCATTCTTTTTTGAAGTATTTATTCTATCATCTTTGAAAATTCTTTAAATTTGCTAACTGGTCTAAGTCTGGTAGACATTAATTTGTTAAAATGGATTTGTTTTGATTATGGCAGTTCTCTAGTATTTTTCGACAACTTGTTCAAATCCTGTGTTTTTGGAAAACTTTATAATTTCATTTTACATTCATCCTCCTTTTATGTGGTCAGGTGTTTGTGGCATCCAAAAAATCAGGGAGTAGTGTAAACAGGTTCCCAGAAATAGACACTAGTATTTGGGTGGAGGGGAGGAGAGGAGTTTGAGTGGAAACTGTCAGCTCAGTTGGTGAATATTTTGGTACATGACATCTTTTGTTGTTCACAGTGTCATGATTATAGGCTCATGGTTAATGAGCATTTGGTAGTGAGGATTCGTGTATTTTATCTATGGGGAGTAGTAAGTGTTGATAATCTGTTAGAGAATTTAATTTAGTTCACTCCCTTATTTAGGGCCTGAAGTGACTGAAACATGGTTCAAAACGTGGTTCTCAAACGGAGATTCTCATATTGGCTTCAAGACAGTCACCAAACACTTGATAAAACCAGACTCTCAAACCTAGCCACTTGGTTAGTGAATCAGAATCTCTAGAGTTGAGCTAAGTAAGAAACAGGGCCTACATTTTCTAACAGGAAATCTGGTCATTTCAGTACACAGCTTGATTTGGGAACCACTATTGCAGTGACTCTCTGGTTATGCATTGACTCTCAGTCAACGGAGTCAAGGTTCGACTCATCTTTTAAAGCCCAAATGAGAAGCACCTGGGTGGCTCAGTCGGTTAAGCATCCAACTTCAGCTCAGGTCATGCTCTCTCAGTTCATGAGTTGGGCCTTCCATTAGGCTCTGTGCTGACAGCTCAGAACCTGGAGCCTGCTTCAGAATCTGTGTCTCCCTCTCTGTCTTCCCCTCTCCTGCTTGCGCTCTGTCTGTCTCTCTGTCTCTCTCTCTTTCTCTCTCTCTCTCTCTCTCTCTCAAAAGTAGATAAACAATGTTTTTAAAGCCAAGTGAAATATCAACTATACTAAAATCTGTGAAGACCCTCAAAACAAAAAAAGAAGACTTAAGAAGAATCAGAAAAAAAAAAAATCTGGAAGAAGGGAAGAAAGAGAGATCAGATTATCCAGAAATTTAATTAGTGCTGAGCATCTAATGCATGCTAAAGAAAAGTCCTCTCCGTATCCTCCATCCCCCCAAAATTAGTAGATGAGTTTCCCCCAGAAGAACAAAATATTCTCTCAAATATTGGAACAGCAAGACTTGGTTTGGAGGTAGTAGTTGTGGTTGGTGGTACCATCTTCCTGGTGCAAAGCATCTACTTAGAGCTCACCTCCAGACAGCATTCTGAAGGAATGTTTCATTAAGAGTGAGTGAACTCATTTATAGTTTTGGTTACCATGGGCAGTCCTGAGATCCCATGAGCAGAGGCTGAACAAGTAAGGAGTTAAGGAACAAATAAGACTGAGATATTGTACCACACCAAGTGTGTGTTCATCCTCTTACTTCATAGGTAAGAAGGATTTTAAATGATACAGTATTAATTATAAAATAGATAAATAGGTTTGTAAATCAGAATATAAACTATAAAAATATATGGGAAAGTAAGGACATTTTTGTGCTTTTGCAAAGGGACTGTAATATTCCACCAAACCATATCAATTTTTTAGTTCCTTTGCATTTTTGAGGGAAATAGTCTCATTCCCTCCTTCTTGTATGTTTTCTAAAACAAATGCTCTGGCCCCAAATTATAGGTTTTAGTCGTATTACCAGTGTCCTGAAATTTAAGCCATTTTGATATCTATTCAGGATTTCTAAAATATTTCACTTCATGAGCAACACTAGGTTATTCACATTCCTAACCCATGTCACTAACTTATCATCTCATCTGGAACAATTATACCACTTGGAGTACTTACCATGCTTATTCCTAAAAATGAGAGTCAGAGTGGAGGACTATTAATATGATATATACATGGTAGCTTTAAAATTTTATCCCCATAAGAATATATTTCACAATAATAAGAAAGACCTGCCTTCCCTTTTACTGAGAATCAGTAAAGATAAAAGAATTAATTTATATATTCTGTAATTGTATCCATATATAAGAATTATATAATTGTTATCCATGTTTATTAACTTATTAGTACCTTTAAAATGTTAATTTAAGGTGTATCCGCTATGCATAAAGTACATCTCTGTCTGAATGTTTCATTTTTTTCTACAAGCTTTAGAAGTGTAGCAATAGTATAAACAAGATGGCTTTGTAAAACCTAGTAATTTTGGAAACCAGTGGCCAGAGATGAATTCTTATAATTGAACCTGCCCTGTAGATTCCTCTGCATAGAAATGTGAGGACATACTGGAATCAAAGGTAACTTGCGGGATTTGGACTTAAGCAGCTGAGGAGGTGGTAATTAGCCATTTATTAGGATATTAATTTGGATATTAATTGTCAGGATATGTACCTGATAAGCAGATTCTTAGGGGTGACTGAAAACATCATCTAGTGAGACAGTAATATGAGAAGACTGCCAGGACCACCAATAAACTCTAGTTTTAAAGGCAAAAAGAAGATGGTGAGCCCTGGCATAGGAAACTGAAAAATAGCAGTGTGTGATGGAAGCTAAGGAAAGAGACGATTTCAAGTGAGGCAGAGAACATCTGTTTAAACTGCTGAGAAACCAACAGAACAGAACTTGAGGGGGCCGCTTGGGTGGCTCAGTCAGTTAAGCGTCCGACTTCGGCTCAGGTCATGATCTCATAGCTCTTGGGCTCGAGCCCTGCGTCAGGCTCTGCTGACAGCTAGCTCAGAGCCTAGAGCCTGTTTCAGATTCTGTGTCTCCCTCTCTCTCTGACCCTCCCCTGCTCACGCTGTCTCTCTCTCTCTCTCAGAAATAAATAAAAAATGTTAAAAAAAAAAAAAGAGAGAGAGAGAGAGAACTTGAGGAGTATCAGCTGAAGTTCTTGATGTGGTTATTGGTGATGTTGGTTAGAGAAGTTCCAGTGGAGAATGGAGTGGTATGCGTATTTTCACACTGTTTTCTGAAATCTGGGGTTAGCCCACCTTCAGTTTATTTACTGAGGTGGGGCTGTATTTCCAGCAGCATCTAGGATACAGTCTTCATTATGAGACACTGCTACTCCTGTCTTGGAAAATTCTATCAGGAGAATGAAGGTATGTAATTTTAAGGTAGCTAAAAATGTTAACATCAGTCACTTTGAAATAGAATTTTCAGTTTTTCCATTAACTATACTTCTTTGGGTGGGCTATAAAGCATGAACCATACTATCAAATCATGTTCATTGATTGGAAAACCACTTTAAAATGTGATTGAATAATATTACTAGTCAGTGCATATGGAACAGTTTATATGAATGGAATGCCACTAATTTTAATCCTTTTCTAATGGTATTTACTACAAACTTCTGCTTGGTATAAACTATAGACATTTAAAACATGAATAATTGGGAGTTATTAAGAATTCTGAGGTATTATGGGTATTTTGTTGCACTGATATTTTTGAAAGCATTTTTGATATATCAGTATCAAATTATTCACTAAGATTAAGGTGTTCATTTTCCATGACAGTAGAAATTTTGTTAAAAATTATTTTTCAAATGAATTTTTTTTTTTTTTTTTTGGCAAATGCCCATGACATAAACATATATTTCAAGTTAAGATTTCTACTGGATCAGTTTCTTAAAGAGACGGTGAGCAGCATTTGTTAGAAGAGTGGGGTGGATGGGGCAAGTAGCACTTCAGAGAGTTACATCTTTTATCCTGGCCTCTGGGTGGGGTGCTAGAATGTTTCAGAATGGTTGTTCAGGGTGAGTACATATAATGTAATTTCAGAACCTTTCTGAGTCGCTTTGCTTGTACTTATTATTCTACTTGGAAGTTTCTTCTCCCCTTCTACCCTTTCCACCCCTTCCATCTGTGAATTCCTAGTAATTTTTCAGCTCTTTGCTTTTTTTTTTTTTTTTTTAATTTCTAGGAGAGAGAGAGACAGCGTGAGCAGGGGAGGGTCAGAGAGAGAGGGAGTCACAGACTGAAACAGGCTCCAGGCTCTGAGCTGGCAGTCAGCACAGAGCCCGATGAAGGGCTCGAACCCACAAACCGCGAGATCATGACCTAAGCGAAAGTTGGACGCTTAACCGACTAAGCCACCCAGGCGCCCCAGCTCTTAGCTTAAATACTTTCTCAGAGGCTTTCTCTGATACCCCAGAATAGAACAAATCTCTAGTTTTATGCTCTCTTAGCACTCAGTGGATTGTTTTTGCAGAATTTTTGTGAAAATTGCAACAGAATTATTTCTTGTGTAATTAGCTGTTTGTCCCATCCCACCCCATCCCACCTGCCTCCTTCAGTTCCATATAGACATAGATCATGGCTGACTTGTTCATGACAGTATTCTAGTGCTTAGGGGCGTTAATGTCATTCCATATTTGTTGAAAGAAAGGGTGCCACTGAAAAGACCATATGATTTCTCTTAAAAGAAACTCTGGGACCAAAGTTTTAAGGTGGCTACACAATAGGTCCTGTGGCTGGTCTAAGGCCTATTTACATGATTCCCAGGGATGTCTGGGTAGCTAGGCCTTGTTCTGTTACGCTGCTCTAAACTTAGTGTGTACTTGTTTTTTTTTTTTTAAATATTTTTATTTATTTCTAGGAGAGAGAGAGAGACAGCGTGAGCAAGGGAGGGTCAGAGAGAGAGGGAGACGCAGACTCTGAAACAGGCTCCAGGCTGTGAGCTGGCAGTCAGCACAGAGCCCGACGCGGGGCTCGAACCCACGAACCGCGAGATCATGACCTAAGCGAAAGTCGGTCGCTTAACCGACTAAGCCACCCAGGCGCCCCAGTGTGTACTTTGATGAATCTTTCTAAGTCTAAGGAGTCTGAGAAAGTTAAAGGAGAACCTAATTCTTTACTGAGTACTCGTTCCTTCATAAGTGTACTATGCCAAGTTGTATGTTATATTGTAGACCATCGAAATGGGGAAAAGAGTCTAATTTTGGTGAACAATTATCAAGTGATTATTCTAAGCATTTTACTGTATGAATTAATTTAATCCTTAAAGTAACACTATGAGGTTGGGATTATTCCTAGAATAATTTTACAGATTAGCAAACTAAGTTGCAAAGAGGTAATGTAACTTGCCCAAGGTCACTCTGCAAATGGCAGAGTTAGGATATAAGTTTAAGTTCTGTCTAGATGTCTAGCAGTGGAGTCCCATGCACTGTCCCATCTTACGTGGAAGTGGTCCCTTATACACATCCAGAATAGTCTGTTCAGTTTTATGCATATTAAGATAGGGCTTGGGGGAAAGCAGTTGAGTTTGTAGAAAGTTTCATGTGACCTTCATCTAATCAGACTTATCTGTAACTCTACCAGTGAGGCCCTTTTGGAAGAGTCAGACACTTTTACCTTTTACCTTTACCAGTCAGTGGAGAATGTTGCTAATACTCTGTTCTCTGCCTGATTGACCCAGTTTCCTTCTGTAGCCATCCTCTTATAAATCTTCTTTTGATTTACCAAGTCTCATCTCTCAGGTAACCTGAACATTGACACTTGCCAAATGGTGTCTGTGCCATCACAGTTTAAGTTCATCATTTCATTCTCTTTCATCTTAATTTCTTATCTAAATGGTCAGAGAAATAGAAACATAGGGAGAAAATTGTCACTGATGAGATACAGGAAGGTTAGCCATGAATTGGCAAGGCAACATGCCTCTTTCTTCTCCCCAGTAACCCCCATTCAGATCTGAGAAAACCCCCAAACTCAAGGAGTTCAGAGTTCATGGAGCTATTGTTAGTGTTATTTTGTATATGCAGTTTTTATTTTCTATGATCGTACAGAAATGTTCATAGCTATTTTGTGTTTACAGTGCATCATTTCTTTTTTTAAAATTTATATCCAAGTTAGTTAGCATATAGTGCAGTAATGATTTCATGAGTAGAATCCAGTGATTCATCCCCTACATATAAAACCTAGTGCTCGTCCCAACAAGTGTCCTCCTGGATGCCCCTTGCCCATTTAGCCCATCCCTCCACCCAAAACCGCTCCGGCAACCCTCAGTTTGTTCTCTGTATTTAAGAGTCTCTTCTGTTTTGTCCTTCTCCCTGTTTTTATATTATTTTTGTTTCTCTTCTGTTCACTTGTTTTGTATCTTAAATTCCACATATGAGTGAAGTCATATGATATTTCTCTTTCTCTGATTATTCACTTAGTGTAATACACTCTAGTTACATCCATGTAGTTGGAGATGGCAAGATTTCATTCTTCTTGTTTGCTGAGCAATACTCTATTGTGTGTATATATACACAATAGAATAATTTTATAGATTAGCAAACTAAGGTGCAAAGAGGTAATATAANTACTTTGGCTATTGTTGATAATGCTGCTATAACCATTGGTTTACATGTGCTTCTTTGAAACAGCACAGCTGTATCCTTTGGATAAATACCTAGTAGACAATTGTTGGATTGTAGGGTGGTTCTATTTTTTGAGGAACTTCAGTACTGTTTTCCAGAGTGGCTGCACCTGTTTGCATTCCCACCAGCAGTGCAAAACGGTTCCTCTTTCTCCACATCTTTGCCAGCATCTGTCATTGCCTGAGTTGTTCATTTTAGCCATTCTGGCTGGTTTGGGGTTGTATCTCATTGTGGTTTTGATTTGTATTTCTCTCATGATGAGCCATGTTGAGCATTTTTTCATGTACCTGTTAGCCATCTGGATGTCTTCTTTGGAAAAGTGTCTGTTGCCCATTTCTTCACTGGATTATTTGTTTTTTGCATGTTGAGTTTGAAAAGTTCTTTATAGTTTTTGGATACTATCAATTTATCTGATATGTCATTTGCAAATATCTTCTCCCATTCTTTTGGTTACCTTTTAGTTTTGCTGATTGTTTCCTTATATCATTTCTTTTATCAGTCTCTTTATACTCATCTATGTATCCAACTATGGGTGTTAAAGCACCTCAAAGTAACATGACAAAAATCAGACCTTTTCTCAGTGGCCAAGTCAGAATCTATAACTTCTTTCTTCTTCTTACCACCCTTATTCAATCTTTCATCTTCTACCTCTTACTTGATTTTCAAATCTGTCCCCTTCTTTCCATCCTTCTGATACTATCCAAGGCAGGTTACCATTATCTTACCTGAATTGCTGCATTGTCTTTCCTAACTGGATTCCTCCTTATAGTCTCTTTTTTAAAAATTTTTAACATTAATTTATCATCAAGAAACAGAGAGAGACAGAGCATGAGCAGGGGAGGAGCAGAGAGAAGGGGAGACACAGAATCTGAAGCAGGCTCCAAGCTCTGAGCTATCAGCACAGAGCCTGACATGGGGCTCAAACCCAACAAACTGCTAGATCATGACCTGAGCTGAGTCGGATACTTAACCGACTGAGCTACCCAGATGCCCCTCCTGCTTGTAGTCTTGATCTCTTCAACTATAATCAGGATGATGATTCTACAGTTAATTCCTTGTTTACAACCATGTAATACTTTTAAGTTATCTCTGTAATAAAGTCAAGTCATTTACATGATCTATAAGACCAACATGATCTAGCCCCTGCCTACTTTTTCAGACATAATCCCTACTCCAGAAGTAGAATTAGCCATTGTCCCTGTATATGGAACTTCTCTTGTACCACACTCAATTAATTGACTCACGTATTAGTAAACTCTAAGTTTCTTGAAGCCAGGAACTCTGGTCTTATTTCTCTTCATTTTTGGAATGCCTTACACAATGTATATTAGGTTTCCTAGGACTGCCCGACAAGTACCACAACCAAGTGGCTTAAAACAACAAAAATGAGAGGGTGTCTGGGTGACTCAGTCGGTTAATCATCTTACTCAATATCAGTTCAGGTCACGATCTTGCCTTGGTGAGATGAAGCCCCACGCCAGGCTGAGCTCGCACTGTCTCACTTTCTCAAAATTAATGAACTTTAAAACAACAGAAACAAAAACAAAAATGTATTGTTTCATAGTTCAGTCTAGAATTCCTAAATCAAGATGTTGACAAAACCATGTTCCTTTGAAACCTATAGGGGAATCCTTCCTTCCTCTTCCTAGCTTCTAGTAGTTTTCTGTCAACCTTTGGTGTTCCTTGGCTTGCAGCTGTCTAACTCCATTCCATCTGTGCTGTCACATTGCTTTCTTCCTGCATCTGTCTTCACATGGCTGTCTACTTATGACCAGTCATGATGGATTAGGGGCCCTGTTTACATCCATATGACTTCATGGAAACTTAACCAATTATAGCTGCAATTATAGATTATTTTTTAAAAATATTTATTTATTTTGAGAGAGAAAGGTATGGAGATAGAGGGAGAGATGGGGAGGAGCAGAGAGAGAGGGAGAGAGAGAATCCCAAGCAGGCTCCATGCTGTCAGTGCAGAGCACGATGCGGGGATTGAACTCATGAACTGTGAAATTATGACCTGAGCCAAAATCAAGAGTCAAATGCTTAACCAACTGGGCACCCCTGTAAGTTACTTTATGGGTAACATGGGTAACATGCTGAGGTACTGGGATTTAGGACTAAAACATATTTTTAGAACAGGTTTATAACACAGTATTTAGCATATAATAGGTACTTAATGTTTACAGAATTTAAATATAAATATAAATGAAATACATGTTATATATTCATGGCATAGAATTAAAACTTTTTTATATTATGATTTTTTAAATTTACTAGATACAGAGCATCTTTTAGATTTGTCTATTTCCAAAAATTGCGTCATGGAGCATGGTACTTACAACACTTGAAAATTAATAAATATATTAAAGTAAAAGCAAATATTATGTAATTTGAGTTCTTTATATTTTATATTTAAATTTTTTTTAATGTTTGTTTATTTTTTTAGAGAGAGAGGGGCAGACAGAGTGCGATCCAGGCAGGCATAGAGAGAGAGAGATACACATAGAATCTGAAGCAGACTAAGAGTCAGCCTGTGCTGACAGCTCAGAGCCTGACACGGGGCTCGAATCCACGAACCATGAGATCATGACCTGAGCTGAAGTTGGACCCTTAACCGACTGAGCCACCCAGGTGCCCCTGAATTCTTTATTTGCAAGCTCACATTTTGAAAAACACCTATTTGAGAGACAGAGAATCTGAAGCAGACTCTGTGCTGTCAGTGAAAAGCCCGATGTGGGGCTCAAACCCACAAACTGTGATATCATGACCAGAGCCAAAGTCAATGTTCAACCTACTGAGCCACCCAGGCGCCTCTGTAAGCTCACTTTTAGTGTTTGTACTAGTTTAGGTAACTTACATATACATTTTTTTCAACAATAGTTGGGTCTTACATTTTGGAAAGCACATTTTAGGCCTCAAGAGGAATAAATATCCTTTCCCTGTCCTTTCCCTGTGGTTTTAAAGTAGTATCTTTCTGCATATTATTATGCATTAGTGTTGGAATTTTTGTCCTCAGACATTTTTTGGTAAAATTCCAGTTGTTTGAATATTTTCCATGTGTAGCAATTATTATAAATTATATCCTTTAATGAAAATATGGGGAATTATGATTACATGATCTACTTTTAGAGTCTAAGAGTTGTAGTTAATGGAAAAATAAAAAAAATAAAAAAATAAAAAAGGAAGTATATGTCATTCTCCGTAAGTAAGAAAAACATAGAGGGGCGTCTGGGTGGTTCAGTCAGTTAAGCATCCGACTTTGGCTCAGGTCATGATCTCACAGTTTGTGGGTTAGAGCCCCGTGTTGGGCTCTGTGCTGACAGTTAGCTCAGAGCCTGGAGCCTGTTTCAGATTCTGTGTCTCCCTCTCTCTCTGACCCTCCCCTGCTCACGCTGTCTCTCTCTCTGTCTCAGAAATAAATAAAAACATTAAAAGAAAAGAAAAGAAAAACATAGGAACCTTATCTTTGGCTTTTTTAGGAGCTGTATTTCCTGTGTTTCATTTTATTTTCTTTTGTTTCTGGCTTTGTTCATTACTGGTCTGTTAGTTGGGACATCATCAGTGCTTTTTAGACCATACCCACGTTTCCTTAGATAGCATTGAAAATTACATAGGGGATCTCCTGAAAGAGGGTAGGAGTGTTGAGTGTGCTTAATTGTGATGAGTATCTTCTCCATTCCCGGATTATGTATATTCCATTAGCAATTGATGGAGTCAGTTTATCAAATTTTTTATGGCTCTTGCTTTTTGCAACTTAACAAACCTGTGCTTACCCCAAGGTCACAAAGATATTATCCTGTGATTTCTTCTGAAATTTTTTTAGTTTCAGGTTTTAGATTTAGGTTTAAGGTTCATTTTGAGTTAATTTTTTAACGTTTATTTTTGAGAGAGAGAGAGAGACAGAGACAGACAGTGTGAGTGGGGAAGGGGCAGAGAGAGAAAGAGAGACACAGAATCTGAAGCAAGCTTCAGGCTCTAAACTGTCAGCACAGAGCCAGACATGGGGCATGAACCCACAAATCACGAGATCATGACATGAGCTGAGCCACCCAGGTGCTCCCATTTTGAGTTGATTTTTATGTGTGATTTAACTTAAGGTTTTGTTTTCTTTTTGTTTTCAGTGACTATCCAACTGATTTAGCATCATTTGTTGAAAATTTTTTCCTTTCCTATTGAATTGCTTTTGCCTTTGCCGAAAATCAATTAACCAAATACATGTGGGTCTGTTTCTGAACACCCATTCTGTTCCATTGATGTATGTGTCTATTTTTTTGTAAGGATCCCATGATCTTGATTACTATAGCTTGAAATTATTCTGAGCCTCAAAATCAGGTATGGTGAGTCCTCCAACTTTATTATTATTTAAAGATTTTGCTTTGGTTATTCTAGATCCTTTGCGTTTTCATATAAATTTTAGAATCACCTATTTCTTTTCTTTTTTTTTTTTTTTTAAATGTTTTATTTATTTCTAGGAGAGAGAGAGACAGCGTGAGCAGGGGAGGGTCAGAGAGAGAGGGAGTCACAGACTCTGAAACAGGCTCCAGGCTCTGAGCTGGCAGTCAGCACAGAGCCCGACGCGGGGCTCGAACCCACGAACCATGAGATCATGACCTAAGCGAAAGTCGGACGCTTAACCGACTAAGCCACCCAGGCGCCCCTAGAATCACCTATTTCTTCTTAAAAAGCCAACTGGAATGTTGATTGGAATTGCATTGAATAGATACATCAGCTGATGATAATACCAACCTGTGGATTGTCTTTCAATCCGCAAATATGGTATTTATTTGTATTTATTTATGTCACATTTAATTTCTCTCAGCAGTGTTTTGTTGTTTTTAGTTATAGAAGTCTTGGACAATTTTGTTATTATTCCTAGGCATTTAATACTTTTGGCACTACCATAAATAGAATTTTTTAAAATTTAATTTTCTAATATTTTGTTGTTAGTATATAGAAAACAATTGATTTTTAAAACTATTAATCTTGTATCTCATTACTTTGCTAATAAATTCATTTATGAGTTCTAGCAGTTTTATGAATTCTCTGGAATTTTCTACATAAACAGCAGTATCATCTACATGTAAAACAGTTTTATTTCTGTTCTAATTTTTCTACCTTTTATTTCTCTTTATTACATTGTTTCAGTGGCTCTGACCTCTAGTATGATGTTGAATAAAAGTGATGCAAGTGAGCATTTAGAATCCTGATCTTGGGAGAAGACGATTCAGCCTTTTACATTAAGTAATATTTACTATAGATTTTTTATAGCTATCCTTTTTATGAGTTTGAGGGAATTTCTACTATTATTAGCTTACTAAGAGATGTTTGGGTTTTTTGGTTTTGTTCTTGGTGGTTTTTGTTTGTTTTTTAGAGAGAGAGTGTGAGTTAAGGAGAGGGGCAGAGGAAGAGAGAGAGAATCTTAAGCAGGCTCTATGCTCAGTGCAGAGCTTAACATGGGGCTCGATCCCACGACCCTGGGATCATGACCTGAGCTGAAATCAACAGTTGGACGCTCAGCTGACTGAGCCACCCAGATGTCCCTAAGCATTTTTAATTGTAAATGAATATTTAATTTTGTCATATGCTTTGTCTGCATCTTTTGAGATGATCATTTGGATTTTTTTTCTTCTGTGGACTATTAATATGTTGAATTATATTGAATGAGTTTTGAATGTTTAGCCAACCTTGCATTCCTGGGATAAGTCTTACTTGGTCAGGATGTATTACCCATTTTATATATTGGATTCATTTTGGTAAACTTTTTTTGTATAAAATAAGGGTCTTTATCTGTAATTTTCATTACAGTATCTTTGTCAGGTATTGGTATTAGGGTTACGCTATTTTCCTCAGACAAGTTGGGTAGTGCTCCCTTCTCCTATTTTTTGAAAATATTTGCATAAATTTGATATTATTTCTTCCTTAAATGTGTGATAGAATTTACCAGTGAAATATTTCTTTTGGAGAAGATTTTTTTTTTTAACATTCAACTTCTTTTATAGATACGTGACTACTAAGATTTTCTGTTTTTTCCTTGTGTCAATTTTGTCATCTATCAGCAATTGACATTTAGTGGTATTCAGACAACAGCAACACCAAATCCTTTGAAAGGTTCAGAATCTTATAAAGAGAGAAATCAAAAGGGCTGTGGGCAGATTGTTGCAACTGAAGTGAGGTGAAAGCCAACTCAACGTTCACTGCTATTTGGCTGGTATTCACGTTTACAAAAATGACATAATCTTTTCATATCCTTTTTTTTTAAAACTATAAAGAAATTTTTCTCAAACTTTTGAAAGAAAAATATTTTCATGGACTGTCTTTATGTCCAGTGCTGCCTTAAGTCATTTTTGTCATAATGTTAATTAAATATATATAAACATAAAATTTATAGTTCTGAGACAGTTATATACCAAAACAATCATACAGATTCAACCAAAGTTAAACTATAAAACCAACATAAACTCAAATTAACATTAGTGTGATAGGGAACCAGATTTGAGACAATATCTTTCTACTATTACAATGTCAGAAGCAGTGTAGTATGTTAATTTTAAGAGCATAGGCTCTGGAGAAAGACCAAAGTTCACACTTTGCTCTACTACTACTTTGTTCAGTGACTTAATTTGCTCATTCATCAAATGAGGGTAATAATTTACTTAATTTATTAGGGTTATAGTTAGGATTATTGGTATGTCAAGTCTTAAACAGTACCTGGTAATTAATAATATTGAATAAATATTAGCTGTAATAATAGTTTTATATTCTACTGAAACCTTAATGATCAATATTGGATGTAATAGTAGAAAGTCTGACTCTATGTTTAATGGGTTTCTGATTTTGACATTAATAGTATGAATCCTAATATATAGAATGTATGAATCCTAATATATAGAATGTTTGCTTGCCTAAGTTAACATACAGTGTGGTGATAATAACTTTATAGCTTTTTTTTTGCTAATTTGGGATAACAAATCTCATACTTAACCTAAACCCTGCTAGTCAGGACTCCTTGAGTTTGTTTTTAATCAAGTGTCATGTGATAACTCTGTGAAGCTGTGTGCCTAATCCAATCATAGCCCATATCAAATATGGGAAAATACTATCTGAAATTATTTTTAATTCTTGAAAATGTAGAAAAAGCATTATTTTTCAGCGTAGAGCTTATCAGACTGTTGAAAGAAATCAGTAGGTTCTAGAAAGGATTTACTTTTAGCGGCTTGGAAATACCTTAATTGTCTTATTATTGATTCTGTTTTTATTAATTTTAGACTATATTGCAGCATATTGACAGCTATTCCTTGTCAGCTTGGACTCAATCCATTTAATTACCCTAAATATCAGCTAATTATGCTCTTATAACTACATTGGTTAACATTGGTTGCCTAGCTGTGAAATATATTAATAGTGGTACTAGAAAAATATTTTCATTTTATGATACTCAAGAAAGTTTAAGAGCCTCTTCATGAGATTGCTAGTGAATTTCAGAATGTAATAAAAGTGACTTGTGATTACTGCCTATTGATTCTTAAAAGTTGGTTATTATTATGGAATTAAGTGGATAAGCTTTTAACAAAATTTGAATTTTATCTACATTGTCTTTTATTATAATTTTTTTTTTCTGGCTTGTGGGACCTTCATTAAGGGTACTGTTTTACTACTGTAGCTTTTACCTGAACAGTAAGTTCTTTGGAGTTCTGTATGCTTATACAATTTTGTGTTTGGATTCTGCCACATTTTTACCTATTTGAACTGTAACAATATCTTTATTCAAATATTCTGCCATAATGTATATTTTTTTTCTATGTATATATATATTTATTTCAACATTTCTTTCTATGAACATAGATATTTATTAGTGTCATTACCCTGTGACACTTAAAGTGCTATATCACTTTACCATCACATACGCCATTTTCATGATGTCAAATCACAATCCCTTTCCTTTGAAAATTATTAATGCAAAAGAGAAGTAAACAGGCCTCCCAACAAATTTGTAGTTAAGTCATGTCACTTTAGGTGATTATGGACAATAATGTGAGTATCGATGCAAAGGCAACACTCAGATATAAGGTGATTATTTAGATGACTCATAATATGCTTAAAATAATAATTTTTTATAGAATTAAAATAAGACAGTTATGAATATTTTGGAATAGAATTATAGACCTCCCAAGAATTTATTTGTGGAGTCCAGTCTGAGAAACAATTGTCCTGCAGCATGGTTCAGAGAAATTAAAGGATTCTCCTCTGAAGGCTCCAAAACCCAGAGATGAATGTTATTTTTTTGTATGTCAGGTAGTAGTTGAGTTCAGCTGTATGTAATCAAATAGTCCAACAACAATGGGTTAAGTAAGATAAGGTGCTTATCTTTCCTTAAGTAATAAAGAATTCTAGATAGTTCAGAGTTGATGCCATGACTTCATGATGTCCTCAAGGACAAGCTTGATGGCTATTCTCTCCCATTTCTAAGTTCTTAATTTAATGCTCCCAATATGGCCTTTGGAGATCCAGCTATCATGTCCTTGTTCCAGGCGGGAAGAAAGAGGACAAAGGGCAAAAGAAAAAAGGCAAAAATCGGACAAGTCTGTTTTTCAGAAGGCTTTCCCAAACCCCGCTCAGTGACTTTTTTTTTTCTTTAACATATTATTGGCCAGAACCGTGTCATATGACAATTCCTATTTCAAGGGAAGCTGAGAAATATGTTTTAGGTGAGCATATTGCTGCCCCAACAAATTGGGACTTTCTCTAAGGAAAATGAGAGAATGGATACTGGGTAGGCAAATAGTCTCTCTCATACCAATTAAATATATATATTAAGAAACTAGAAAAACAAAAATAAAAATCCTCAGTATTTCTTGCTTTTTTTTTTAAATAAATGTTTTTATTTATTTTTGAGAGAGCACATGAGCAGAGAGAGGGGGATAGAGGATCCAAAGTGGACTCCATGCTGACAGCAGCGAGCCCAATGTGGGACTTGAACTCATGAACCATGAGATCATGAGCTGAGCCAAAATTGGATGCTCAACCAACTGAACTACTACCCAGGTGCCCCTTTCTTTCTTTTTTTAAATTAAGTTTTTAATTTAATTTTTTAAAAAAATTTTTTTTAATGTTTTATTTATTTCTAGGAGAGAGAGAGAGACAGCGTGAGCAGGGGAGGGTCAGAGAGAGAGGGAGTCACAGACTCTGAAACAGGCTCCAGGCTCTGAGCTGGCAGTCAGCACAGAGCCCGACGCGGGGCTCGAACCCATGAACCGTGAGATCATGACCTGAGCGAAAGTCGGATGCTTAACCGACTAAGCCACTCAGGCGCCCCAAGTTTTTAATTTTAAGTCCAACTAGTTAACGGAGTGTTATATTAGTGTTATGTGTACAAGATAGTGATTTAGCAATTTTGTGCATTACTTAGTGCTCTTCGTGATAATTGTAGCAGTCTTTCTCTTTTATCTGCATTTTTAAAGTTATATGAAACAAATATAAATAAAAAAGTCCCTAAATTCCTAAAGTATGAAGGGAATCTAAAGATCATATAATCCTGACATTTTAGCTTAGAGGTAATCTGTGATTTGTTTGAGGCCACAGACATCAGTTCCAGGACTAGACTTGAAGTTCCTAAGTCATACACCAATAATTGCTTTTACTCTGCTGCTTTTTAAAATCTGGTTGCTTATGTATTAGTCTTCCATACACTAGACAGCTATGGTTTGGTTATACCACTGGCGAGAAAATCCTCTATTCCCTTCAATGATTAAAATAAAAATGATAGGAGGAAACTTCATGTTTCTTACTTGAGGGTCTTAAAATTTTTTTTAATGTTTATTTAGAGTGTGAAAAAGAGCTCAAGAAAACGGCAGGAGCAGAGAGAGAGGAGAGAATCCCAGGTAGACTCTGCACTATCATTACAGAACCTGATGTGGGGCTTGAACTCCACAAACTGTGAGATCATGACCTGAGCCAAAATTAAGAGTCGGATGCTTCACCGACTGAGCCACTTAGGCGCCCCCTTATTTGAAGGTCATATATGTTTACTTTGTTAAGCGTTGATGGCATTGCCAACATTTATATATTTATTCGTTCATCCTTCATTCATTCACTTATCATTAATAATAGATTAAAAGGTCTCAAAAACAGGAGTGTATAGTATTAATATCTGTATCCCCAAGTAGGCCCTCATTGATGAATGAAAAATTATAGCCTCTTATACTAAAATTTTAAAAATAAATAAAAATTTAAAAAGTTATAGTTCCTGTCCTCAGGTCATTCTCAGTCAAGTTTGGGAAACACACAAGAATGTCAATGATAACAGTACAGAGATAACTCAGGAGGTGATGGAAGTACAAGCGAAAAGAATTGGAATAAATTTCTGAGGCTGGAAGAAGGTCTGGAAAGATTTCAGTAGGAAGTGGTCTCAAGTTCAGTTTTGAAAGGATTTTCCAGATGAATAAAGGGCTGTATATCAAGCCAAAGAACAAGTGTTTAGAGGCCTAGTGGGGGGTGACAAACTTTAGAGAAGAGGAGACCATAAAAAATGTGGGGAAATCCCATACTAGTAGGAAATGAGGTTTGAGGGATTGACTGTGGTCATGACCACATCAAGAAGCCTCATAACATGTGAAAGGTTTTACTTTACCTAACTCTACTGATGAGGGGACATGGAGATTCAAGTGTGCCCTTTTGTATGACCACCTGACTTTGTTACCTCAGTGCAGAGTCCACCTACACTGAGGCACCACTTGTCACTCACAGCTACAGATGAACAGGACTGACTAACCACACAAGATCCTTGTTCTTCCTTCTCCACGCCCCCCATCCCAGTTCTTCCCAGAATCTCCCTTTTGGCAGAAATTTACTTGACCTTTCTAATCACATGCCCCATTTTACTTTTCTTCCCCATTATGTTGTCCTCACTCTTAACCCACCCAAAGACCCATAACAAGTGATTCCATTTGAAATCTGTCCAATAAAGAATGGTTTACTCCTATTTGGTAGTTGGTTATCCTAGGGTGCCCAGGAAGCTCAGATGGTGGAATACACCAAACACATCTTTTACCTCTAAATTGTGAGACGAAAGGCAAGTATTTCAGGAATTTCAGGCAGCAAGGAGGCAGAAAGACTGCTCCTAAGATTTGGTTAGAGTCCTGGCACCTGGCCCACCCATCTTTGCTTCTGGTCTACAGATTGCCTGCACCCCAGACCTCAGTAGGCACACTCTAGTGGCTCTCCTCCCAGTCCATTCTCCCTTCTCTGCTAGACTTTTTTTTCTTTAATTTTTTTTTTTTTATTTTTGAGAGTCAGAGAGAGACATCGCGAGCAGGGGAGGGTCAGAGAGAGAGGGAGATATAGACTCTGAAACAGGCTCCAGGCTCTGAGCTAGCTGTCAGCACAGAGGCTGATGCGGGACTCGAACCCACGAACTGTGAGATCATGACCTGAGCCAAAGTCAGACGCTTAACCGACTGAGCCACCCAGGCGACCCTCTGCTAGATTTTTCTTCTGCACTTCCACACTTGATTCTTTCCTCGGACTCTCAGTTGAATCATTTGCTTTCTGGTGCCCTGGAGAGAATCTGGGACTCATTCTAGAAGGGATCTAAGCCTTTGTTGGTTCTGCCATCAGTAATGAAGTTTCTGATAGCAGAGGATAAAGTTGGAAGTGCATCTTCTTGGTTAATAAATAATGCACACATTTTACTCTTAAGGGGCTGACTAAACCTCTCTTTGTGACTTTGGAAGTAAAATGTATCATGAAAAAGCTCACCTCTTTTTTATTTTTGAATTGTTTTTTTTCTTTCCCATGTTTTTCTTATGCAAATATTACTTTTTATGCAGATATTACTATAACATTGAAGGAAACTAACAAAAGTCTTCTTGTCTCACAGCCATGAGGCATCAACTGTTCTTTACTTTTCCCTGTATTCTTTTCCATTCCCTGCCCATGTGCAGCAATATTAACTTATTAAATTTTTGAAGTGCATTTCTTTTTTATGCCACGTGATCATAGTTCAAGGATATTGAAATAATGGAGATATGGGAATATCTTGGGTAATAATGGCTTCTTATTTTGATTATTTCCCTTTAGGAAAGACACTGCTGATCCTGTAACATGGAGGATTGCCTTCATACCTCATCTGAGAATCTGTCCAAATTGGTCAGCTGGGCCCACAGCCATGGGACCATTTGCAGCCTCATTCCAAACCTGAAACACTTACTTTCAGAAGGTTCCCATGGGAACCTCACAGCAATGTGGGGCTGTAGTGCTGGCCATGCTTATCACTGGCCACTCACAGCTACTTGCAGAGCTGGGTCCCAAGAAAGGGTCTGTTTCCAGGATAACAGAAGTTTTAACTCCGATAGTCCCAGTATAATTGGAGTCCCCTCCGAGACACAAACTAGCCCTGTTGAAAGGTACCCTGGGAGACCAGTGAAAGCGAAGCTAGACTGTAATCGGACCAGAGACTCTTGTGACTTCTCTTATTGTAGTGAGCCCTCTGAACTGGATGAAGCTGTTGAAGAGTATGAAGATGAAAACACCCTGTTTGACATGGTTTGTGAGTCCTCTGTTACAGATGAGGATAGTGACTTTGAACCCCAAACCCAAAGGCCTCAAAGCATTGCTCGAAAAAGGCCTGGAATAGTTCCATCTTCTCTCCATTCCAGCTCCCAGGCTCAAATGGTTGATGAATGCAGCAATGATGTCATCATTAAGAAAATCAAACAAGAGATTCCTGAAGATTATTACATTGTGGCGAATGCAGAGCTGACTGGAGGGGTAGACGGACCAGCCCTGTCATTGACGCAGATGGCAAAACCCAAGCCTCAGACTCATGCTGGTCCCTCTTGTGTAGGGTCTGCTAAGCTGATTCCCCATGTAACATCTGCCATCAGCACAGAGCTAGACCCACATGGTGTGTCTGCATCCCCCTCTGTGATGTCCAGACCGATCGTCCAGAAGACTGCCAGGGTATCTCTGGCTTCACCAAACAGAGGACCTCCCAGTGCCCATGGCACCAACCAGCAGGTGGCCATGCAGATGCCTGTGAGCACATCCCATCCTAACAAACAGATCAGCATCCCTTTGTCTGCCCTGCAGCTGCCTGGACAGGATGACCAAATTGCTTCTGAAGAGTTCCTGCCCCATCTGCCCAGCCAGGTCTCCTCCTGTGAGATAGCTCTTTCTCCCTCAGTTAACACAGAGCCAGAAGTGAGCTCCAGTCAGCAGCAGCCCCCAGTCGCTCCAACCATAACCACTGAGGCCACAGTACAGTGCATACCAGGTATGGCACATGAGGTGACAGAGAGTCCCTCATCCATGTACATCAGAGAATTCTGCGCCGTCAGCACTTATGAAACCATTAGCTCGGTCTGCTAGAATTCAGGCCTTTATTATTTTCAGAAAGATAGAACTAATGAAATACATTACATTCAAGTGTTACTCTAAAGGAAATTCATCTGAATTAAGGCCATCCATCTGGTCAGTGTACCTCAGGGCTGAGAGGACAGCTATAGGATTGTGCTGTTGATATTGCATGGCTAGATTTAAGGTTCATATCTGATCCTAAGCTGAACTTTATATAGTAAAGTTATCTTTGAAAAAAATTTTATTGTCTCCTATCAGTATCAAGGTATTTGATTACTGTTTGAAGCCAAAATGATGTTGGGTTAGGCATATGATGACAATAGAACTGGTGCTTTTCCTTTATTATTTATTTGTCTGAACCATCTTGGCATTTCTGTTCATTTTAGTTGGTGTGGAAGTTTAGAACAAGGTTTTTTAAAAAGTAATCAATAATTCTAGAAGAAGTATTTTATCTTTTATCTCAAAATTTAAGGTAACTTGCATTCCTGGAATAGGTGGGCCTAACTCAATGAATGAGAGGAGAGGGAAATGATCTTATGAGGTCTCTATCTGTAATTCTGATGTTCTGTAATTCTCACGTTCAGTACTTATTTAATCTGGGCTATTATTATATAAAGGGGGCTTGGGTGTCATGCATTTGGGTCCATTATTTGAATCTATTAAGCCAGAAGCAGAAACCTGGGCAAGGATGAAGAGACATACAGAACAGAGAGTAGAGAAAGCAGAAATGTGTGGCACATTTTGGTTTCATTTTAATCCCTCTCAAGGAAGTCCTGCATTTTGGGAAGAGTTTCCTAGAAGCCTGTGGTACCTGTCCCTTTACCCAATTTATGATTTTCCTCAGATAGTCACGGTATTATTAATAAAATGCACAATGAAAATATTCATATCCTAACTCAGAATTATGTTTTTCAGTTTACTCATTTTTCCTTCTTTTTAACATAACAGTTTTATCGAGATATGATTCACATACCATAAAGTATACTCTTTTAAAGTATATAGTCCAGTGGCTTCCAGTATATTTACAGAGTTGTGCAGCCATCACCACTATATAATTCAAAACCCTGTTGTCACCACAGAAAGGAGCCCATACTTAGCAGTCTCTCTTTCCCTCTTCCCAACCCATCAACCACTGATCTACTTTATGTCTCTATGGATTTGCCTTTTGTGCTCACTTCATGTAAATGTAATCATATCGTGTGGCCTTTTGTGACTGCCTTCTTGCACTTAGCTACTTTTTTAAGTGTTAATTTATGTTGTAGCATGTATCAGGGTTTCTTTTTGTTGCTAAATAATATTTCATTATATGGATATCCATATTTTGTTTTTCCTTTCATCAGTTGGTGGACATTTAGGTTGTTTTTCCTTTTTGGCTGTCATGAGTAATACTGTTAATAACATTCATATACAAGTTTTTGTGTGAACGTATGATTTCATTTCACTTGGGCACCTACCTAGAAGTGGAATTGTTGGGTGTATTGTATGCTTAAATTTTTGAGGAGGTGCCAAACTATTTCCCCAAGTACCTCTGCCATTTTACAATTACTAGCAATGTAAAAAGATTCCTGTTCCTTAACATGCTCACCAATACATGTTATTTTCCATTTAAGAAAATATTTATCCTATTAGATGCATGAAATAGTATCTCATTGTGGTTTTGATTTTTATTATCCTAATGACTAGTGGTGTTAATTGAACTCTTAAAAGTTTTACTTCAGTCATTTAATAACAATATGGTCTTTTAGCTAATCCTGGCATAATTTGGACACATTATTTTTATTAATCTGGTGAAAGTCTTTGTACTAGGTAGGAAATCTGACTCTTGATGCATATAGGATATAAGTAGTAGTACTTTTTCCCTTAAATAGTTGTATCTAGTTTATTTATTTGTATCCCCCCCCCCCCGTTTTTATNATAGAAGACTTGGCTTGACAGATTTTTCTGCATTTCCACTTAATTTATATTTGAGGGTAGAATTCAGAACTGTATTTTGCACAGGGGTCCAGTATACCAAAACAGCTTAGTAATAAGACTGTTGTATTATACATCCTTCCATGAACTTACCCAGCATCCTTCCACTAATGTACTGCAGTTTAGTAATTCTATTGTATTATCCCTTCCACTAACTGACCCCAGATTTTCTTCCATCTATCTGCCTAATGGCTAGGGAATGAGACGTCAAGGCTCTTTACTAAAGACAATATGAATATCTTATTATATAATTGTTTTTGAAAAGAAATTCAACCTATTTGAAAAAAATATTTTAATCTATTTATTTTTATGTAGATTACATTCTCTTCCTTCTCTTAATGAAATTGTATTTTTTATAAAAGCTATAAAAAGCAGGTATGGCAAAGTACAGCACATAACTAATATGATTGTAAACTGTGATTTAGCTTAACTCTGCAAGGAGAATTGGTTTGGCTTGGAATTGAACCTTTAAGAAAAACAGTATGAAGAACTGGTAATGAGAATTTTCTAAGGAATCATTTTGATGTTTTTTTAATCCATTGTTCTTTGGAAGGATATTATATTGCTAAGATATCATTAGCTTTAAAGAAACACTATTTGTACTGGAAACCTCACTGGAACAAATAAAAATCTGACGTTTTTCTTTTGTGAGAGTTCTATAAATATAGTTAACTTAAATTTACCTTTGTTCTATAGAGCCCAAATTTGGCTCTGTGCTCTAACATTTTATTTATTTATTTTGCATATTTATTATAGTGGGTAGTCTTTATTCTAAAGATAGATTTTTTTTTTAAATTTAGAAATCAGCACATCCAAATGCATGTGAATGATTATGTACAGATGGACCTTAGTTAATATATATAAGTGTACTTGGAACTAAGCAAGGAAGAAAGCTTTTGAAAAGAACTTGCTGTAAGCAAAATCAGGTACTCTTCTTAAAACGGATGTTGTATTAGCTGGAGTCCTTATCAGATCGTTATAGAAATACTGCATATCTTTGAATAATATTTTTAAAATAAATAATCTGACAAATGACTCTTAGTCAACCAAAAACAAAGAGAAGTTGTTTCATTTTTTTAGTTTTACTGATGCCATTTAAATTGTATTCTCGTAGTGTAAAGTCATCCTTATTTATGTTCAAAATTAAACTCTCAAGATGTTAATCAGGGTATGGATAAAATTATTTTCATACCGACCCTGTTCTACTATTCAATCCAAATCTTAGCAAACAGTAAATGAGGGAAGAGGGTCTATATTATTAAAAGAATTATTCACTATCTCCCAGAGGCTTAGTTTCCATTACATTTTGAGGTTTTTAAATGTAAATTTGGGGCATTTGTCATCAATTTAAATCTCTATTTCACTGTGAATTGGGTTTTTTGTGCATATTTCTCAAATATACACACATACACATGACACACATACTTTATGATTTTGTACAAGGACCCCTTTTATTTTTCTTTTGAAAATTCACATCTTGGGGCACATGGAGGGGCTCAGTTGGTTAGGCGTCTGGCTCTTGATTTCGTCTCAGGTCATGATGTCACATTTCCTGAGTTCAGGCCCTGCATTGGGCTCTGTGCTGACAATTTGGAGCCTGCTTGGGATTCTCTGTCTCTCTGTCTCTGTCTCTCTCTCTGTCTGCTCCTCTCCTGCTCACTCCTTCTCTCAAAAATAAATAAATAAACATTAAAAAAAAGAAAATATACATCTTTAGTTTTTCTAATAAATTATGGGTGTTCTCTATATATTAGAAATATTAACTCAGTCTACTTTAAAAAAATTTTTTTTTTTTTTTAGTTATTTCAGAAGGTAGCTGTGCTCACCACTATACCACCAATGCTNAATATGAATGCATCCCAAGCAGGCTCTATGCTATCAGCACAGAGCCTGATGCAGGGCTTGAACTGAGGAACTGCGAGATTATGACCTGAGCCAGAACTAAGACTTGGAGGCTTAACTGAGTCACCCAGGCACCTCTCTCATAGTCTGTTTTGTACATTGGAAATACATTTCTCTCCTTACCATTAAAGTAATTTTAGTGTAATTAAAGTAATTTTGTTGATGGCATTTTTTGAGATGGATTTTCTTAATTTTTGTGAGGGTTATTCTTTTCAGCCTTTATTTAGTTATCATCTTTTCTGCCTTTGGTTATTTTGCTAAGGAAGTCCTTTCCCTCCCTTGAATCAGATAACTACCTATATTTTCCTCTTTTTTGGTCCCCTGCACTCCCATCCTGTCTCCTTTTTTTTTTTTTTTTTTACCTTTAACTCTGTATTTAGAATATATTTTGGATTGGAACCTCACTTCATTATTTTTGCAGATAGTTAGGTGTTTCAGCATCATTTATTAAATAATTCCCATTTGCTACTGAATTGATTTATATATCACATTTTTGTTTATAATTGGGTCTGTTTTAGATTTTCAATTCTGTTGTTATTGATCTCTTTTCCTTCTAATTTTTTTATTATTTGATTATATCTTTTTTTAAAAAAGATTTAAAAAAAATAATCTCTGCACCTAACACAGGGCATGAACTTAAAACCCCAAGATCAAGGAGTCACTTACTACACCAATTGAACTAGCTGGGTGCCCCACTATTTGGTTATATCTTATATGAAATGAAATGCATTCATAGGAAAAGAAGAGTATAATTTAAAATATTTAATAGAATAGTTTTTGAAACCTACTCATGTAAAATCAAGTTTAGTATGTTTTTTGTTTTTTAGTTTAGTTTTTTTTTTTTTTTTTTTTTTTTTTTGAGAGAGCATGAGTAGGGGAGAGACACAGAGGGAGAAAGAGAGAATCCCAAGCAGGCTCCACACTCAGTGCAGAACCCAACTCAGGGCCCGATCCCATGGCGGGATGGTGACCTGAATCGAAACCAAGAGTCCCGACGCTTAACTGAGCCATCCAGGTACCCCAAGTTTAGTAAGCTTTTGAAATTGATTAACTGACTGAGCCACCCAGGTGCCCCTGAGCACTTAAGTTTTTTTATAATATGGGCAGATAGGAGGAGATATTTATATATGTCATTCAAGGACAGGATATACTAGAACAGTATTCTAATATAAAGGGTAGAAACATATATGAATATGTATGCTTGTGTGTCTGTATATGCATATGTATACATACATATCCATGATACTTTATATATTTCCTTATTCCACAAAACATAATATGCCTCTTCTTGCAAGATAGAACAAGATTAAATATGTTTTCTTAGCCACAGCCTTTTCTGTGCCTTCCTGCAGGAAAACCTGAGACATAAATTCTGAAAGATAAGAGAGGGAGAGTAAAAATTCAGGCTCAGTTTATGCCATCATTTCCCTCCTTATCACAGGATGCTTATATGAGGATACGTCAGGCAATGCTGGGCATTGAGATAGTAGTGCCTGGCCATTCAGAGTTTGGAATCAGACATGCCTAGCTTGATTCCCAGCCCTACTTCCTGCTGGCCTTGTGAACTTAGCTAAGTCATTTCATTTTCCTGAGACTGTTTTCTCATTTGTAAAGTAATAATAATGCCTATCTTGTAGGATTGTTTGAGGACCAAATGCAAAAATATAGGTAAAGAGAATACCTGACATATAATAAACATTCAACAAGTAAGTTTCTCCCATTACTAATATTTTTATTTTCTTTTTTTAATTTTTTTTTAATGTTTTATTTATTTCTAGGAGAGAGAGAGACAGCGCGAGCAGGGGAGGGTCAGAGAGAGAGGGAGTCACAGACTGAAACAGGCTCCAGGCTCTGAGCTGGCAGTCAGCACAGAGCCCGACGCGGGGCTCGAACCCACGAACCGCGAGATCATGACCCAAGCGAAAGTCGGACGCTTAACCGACTAAGCCACCCAGGCGCCCCTAATATTTTTATTTTCACTATCATCACCATTGTTACCATTATTAGTCCGTGTTCAATACTCTTTAAGTAGTCAGGTACATTCTGATCTTATGCATTTACATCCATTCATATACTAAAAACTGTTCCATGGACCAGTATCATCAACATCAGCTGGAAATTTAGTAGGAATGCAGAGTCTCAGGTCCTACCCCAGACCCAAGGAATCAGAATTTGCATTTTAATAAGATCTCCACATAACTTGTATGCACATTGAAGCTTGAGAAGCAGTGATATAGGGAATGCAGGACCCATATTATGGGGCACATTATTATTGCATCCAGCCACTCAGTAACTGAACACTCATCTTGTGTGAGAGAATTCCCTCCTTTGTGCATCTGCATTTCTCATTGGAGAGGCCAAAAACTTGGTTTCCAAGTTTGTATTTCAGTGAGGGCACAGTCTTGTGACCTTAGGCTTTGTCAGTCAGATGCACTCACACCAGATTCTAATCGGAAGTACCTAGAAGAATCTATACTGCAAATGCAAATCTTACCATTTCTAGAGTAGCAGGAGCAGCATCCCTGCAGTGGTTTCAACCCTAGAGGCCATTGGAGTTTGGTGGCTTCATGACCTCTACCAGAGCAAATCTGTGGTGGCTCAGGACATTATTTGTGGATTCCTCCAAACCTGATTTACTGGTATTTTAGGAAATTCTGTGGCCCTTATTAAATTCTTTTCTGCCTAAGCTCACTAGATTGGGCTTCCATTGTTCTAAACAGAGAATCTGGAGGAATATATATAACCTCTAAACGTAGGAAAGGTTGAATGAAAAATAATTTTCTTTTTGTCACTAGGTTTGTATTTTCAGCTAGAATTAATGGCATCCCTTTGGTAAGTAACCACTGATACCAGGATGACCTGTATTGTATGGTATCTTGCTGTATAACTTGTAAAATCCATAGGATGGTAAAGGTAGAGATAGCTTCTCCTCACACCAAATCTTCCCTTCCTTTCCAGTGGGAATTTTTGCTGAAATGTGTCCCTTGTTGGGGAGTGGTTGGAAGCACAGGTTAACATATTCCCTAAACCTAGAATAAGGGAAGGGGATACTTAGTACCTTGCTTTCAGCAAGGGCAGTTCTGGGAAATGAGAGAAATCGCAGTTGGAACTTTTTTTTTTTAATATTTTTATTTCTAGGAGAGAGAGAGAGAGAGACAGCGTGAGCAAGGGAGGGTCAGAGAGAGAGGGAGACACAGACTCTGAAATAGGCTCCAGGCTCTGAGCTGGCAGTCAGCACAGTTCGAACCCACGAACTGCGAGATCATGACCCAAGCGAAATTCGGACCCTTAACCGACTAAGCCACCCAGGCACCCCAGGAACTTCTTACCATTATGTTAAATATTGGTTAAAAGTTAATTTTGAATTACTAGTTTCTTCTTAGGTATACCTTTTTCCACACTAATTCACATGATACTATTCCCTGAAATGATCTATTTTATTTCTTTACCTTTTCTTAAGTTGATGCCTCTGACAAAGGGATTGAACACCAAAATCACCTGGAGGTAGCCCAAATAAGGAGGATTAAGAAAATCTGGACATTGATTTTTTTTTTTATTGCTTCATATATTTCATTTCTTCTTATCCTCCATTTCTTTTTCTCCTTGTATAATTTTGCCCTTGAGTTGCCATTGGTAGTGGTGGTAATGTCAAAAGTTTTATGAGATCTGGTGAAGAGGAGTGAGCTTTATTTCATTAGATTTCTGAGAGGAAAGTTAATGAACTAGATACTTACTAATTTATTATGCTCTTCATGCAGTTCCTTTCTCTCTAGTGCCAGGGCCTCACACATAACATTGGTGTGGTCATTGTATTGTTAATTTCTTGACCATGGGCATATATCTTAGGGAAAAATTACGTACCTTAGTGCGGAGTTTCTGGGGCTCATTGCTTGATGCTAGCAACATCAGCTAAGAAGCAAGAACCTTGTTTAATTCCTCTACTCACCTAATTGGACAATGAAAAAAATCAGGCCCCTTTAATGTGTTACTGAACACTGTGAACCCTTTCTGATCTGTCCCATCAGCCACCCTTCCCTTAGCCTTTTAGATGCCACCTTCCACCCCTCTGCTGAGTATCACAAAGTCTCATTGTTTCTCCACTTGTAGATCATCAGCTCTTGATTTTCCTACTCGAGTGTCATAGGATCACTTCTTCTCTAAGTGTTGGAAAGCACTTCCTCCCCACCTGATCAAAGGGCAGTTCTCAGAGTGGAGCTGTAGGGGTTGTTTAGGTTTTATCACACCTAGTAGAAAGCTTATAACAATGAGTTTTAAGGATCTAGGGATGGTAGTCTTTAGCCCCTGGCTGGTAAGCACTCCGCTCCTTCCTGCAATATAGTTCTTAGAAAAGAGAAAAGACTTGGTTTTAAATTAGTAGTTTCTAGTTTTATTTTCTACAGTGGCAGTAGAGGAGATATGTGTGGGGATATGTGATGAAGTACAATCATTCTGTTAAAAAAATTGTATTTTCGTGTCTTTTCAAAGTATGTAGGTTTTTACAAAGATAGTTTTACTAACGCAGTAATGAAAACCCATTATAACTTACATTGCATACAATATATAACTTACATGCATCTTATAAAGCTATAATAATTCAAATGGAATAATCTGGCAGAAAGATAGACAAGTAGAGCAGTGGTACAGGATAGAGAGCCTAGAAACCCACCTACACATCAATAGGAACTGTATGTGAAAGAGATAGCATCTCAAATTAGTGGGAAAAGGATGGACCAGTCAGTGAATAGTATTGGACATTTTGTCACGTATGTGGAACAAAATAAAATTAGGTCCTCACCTCACATCAGACATAAAAATGAATTTTATTTAAAGATCTAAACGTGGAATTATAAACCTATCTAAAAGAAATCTTGCAAAATAGTCTTGATGTTGGGAAGAGAGTTTAAAACATGGCACAGAAAAGGCACAAACCCTAAAGGAAAAAATTGGAAATGCTGACAACTTTAAAGTAAAAGTCTTAGCTGAGACAAGGGATATCATAAACAAAGTTAAAAAAAAAAAAAAGATAAGCAACCATTTGTGGGATGAGTTTAATGCACATCACCAAAAATATTCATACATATGATACATGTAAAGAACTGCCACAAATCAGTAGGAAAAAGGTCAAATATCCAGTAGGGAAATGAGAAAAGGAATTGAAGAAGCACTTCTAATAAGAGGAAACCCTTATGCAGTTAGTAAACATGAAAAATGCTCAGCCTCACTGGTAATCAAAGGGACACAAGACAACAACAAGGTACCATTAGAAAGGCAAAAATTATTAATTTTAACTATCCCATGTGTTGTTGAAAGTATGGAAAAATGGGAACATGGTTTTGGGAATATAAATTAGTACGACCATTTTAGAGAACAATTTGTAATATTTAATAAAATTTAAAATATGCATAGCACCCAACCTAGGAATTCAATTATCTAGGTATTTGCCCTAGAGAAATGTCCATAGATAGATAGACAGACAAAGAGAAGGAGAGAGGGATGTACAGGAGTGTACATTGCAGCTTTGTGATAACAAGTTAAAAAAATGTTGAGAATGTCACTGTCAAGAGAGAAATAAATTATATATATATATATTTTTAATATTTTTATTTATTTCTAGGANCCCAGGCGCCCCAAATTATATATATTTCAATGGAATATATGCACCAGCCAGATCTGCATTTACTAATGTAGATAAATCTTGAAAACACAGTTGCAGTAATAGAGTACCATACCTTTTAAAAGAAAATCCAGGTAGTAAAATACATTGTTCTTATGCACAGCCCCCCACATTAATTAGGAAACATGGAAGGAGATACCACAAATGATAATGGTTGCCTTTGAGGAGGAAGAGGAACGAGAAATGAACTGTATCTGAAACACGTTCTTTTAATCATGTAAAAAATATGACAAAATAATAACGTATTAAATCTGAATGACAGAAACATGAATTGTGTTATATCAGAGGCAACGTAAGTGCTGTGCTTAATTATGGAAATCCAGACACACAACTGCCTGGATTCATTTTCCAGCTCTGCCACTCCTTTTCTGAGTGAGTTTGGCAAGTTAGTTAAATTCTCTGGCTTCATTTTTTCATCTGTAAAATGAAGAAAATAGTGTATTTATTCTATAGAGTTGACACAAGGATTACATTAATCCATACAAAGCCCTCTGATTCATGGTAAGCATACTTTACTGTTACTCTGTTATTCTTTTCTGTATATTTAAAATGTGGTTACTTTTAAAAAAAATGTTCCTTTATTTATTTTGAGAGAGAGAGCATGAGTAGGGAAGGGACAGAGTGAGGGAGAGAGAGCATCCCAAACAGGTTCCAAACTAACAGAAGAGCTGTCTCTTGAACTAAGAGATCATGACCTGGGTCGAAATCAAGAGTTGGACAATTAACCAGCTGAGCCACCAGGTGCCTCTAAAACATGATTCCTTTCTATTTGTTTGTTTGTTTATTATTTTAATGTTTTTTGAGAGAGACAGACAGAGAGCATGAGTTGGGGAGGGGCAGTAAAGCAGGCTCCAGGCCCTGAGCTGTCAGCACAGAGCCCGATATGGGTTTCAAACCCATGAACCCTGAGATCATGACCTGAACTGAAGTTGGCCACTTAACCAATTGAGCCACCCAGGTGTCCCAAACATGATTACTTTTTAAATGTAGGTTATGATGGGCACCTGGGTGGCTCAGTCAGTTAAGTGACTTTGGCTCAGGTTGTGATCTCACGGTTTGTGGGTTCAAGCCCTGTGTCAGGCTCTGTGCTGACAGCTTAGAGCCTGGAGCCTGCTTCGGATTCTGTGTCTCCTCCTCTCTCTGACCCTCCCCTGCTCACGCTGTCTATCTCTCAGAAATAAATAAACCATTTAAAAAAAAAATAAATGTAGATTATGAAACATAAATAAAATTGTGGAATATTTATGAGATGAGAGCATTATGACATTATTATTGTTATTACAGAATATAGAAGTTTTTTTGGTAAGAAAGCAAATTTGACTTAACATTATTTTATAGTTTACTTGTTTATAGATAAGAGTTTGGGGATTATTCTTACAAATTTCAACACTATGGCTTCCCTCCTATGATTATAATGGGATGCTGTCATGGGGAACTTTTTCAAGTTCTGCTAGAATATGCAAACAGCAACCAAAAAACACCCCTAGATGGTCTCTATTATCTATTAGCACTTTTATTTCCAAAGTAACACTGCCCAACTTCCATGAAATAAGAGGTTGTTTCCATTATTTTACTGATGAGAAATGAGGCACAAAGAAACCAGGTGATTTGCTTAGTTATGGTGGGAGAAACTTGGTCTCCTGCTTGTTAACTAAGAGGCATTGAGTCACTGCTAGGTACCTACCTCTGCTTGTCCTTGTAGAGAAATAGCCTAAACCTCCAAATGCTCCTTCTTCCCCTTTTTTCATTTTCAGGTCATGCCTATCACTTACCCAAAGTTTAGGTTGCCAGGGTACATCTTAAAGATATCTATTTTCTCTGAGAATCATTTTTAAAAGGACCCAGGGTTTAAATAGAATAAATAGAAATAGGTTATAAATCGTTCATAGAAGGATTCACTGTCCCAGGAGTCGGGAGACATGTGTCTTGGTCTCTTCTTCTGCTAAGCATCTGGCCAAGTCACTTGCCCTTGAGTTTATCAAACATTTTTTTTAAGATCAACTATATGACAGAAGTGATGAGAATACAAAGATGAATGTCAGATTCCCAGCACCCACAATAGCATTGTTTAGAGAGGGAGGCCAATAAAGCAACAACTTGAGTTCCAAATGTATAGAAAGAGGTATATGAAATGTAGTAAACACATGAGGAGCAGTTTACTCAGCCTTATGGGACACAGGAAAGAGTATTTCAGGTAAACAGAACAAATGAGCAAAAACATTCGGCCATGAACATTTGCAGATTACTTATGGAAGCGTGGATTTGAGTGTGGCTGGAGAGTGGATTTCTAAGGGGTCAGGAGAGTTGCTGCTGAAGGCTGGAGCCTTCCATGAAGGGCTGTACGTGTGATGTCACAAATGTCCTATGCAAAACAGAGGGGCACAATTCTTTGTCTTACATCATACTGATAGCAGTGGGGAAGTAGAGGCTGGGACACAAGAGCTATTTTACAGGGTGATACAGTGATTCCAGTGGGAGATGGCAGTAAAGTGCTCATGAGACAACAATGCAGGCATTGGAGAGGAGGAGACAGCGATTGATGCTTCAGGAATTAAAACTACAGACCTTGATTACTCTGCGTATTTAGCCTCTTGAGATTTCTGTTGCTACCCTCATATTCTCTATCTGAAGGCACAGCACTGTTTGGGATAACACCAAAAATATTGGGATATTTCAGGACCCAGATATTTACAGTGAAGGCATAATTCTGTATATGTAGGATAAAACACTGTTTGGAGTTCTGAAGCGTGCTATGGCATTCATTCATTCATCCATTCATTCGACAAATACCCATTGGAAGGCTATAAATTGCCAAGTTCAGTTTGGGTACATTAGTATACCAACATTCAGGGCAAAAATGTGGTTCCCTTTGTCATACTGCCCACAGTCTAATTGAAGAGAGACATCCTATACTTGCCCTCTCAAAACATCCTCAATTAAGAACAAAAAAGTTTAAAATATTTTCTGAACCAAGATGCTATTCAACTTTAAATGACTTTGTAAGACTGAATCAGTTACCTTTAGATAATACATTTGTGAAGGCTGTTTCTAGAATGATATATGGTTAAATGTGGTTAAATGAACAATTAAACCACTATGGTAAGTGAAAGGTGAGTTTTAGCTGGAAATTAAAAGTGTGGAGGCTACAGACAACCCTTTCCATATCATTTGTTTGAAATACTTTATACTTAACTAATCTAACATGAGCCTAGTTATATTAAAATTGTAATATTGCTTATTTTTGCATTCAACTAGTGACCTATCTTTAAGAATTAAAAGTATAATTATTTACTAGTTTTCCAAAAGGCAAAATAAAAAATCAACCTAATGGCTTTCTGTTGTACAAATGCATAATGTTCTGAGAAATTTACTTTTATCAGCTTTTCTCTAGTGCTTACACAAACTTTTAAAATGTCATTTGTCTTAATATTTTACAAGAAAATCTTCCCAGTTGGCTTTTTACTTTTCTAAACTAAAGGCTTTTTTATTATACCAATGAAATAAGAGCTCTTATTTAATGTTCACCCAGATATAACAGACTTCCAGATATGCAAAATGTATCCAAATACGCCAGACTAGCAAATAACTATAAACATCAGCGTGTAATTTGTTTCAGTGAATTTAGATTTGACTGGGGCTGCTAGAAAGTTCAGAATCAAAGAGCCATAGATCTTGACTTTCTAGTCTTGGTATCCATTCCTAGTAGTCTAAAGAGATGAAATAATGTACGACTTCTGAGCAAACAAGTCAGTGTCAGAGCACTGAAGTCTTCGCTTTAGTGTCCCAGGATTGAAACATCTTCCTCATTTGTTTTCCTCAAGGAAGCAGCAGCCTCTGACCTTTCCTTAAGATTTTGCTACCTCACCATCTTGGGTCTCAGCAGGAATGGGCAGAGTACAGGTGATGCCCTGCATCGTAGGCCTAGCAATAACTTCTCTTTCAGTCTAGATCTCATTTTTGTAACTGATGGCTTGTGTTCCCAAGAGTGTATTAGAACCACAAGAAGTACTTATATGTAATGTTGTAAAAGTGATAAATTATGCTTCCATGGCTACAAGGTGATTTTAAGCTTTATTTTAGTTGAGAAGAGTGATCAAATTTATAATCAAGTAAATCTGATTTAATGATTAATGTACCTTAGTTACTTATTGTCTTCAGTTATGATACACATAGCTGCATCTTCAGTACTGCCCTAATATCTGCAGGATTGCTTTTTTAGGCAAAACAATTTTCTTGCCATTTTCAATTTTCTGTATTTTTATCAAAGTATTACATGTATGTGGCAATCAGTAAGATAATATTGTTAAACATAAACAGACTCTCACCTCAGAGCTCATCACCTCATAATCCCACTCTTCAAGAGTAATTTCATTTGAGCCAATTCTATTTTCAGTTCTTTCCCAAATTCTAAACAAGTTGTTTATACTTCTGTTTCTTCATTTATCAGCTTGAGAAAATATCTACACACTCATTACGAATGATGAGAATTTAACTCATTTTCATGAACCTTTCCATCTTTTATTTTTAGGCTATTAAAATCCTCAAGTACCCCATAGAAGAATAAAAGTAATGAAAAAGGAGATACATATGCTTTCTCAACCTAAGACTGAAGATATTAGTGTCTTCTATACTTCCTTCAACCATCTCACCTCCCTTCTAATCATCTTCTTAACCTGACCAAGTTGTCAGTATTGTTTCATCGTCTTTGGTGGCCATAACTGAGTCTTTCCTGCTTTATCCTTAAGTTGACTCTTCAACATTAAAAACGAGTAGCACCATTCAGGTCGCCTGGGTGGCTCAGTTGGTTAAGTATCCAACTTCAGCTCAGGTCATGATCTCACGGTTCATGGGTTCCAGCCCTGCTTGGGGCTCTGTGCTGACAGCTCAGAGCCTGGAGCCTGCTTTGGATTCTGTCTCCTTCTCTCTCTGCCCCTCCTCCACTCCCACTCTGTGTGTCTTTTTCTCTCAAAAATAAACAAACATTGAAAAATTTTAAAAAACAATAGCACCATTTATGTTATTTTGACAGTATAAATATTATTCGTTGTTATTAGTGTTCTAAAATAGAATCTCTTCATCCTGATGAATTTCACCACCTCTGGGACACTGAAACGAGGATGTTCCTAACAGTTCTTGTATGGATAAGCGACCTAATCAGTGTAAAGGGCTTACTTAAGTATGTAACCACATTATTATTATTATTATTATTATTACTGTATTTGTTGCATTTGAAATGTCATTGGTTGTAAAAATGTACCATTATTTTATATTCCACAAAGAAAGAAAAAGCATGCTACCAATTAAACTATAGTTCCCAGAATTGTGAGACAAATTTCATAGATACTAAAATGTAGAAGTGCGTCTTACAATCAGTGAAATATATTATTCTAGTTTTGGGGGGTTTGTGTTTCTTAAAATTTTGGGTATCATTTCTTGACAGAAGAACAGTTTGCTGTTATAGCTGTTTGATCCTCCCAAGATTTCCATTTTCCATTCCGTCTTCCTGCTGCAGTTTGGAGTAATCGATTTAACAAGCCTGAGAGAACCCTCCCACCCTGAGGATTCTCTAGGTTTTATCCTCTGATTCCTAGATTTCACTTGTCCCCTTTATTTTTCTTATTTTGCTGGACTCCATCAAATAATTTCCCAAGAATGGATAGGTGGGAAGTATACTTTTAAGTCTTTAAACTGATAAAAATTCCATTCCTCTGATAGGAATTTTATTATTATTTATTAATGTTTTATTTATTTCTGAGAGAGAGACAGACAGAGTGAGCAGGGGAGGGTCAGAGAGAGGGGGAGACACAGAATCTGAAGCAGGCTCCAGGCTCTGAGCTAGCTGTCAGCACAGAGCCCGATGCGGGGCTCAAACCCAAGAGCCATGAGATCATGACCTGAGCCGAAGTCGGACCCTTGACTGACTGAGCCACCCAGGCGCCCTTGATAGGAATTTTAAAACTTTCTTTGTACTTGTTCCTTTCACAAGGATTATAGTTATAGTAATCTCTCAAATCTCTCAGCATTTTTATTACAAGCTTAAAAATATATCTTCTGTACTTGAATTATCTTTTCCTTTAGTTTTTCTGTTCTTTTCTTTTTTTGTTTTTCCATCCTTCTCTTAATTGCTGCCAGTTTTCTTCTGATGCCTAGTCAAATAGTTCACATTTAAGAACACAGGACAGGAATCTGGTGTTGGTTTCTTCTGCAGTTGTGTAAATAGATTTGCTTACTTTGGGCCTTTTCCTGAGTGAAAAGTATGTGAGATGTATTGATTGGCAGAACTCTGGTTATAGAGAGCGGATGGAGAGCTGGTGCTTGGTCAGCAGGCCTCCAAAGATGAGTCTCAGTCACCAGCACCCACACTGCAGGCCATGCCTTCCCACATGATTGGGTTCAATTCCTTAGCAAAGTTTTGTCTGTTTTCTGTTTTGTTTTTGTTTTGGAAAGGGGTGTGGGTGGAGCAGCTAGAAGATTAGGGAGCCCAGTTTTCAGCTCCATTTCTCACTGTCCCATTCCCTTGCCAGTTGTCCCTAAGCCTAGAGCCTCTCTGAGGTTTCAACAGTGTGATTGGCCTCCTCCTTGGATGCAGCCTTTGTGTGTTCTAGGCCCTCATGACTGCATGTGGTCACCTTGGAGCTATTAAAAATAGTTTGTTTCTTGTTGCTTTAAAAATTATTTGACTTTTATCATTTTGATTATAATAGATCTTGGAATAACCTTTGAGTTGATCTTGTTGTCCTTTGAGCTTTCTGTATCTGGATATCCGTATATCTCCCAAGATTTGGGAAATTTTCAACTAATATTCTTTAAATATCTTTGTTAAAAATGTTTATTTTTAAGAGAGAATGTGGGGAGGGGCAGAGAGGAGGAGACACAGAATCTGAAGCAGGCTCCAGACTCTGAGTTGTCAGCACAGAGCCCAACGCAGGGCTTGAACTCACAAGATCATGACCTGAGCTGAAGTCGGATGTTCAACTGACTCAGCCATGCAAGGGCGCCATCAACTATTTCTTTAAATAACCTTTCTGCCCCTTTCTCTCTCCTCCTTCTGGAACTCCCACAATGCAAATGTTCATTCACTTGAGGATATCCCATAATTCACATAGGCTTTTTTTTTTTCCCACTGTTTTCTTTTTGTTCTTCTGACTGGCTGATATCAAATAATCTGTCAAGGTCACTGATTCTTCTGCATGATCAAGTGTGTTGGACGCTCTCTATTGAACTTTTCACTTTTGTTGTCACATTCTTCAGCTCCTAGATTTCTGATTGGTTCTTTTTCATGCTTATATTTCATTAAACTTTTCCTTTTATTCATGCTTTGTTTCCTTGGTTTTGTTTAGTTGTTTGTGTTGTCTTACATTTTGTTGCGTTTGTTTTTTTTTTTAATTTTTTAATGTTTATTTATTTTTGAGAGAGAGAGAGAGAGAGACAGAGTGTGAGTGGGGGAGAGGCAGAGAGAGAGGGAGACAGAAATCTAAGCAGGCTCCAGGCTCTGAGCTGTTAGCACAGACCCTGAGATGGTGACCTGAGCTGAAGTTGGATTCTTAACCAACAGGCGCCCCTCTTTTAGTTTCTTTAAGATGGTTATCTTGAATGTTTTGTCATGCAGATTATAGATTTGTTTATGTTTTTGTGTCTGATCTTAGTTGTTACTCTTAGAAAATCTCATGTTTGCCTGGACTCAGACATTGAGATAAAAGCTCTCAAAGAGGACAGCCTCTGTCTTTTGGCAACCTGTTCCTGGTGTTTTACTTTGGCCTCCATTCTCTTGGCCAAAAGTTTAGCATATTCTGCAGCCTCTTCCTTATTTTTCTTAGTACACTGTTTCTTAAAAGCAGTATGCTGACGTTTGTGTTGGAGGATGCATGAAGTAACAAGATGCTGAGTCTTGGGCACTTTGGTTCCAGGTTTCTTACCTTTGTTTAGGGTCTTTCTCACAAAATACTGGGGGACATCATCTTCTTTAGAGAGATTGAAAAGTTTATAGATCCCGCTCTTTTGGGCCCCAGGTAACAAGGCATAATAATATCACTGAGTCCAGGAATGTCCTTCTCCCCTTTTTTTTTTTACAGTGATCAAGTGGAGAACACTGAGATTGGCATTCACAATGTAACCCCAAACAGATATGCACTTTTTTTTCTCCAGTTCTCCTTGGTCTGTAGCAGGAATACCCTTGACTCAGTAGCAGGCGGACACAGCCATCGGTCAGAACACCTGCTTCATGGGGAAGCCTTGTTTGTCATTGCCACCACTGATTTCGACCACGTAACCCTTCCATTCCTCACCTAGGGCATCAGCAGCAACTTCTGTGACCATATGCTTCTCATAAAAGGTATGAAGCTTGCGTTCATTGTCTACTTCAATGAGTTCTTGGCAGCCAGTAGCTAGACAAAAGATGTTCAGCCTCATCGTGAAGCAGCCTCCTAACTCCAAGGTACCACATAAAAAGAGCTAGATCTCTGTTTTTTTGAGATTAGTTATGGGAGCTTGATTTGTTTCCATTGGTCCCTTTATTAATTTCTTTGTCATGTTTGGGTGGTTCTTCCTGATCCTGTAGCCTTACATAGTTGTCTGTACATTTGAAGTAACATCTCTTCCAGTTTTTACAGACTGGCTTTAGCAGGTAAAGATCTTTTCCTATTCCTTGCGCTGATGGGATTACCCCTGGAGTCACAGTCATGCTGGGCTGGACAGTTAGGAGGCTGTTGCTGGGTTACAGTCGGGTTGCAGTTGGTATTCTTGTTACTAGTGGCTCAGGTGAGTGTGGGTCTTATTTTGTCCCTGGCTAGGCAGCACTGTTTCCATACCTGGCGTGGTAGGGTAGTGCTAGACAGAGGTCCATTTTAGGATCCACGGTTAGGTCTTCAGACAGTGGCCCTATTAACTTAGTGTACAGACAGTTGTAGTTCCCATCAGGCCTCTGAAAAGGCTCCTACCTAGTCACTGGATGGGTCCTTAGATTGGCAGGACTGACCCTTGACCATAGCCTAGAAGGCTGTAACTGATCCACAGCACTGTTTCTGGTTCCACAGTCAAGGTTGAGGTCTGCAGACCTGACTGTGGAGGCACAAATGGATGTGTCTCCCGCCAGGTCCCTGGGTAGGCTACATTATTCCCTGTGTGTGGCTAAAGGAGCCAGAGCTGAGTATAGGGTCCTTTCAGGACCTGTGGGGGTGCCGACAGGTATTTCCCACAGGTTCCCTCCATCAGCAGTAGTACATATAGACTGGCTGAGAGGCTGGAGCTGAGTATTGGGCCCTTTCTGAATCTCTGGGCTTGCAGAGGGGGAGTATGTCCTGCTGGGGTTCTGCACTCTCAGGACTGCTGGCAGACTGTGGTTCTGAGGGGGTTAGAGTGAAATTGTGTCCTTTCAGGATCTTCATGGTTGCCAACATTGGTATCTGCTACCAGGTACTAAGGTCTTTGGACCTGCCAGACTGCTGGACCCTTTTGGAATTTCTAGTAGTACAATTAGGAGTGCCTCCTGTCAGGTCCTATGTCTCCCACCCGGTTCCAAAACCCACAAAGGCACTTTTGTCCATGAATGGATGCCAAATTATTGTTTATAGGAGTGATATGAGTCACGGATGTCTTCAGATATCTTACTGAAATCACCCCTAAAAACTTAAAAAAAAAAATAAGTGTTGCTTAATTTTCCACCTGTTAACTTCATTTGGCAGAAAAAAAGAATCCTTATTATCCAAGAATGTGCTGTTGCTGCTGTGAATTTGACTTTAGTGTTTGGTACATATTCGTTAAAAATAATGCCTGAAATTATATTTTACATAATATTTTTAGTGTCTAGAGTATATTGAGATTTACGTTACAGGTCACTAATGTTTTAACACCTTTATACTGTTATAATAACTGCTGCTAAATTATTACTCTGTGTAATGAAAAGCAGCTGTCTCATCAGTAAGAAAAAACTTTGCATTTTGCTCATACTTAGAAATGGGTAATAGAAAGCTAATCCATGTAGAAAAATAATTTAATTTTTATTTTATAATGAAGTTTTCAAAAATATGTTTCGTTTTTACCCACTGACCCAATTAGAGAAATTAGCATTTTCCTGTCCATTAAATTATTACTTCTTCGGTGGAATTTAATGAATATTTATAGACTAACCCAGAAAAAAAAGGAGATAATTTATTAGGGTTTTCTGCATTTCTATTTTTATGTGTTATCTGTTTTCCTGTGCATTATGTGCATACATCATTTGTTTCAAGTTGATTAATAATTTCTTTGTGTTTTTTACTTTATTATACATTTTCAGTAAAAGATGCCTTTACATTTTGAGCCTTACTAATTAAGATATGCAGTCCTATAAATTGAATGTAAATTTAAAGGAAGACCTGGTTTCTAATCAGAATTTCTTATAACTGTTTCTATTGTGGCATACATTTTATTTCTTCAGTTCATCAGATGTCACCTAATTTAGTGTGCTCGTTTGTTTTGTATATGTGCTGCCGAAGCGAGCAGTTGTTTGTTTTGGAGTCACTGAAGCCATAGAATTTTCGCAAAATCATGAAAAGTGCTTTTCAGATACTCACTTCTGACTGAGATAGTGATAAGCTGTTAACAAATGGTGATTTTTTTCATAGGTAGGGTCATATTTTGTTAGCTCTCTTTGATTACTACATGTGGAATAGCAATAAAAATAGCCAATACTTATAGGGTGCTTATTATTTCACTAATTGCTTGTGGTAACTCTGTTCTCACAACTCTATGAAGTCAGGACTATAATTAACTCCATTTTACAGATGAAGAAGCTAAGGCAAGAAAGGTTGAACTTGCTGAAGGTCACACAGTAAGAGGGTGAGAGAGCTGGGATTCTGACCTAGTCAGTCTGGTTCATGCTGTTAATCACCAGAGTCACTGGCCATGGTGATGCTTCTCTTGCGTGTTTCAGCAGTCCTCACTCTTAGCACTTAGAAGTCCCTCTAGGACGTGCACCAACTTTCCTTCAGTTTTCTTTATTTCTCCAGAAACTTCATTGCCCAAACTTCTGCTTTTACTCTCCCTTGTCTAGTCGCAATCTCCCATCTGCTTTTATTGTCTAATTGTCTCCATTAGGAGGGGATGAAAATCAAAGTTTATCCAAAGGAAGAGATATACAGGCATCCATAAAACAATGCCTATCATGCTGAGGTGCTGGATGTATTTTTGTTGAGTGTTAAAATAAATAATGCTAATACTAAAATTTCTAGAAAGAGATAACTTTCATTTCTTCTGCTTTCTTTCGGGAAAACTCAAACTGTTGTGTGAACAGTTTGAATAGAGGCAAGAATAGACATAGGGAATTTGTGTATCATCACCGGGTAATAAATCCAATACCAAATTCCTATTCAGGTCTTAAAATCTATAATTTCAGATGATCAAAGGAAATATGTAAGAAATAGTAACTTAACCAGGCATTACTGTATTAACAGTAGTTTTTCTCTTAAACATAAGACAGAGCATTATTTCCAGAGAAAAATAAAAATGCATCACAAAAGGAAACTGAAGTATACAGTTACGATAGAATAGACTAAACTCTTGGTAATTGAAGAAAAATAGTTGTAATTAAACTTTTAAATCAGAAGGATATACACCAAAATATATATAGTGGCCACCTTTGGGTGATGGATTTATGGACAGTTTTTCTTTTTTTCTCTATACCTTTATTTTCTGGGGAAAATTTTTTATCTTAAACCCTGGGGCACCTGAGTGGCTCAGTTCGTTAAGCGACCAGCTTCAGTTCAGGTCATGATCTCGCTCGTGGTTCATGGTTCGAGCCCTATGTCGGGCTCTGTGCTGACAGCTCAGAGCCTGGAACCTGCTTTGGATTCTGTGTCTCCCTCTCTCTCGCCCCTTACCCCCACTCGCACTCCGTCTCTCTCTCTCAAAAATAAACCTTAAAAAAATTTTTTAAGTACTACTTCCATGATAAAACTAATAAAATTATTTTTATTTAGAGGAAATATACATAAAATAACCTTGTCCTCATGTGAATACTCTTTAAGTCATCTAATTTTTAAACTTCAGATATTTCTAAATTTAAGCAAAGCATATTTAAGGATATTTAAACTCACCAAGGTGAAATGTAGTCAGGCTGAATTTCTGAACTGAGCAAGGAGTTATTTTTACTTTTGAAAATGATTTAATAGCCAATAAAATTTTACTTAAAAATCATGAAAGAACATACATAGGCTGATGAAATAATGCCTGTTTAACAGCGTTATGTGCTGTGTACTAATAGAGTCGTCGTAGACTAAACCGAAAAGGAAAGTCCCATGTGTAAAGCTGTGACTTCATGATCGAAACTAGAAAATGGGGGGCACCTGGGTGGCTCACTGCTTAGGTCTCCAGCTCAGGTCGTGATCTCAGTTTGTGGGTTCGAACCTCACTTTGGACTCTGCTGACAGCATGGGGCCTGCTTTGGATTCTCTGTCTCCATCTCTGCCCCTCTCCCACCCGCTCTTTCTCTCAAAAATAAATAAAACATTTTTTTAAAAACTGGAAACTATAATGTCACATCAGTAATGAATCCCTGTCTCTCCTACAACTGCCTTAAGTCCAGAAAAGTAAGAACTCAAAAACAAGATTCTTTTGGGAAATTGTCTATGATGTTTTGTATATGAAAGTCTGATGGCAGCAGCTCCCTGTATATTTTATGTATTACACCAGCTGCAGGTATTTCAGACCCATCAGAAGGTCCTCCTGATTCAATATCTCTGGCAGTATAATAAAAAAAAGTGGAGGAGAAATCTCTGCAGTCTCTAATAAGCAGTATATCAGTGAATACTGTCAGATTCTGTAGAAAATTCCACAACATGATTTATTACATTAATTACAGTCATGTGGGTTTCATGCTGCTAAGCCTGAAAATGCAGCCACATTCTACAGTTGATTTAAGAATATATTTTGGCCAAGACAAAAGGGGTCCTTATTGTGATTAATATAGTACAATATTTATTCTCTTGTTCTACTCCTTTTTTGCCTTTAGAATGCTTAATTTCTGTGACTTGAAATTAAGTTTGAGATTGAGAAGTTTCATCTAGTTTTCATTCATTTCTGTCATCTGGTCTCCTTTTTGTGTCATCTTGGTTTTTAAAAAAATTTTTTTTTATGTCTTTATTTTATTTTGAGAGACAGCAAGCGGGGGAGGGTCAGAGAGAGAGGGAGACACAGAATCTGAAGCAGGCTCCAGGCTCTGAGCCGTAAGCACAAAGCCCGATACAGGGCTTGAACCCATGGACTGTGGGATCATGACCTGGGCTGAAGTCGGATGCTTAACCAACTGAGCTACCTAGGTGCCCCGTTGTGTCGTCTTTATTATTACTGAATATTTCTGTCCTCTATATGTGAAGCCTGTTTGAATTAACTCCCTTTTGAGCAAATGTGGATAGCCCACAGCTGTCCCTAGCTAGCAGTGCTGACGCCAAGGCTTCTTAGGCTACACCTGCTCTTTTTGAGGGGAAGGAGCAATTGAGGAGAAATCCTCATTTTCTTAATGCAAAGGAAGCAGAATTCTTAGGGAATTCCATAGTTTTACCCTTGTTTAGTGCTGTAGTGAATTCATATAATCGTATAATCTCTTCTTCAGTGACACAGTAAGCTTGTCACATCACAGGATTCTAGGTGATGTGAAATGGAAGGTGTCCTAAGAGCTGTTTTAGATACAGATATTAATTCTGATTGCTTACGTATGTCTGTGACAGAATATATTCACTTATACACAGATGCCTAACACTGGTGACCGTTATAGATGCAACTTGGGAGAATTAAATATTAGCTACAAATTAAAACATCAGTAGAGGAGAAACTCTGGTGAAGTAAGATTTAGTAGGTTGGAATACATTTGAAAAAAATTTTTTTAAGTTTATTCATTTTTGAGAGACAGAGTACAGTCAGGGGTGGGGCAGAGAGAGAGAGAGGGAGACCAGAATCTGAAGTAGACCCCAGGCTCTGAGCTCCCAGCACAGAGCCTGCACAGGGCTTGAACTTAAGAGCTGTGAGATCATGACTTGAGCCAAAGTCAGATGCTTAACCGACTGAGCCACCCGGGTGCCCCAGTTAGAACACATTTCTAAGCAGTGATGTTTTTAAAGAGTTGAACTAGATGATTTATGTACCCAGTGCTGAGCTAAGTGGTTTATTTTTCTGTCTTATTCAAATAACTTTCATACAACTCTTAAGAGATAGATGAAACTATTACACCCATTTTACAGCTGATGAAACTGAAACTCAAAAGACTTACAGGGGTTCACATAGCTGGTTAGCATTAGAGCTGGGACTTGAACCCAGCCATTCCTACTGGCAGTGCTGCAGCCATTAACAAGTTGCTGCAGCATATCAAGTGCCTTGAAAGGGACCAAATAAGATTAGATTTGAAAAATTAGTTTTGGCAATTAGGGAACAGTGTTGAATTTAATAATTTCACAAAAGTTACAAAAGAAGAAGTTTGAATCCAGTGGACTTAAGAGGGAAATAATCGTTTAACTCACTCATTATTTTGTCAAGTAAAAATACTAGTTATCTTGTATGATATTTGATAGTATTTTTGACAGAAGCAGAAATCACTTAAACATTTATTATGTATTTATTTAAGAAGCCATTGTTTTGCCAGGGGAATAAAAATTTTCAGATCAGAAAATCTTTTCTCGCAGCAGGGAAGCAAGTGCTGGGCCAGGCTTGGGCTAAGGTTCACTGAAGAAAGAAGATTTTCTAGGCCTTGTAAGGGAAGAGAGAGAGGAGGCACTGTTTCTCAAAGCATGGCCTTTTGGACCACACCTATATTAGAATCATCTGAGAACTTGTTAAAAATGTAGACTCCTGCATGCTATGAGCCATTTATCAATTCCTCATTGGGAGACATTTGCAATGTCTCCTTTACACATACAGTATCTTACTCCACCATCCAATGCACACAGTTCCTCAGCCTGATTCATAGATAGAGAGGCAGCAGTGACTATGCATGGAAAAAAAAAAAAGGTGAGTGAGTTCATTCATTCTTTCTTTCTTTCTTTCTTTCTTTGCCTTTACTTGTTTAATAAGTGCTATTATTTTTTGTACTGTATTTTATTTCTAAATTTTTTAAGGAGAAAAATTTCCAGAAGCTCTAGAGTCACATAACATACAACTGAGAACAATGAACAGAAGACTGATGTTTATTTAAGTGATTTCTGCTTCAGTGAAAAATACTATCAAAAATCATACTGAACTGATTCATACCATTGTTCTAAATTATCGTGCTTTTGAATATGTATGTAAGAAATGTGTTTTACTCTATTGGAAAAGATTAACTGAGCATTAAAATAGTTTGCTGGGCAGAAAGCTGAAATAACATACAAGTCTGGCTTCAATTAGTGATGTTAACAATCCTACAACATAGCCTGTGTTTTAAAGTTGTAGGAGAAAGCATAAAAATATACAAGGAGTTGAATGTTTAAAGGAGAAAGAAGACAGTAACTTTTAATACATTTTATGGTAGTTATAAGATGATCTCAATTTATTTTCCACTTTTTTTTTTTTTTTGAAGATTTTATTTTTAAATACTCTCTACACCCAATGTGGGGCTCAAACTCACAACCCTGAGATCAGGAGTCATGTGCTCCACTGACTGAGCCAGCCAGGTGCCCCTTTTTTCCACTTTTAAAGTGAATACAGGGGCATCTGGCTGGCTCAGTTGGTTAAGTAGCTGACTTTGGCTCAGGTCATGATCTTGCTTTATGTGAGTTTGAGCCCTGTGTCGGGCTCTGTGCTGACAGCTCAGAGCCTGGAGCCTGCTTCAGATGCTGTGTCTCCCTCTCTCTCTGCCTCTCCCCTGCTCATGCTCTCTCTGTCTCTCAATACTGAATAAAAGTTTTTAAAAAATAAGTAAATAAATGAAGTAAATGCAGCTCACTTTTTTTTTTCCAGTAAATTATAGGAGTTAGGAGCTATTGCTGTTTTCAAAAATGAAATATAAATGTTAGCAAATATGATTTTTATAACACTTGACAAATAAAATTGGCCTATTTCCTGATTACCAATTAGGGCATTTTTAAAGTTAAAACCAAGATTATTTTCCTTGAACATATGAAAGAACCCTAAAAAAATTTAATTTCTTTCAAAGGAATACATATGTAGAAGAAGTAAGTACCTAAAGCAAACATCATCATGTCAGTATAATCTTTTCTTAAATTGAAGGTCAGAACTAGGGGGAGGGAGTTATCCCTTGATTTTACGGACATATTAATTGTAATAAGGACTTTTGTTAAAGTATTTTTTTCTTATCCTGATAGTAATATAAAGATATTGTCTTATAGCAGTTTGTGATAGGTCTTTTTTATTTGTTTGTTTTTGTTTAGTAAGCTCTATGCCCAATGTGGGCTTGACACCGAGACCCCGAGATCAAGAGTCAGATGCTCTTCCAACTGAGTCAGCCAGCCCATCCTTATGTGATAGGTCCCTTTATCCAAAGGAACTAGCCCTGAGAAAAGCTTCCAATCTCCTTGTAATAAGCTATTTTGTATAGTTATTATAGATGTTCATACCACCACCTGACTTGACCACAAGAGACTCTCTGAAGAGGCTTAATGAAGGATAAGGTGACTATGAGATTCTGATCGTGAGCCCCAGAATTTAATTTTATACCACTGACTTTTCTTTTTTTTTTTTAATGTTTTATTTATTTCTAGGAGAGAGAGAGAGAGAGACAGCATGAGCAGGGGAGGATCAGAGAGAGAGGGAGTCACAGACTGAAACAGGCTCCAGGCTCTGAGCTGGCAGTCAGCACAGAGCCCGACGCGGGGCCCGAACCCACGAACCGCGAGATCATGACCTAAGTGAAAGTCGGACGCTTAACCGACTAAGCCACCCAGGCGCCCCCATTGACTTTTGTTCTTAAATGCAGTCAGTATTGTTGGTCTAAAGTGGATTGTATAATTACCCACACTGTTAACTCAGTAACTTTCCTTTTAGCTTTGGTGTTAATTCAGTCAACAAATGTTTATTGAATGCTACTACTTCTCAAGTGCTTTTCCAGACCCTGTGAGTAAAGTAGAAAAGTCCCAGCTCTTACAGAGCTCACAGCCCACTGGGGAGAGACAGATGCTAAACAGGGTATCAAGTAAATATGTAGTATGTCAGATGGTGACAGATGTACAGAAAATAACACCTTCAGAGGAATTAAGAATGTCAGAAGTAGAGAAATATGTTGTTGATTCATTTTTAAAAAGCAGTTTCTTCAAATGTTTGGGATTTGGAGGTTCTTTGCACTTAGCATATTCAGTTTCCTCTCTTGCTGTATATATTTATAATGACTATATAAAGCACTCCATGTGGCTCTCCCACTGTTTAAGCTTTATATTCCCCACTGTAACCCTTCTCCTATAGAGACCAGGATCAGTGTTTCACTGTCCTTATGATAAGAAGCCAAACTCCCTCTCATATCATTCCCTTTGCACATGCAATTTCTTCCTGAAATGCTTTACCCTCCTGTTCTTCTTAATCAAATGGTACCCTTTCCCCATGGAACAGAGCTACAACATATCTTAAACTCTATTTGACTTCTCTTTTGTTTCTGAATTCCTATAGGACTGGGAGGCCATGCCGCAAACACACTACCTAATTGCACAGTGCCGTGTATGGTCATTTTAATTAATTTTACGTGTGTTAGTCATCTCTTCTAGCTTTGATGTAGTCTACATAATCATCAGGGACTTGCCTTTGACTCTACCCTCACAGGACTTCTTGAAATGCTAGGGAGGGAGCAGGGTGGGTACTCACAAATGTAGATTGATATTAATTCCCAATGCAGCCTCATAAAGATAAATCTACTCACCAGATTTCTTTTTACTTTTTTATTTTTCAAACTTGAAAATACAGTCTTATTTAATAAGCTCATGGACTTATCATTCACTGGTTTATAAAAAGAATTTGAACATCATTTCTTTATCAAGTGAAAAGACAAAATATTCTAATGAAAATAATTTAAATATCAAGAAATGTTTCTTACTGCTTCAGATGTATCGCTTTAATAAAATCACAAAAGCAATGTGATAGCTAAGCTTCTTTTTTGTTAAACTGAGTGCTACAGCAATAGAAGGAAATGGATCTGAATTTAAATCGAACATAAATCTCCTCAAATTAAATGAGAACACAAGATACTGCACTAATTATGTGTTTTTCCGTGCCATCTCCTAACAAGGGAGGAAATAATTGGATTAATGGGGCATGAAGACTATGTAAATAAGTACAGAAAGGCTGTGTGTGTAAAACTTTACTCAGGCTCTTTATAGGAGTTCCTAAGCCATTGCTGAGACTCTCTCTTGGGCTCTGTTCCAGGTCACAGATCTCTTGGAAGAAAGTAACCTAAAACTTTTCCATATCTTGGCTACATTTACAGAAGCCTCATTACAGGTTTTATAGAACCTGGCTAGATTTTATAGAACGACTTCTTCTTTTGAGAAGCTTAGAGTAAGTTTAAGTGGTAAATGTTAGACGGCTCTTGTGTATGGTACAGGCAAGAAGTAAGTAACCACATTCATTCAAAGAACCAAGGTCATCCATACCTTCTACCTGAAGAGTCTATTCACTCTTTCTGCTTAAAACCAAAGCCTACTTAAAAACAAGAGTTACTTGTATACTAGTGAGAACCAAGATCCCTAAAATAGTAGCCTAGCAGGGTACAGTATGGGTAGAAGGGAGCTAATATAAATTTATGAAAGTTATGGGGGAAAGGCAGACATTTTAAAAATGCATTTTTGAAGGCCACCCATGTCCAGAAGTTCTCCCTTTCCTACCATCCTCAAGTCAAAGCTTGAAACATTCAGTCATTAGAAATAGATGTGTAGGGGGCACCTGGGTGGCTCATTCCTTAAGCATCTGACTTTCTTTGGCTCAGGTCATGATCTCGCGGTTCGTGAGCTCGAGTCCCACATCGGGTAAGCTTGAGCCCCACTTCCAAGTGAGCATAAGCCCCACTTCCTCTCTCTCTCTCTCTCTCTCTCCCCCCCCTCCCCCTCTCCCTGCCCCTTGCTCACTTGTGCCCTGCCTCTCTCAAAGAAAAAATAAATATGTGTAGGATCTGTAGGTTTAAAATTCTTTTGGGCACCTGGCTGGCTTAGTCAGTGGAGCCTGTGACTCTTGATCTCAGGGTTGTAAGTTTCAGCCCCATGATACGTGTGGAGATTACTTAAAAATAAGATCTTTAAATAAAAAAATTTTAATAGTTCATATATTTATTCATTTTAGTCTTCATACTTTGGTAGCTCTGGAGTGCTGGAACATGTGCTGGGTATTCAGGATTCAGAGATGATAAATACATGAAAAATAATGTAATTAAGAGACCATAGAGACTATATAAATAAGTATAGAAAACCATTGCTTAAAAATTTTACTGAAACTGGGGGCGCCTCCCTGCCTCAGTCAGTGAAACGTGCAGCACTTGACCTTGGGTTTATAGGTTCGAGCCCCACATTGGTTGTGGAGATTACTTAAAATCTTTAAAAAATATATTTTTTTATTAAGACTGCCTCTAAGCATTCCTTTCTCCTCAAGGAGGTCACAACCTAACCGAGAGGTGTGAGCTGGAATAAAATAAATACGGCAGGATAATGGAAACATAATCCATTTTTCAGCTGGTGTCTCTTGGTCCTTTAAAATAAGATTAGCTCAAATCTCTATCCCACAGTTTTTACAAACTCGTAATTCCTTTCCTTTTGGGGGGTAGAGTGAGGGGGAAAGGTGAGGTGATGGTTGACTTGGATATTCCTCTTGTTTTCTCTGACTCTGACCTTCCACAGAGGTAGTTTAGGCATCATTCCACTGTCTGGGAGTGTTTTGCATCAGGTCAATTCAAATGTGCACTCAGCCCTACTTACACAAGGTAGAATTTATTAAAGATTTTCTTAGCATGGGAAGAGATAGGTCTGCAAACCTAAAGATAGGTTTATATCATAAGAGAACAGTGCAAACCTGACCATGTAGTTTTCTGACCAACTAGTTTTCTTAAGACAAAATACAAAATCATTAATAAGGCCTACAAGGCGTGGTGTGTTCTGACCCCCATGGGCTTTCAGACCTCCCCTCATCACTCTCCCTTTTTATTGCTCCAGGCACGCTGATATTCTTTCAGTTTCTCAAATTTAATTTCCATTGTGGGAACTTCTGGTGTGCTGTTCCCTCTGCTCTTCCTCCTTCTATAGTTTATGTGACTGGCTTCTCATTTTTAAGTCTCAACTAAAAGATCTTCTTAGAGAGTCCTTCATGGAACATCCATCCTTAAGTTGGTCATTTATTCTTCCTCACAATAACATTTTCTTCATTGTATTTATGTTGGTTTGTTTAAGGTTTCCTTATTTGTGTTACTGTCTGTTTTCATTCACTCTGTGGTAAATTCCACAAAAGCAGGGACTGTTTCCATTATACTCCTCCCTGTAGACTGAGCCTACTTAATTCCTAACATGTTTCAGTCACTCATTAAGTGTGCTTGAATGGAGTGAAGTGGTTCAGCAGGGATTGATGGATTCACTGTAGAAGAAGGAAGAGCAGTGTCAAGACTGGTGCTCAGCTTTCAAGCTTTGGCAAATGGTGAGTGAGTGGTGGAGGCACTGATTAGGTGGAAGAGCAGGTTTGTGGGAACAGAGCCAAAACTACATATAATGATTAGGCTGTTAGGAGCATTACGTTCATGGGAGCCATAGGGAACATGATTCTGATGCCTACTTATTCATTGTCTGCAAAACTGCATCTCTAATTGTTAAACACTTGATCTGCTTAGAAAACAGTAACTTGTACTTCTATGTTTTGGGCTGCTACCTTGTCTTCTGCATTCAGTTTACTAGGCCTTTGGGTTTTTATTTTTAAATAACAAATTTTAAAATTTGTTATTTAATCACAACTTCCTATATATAATAAGACCATTTTGCTTATCTCAGTGCATCCTTTCTTTTCCATCAATAACACTGACTCATTCAGCTTGCATGCTGAATGATATGAATACTTGAGGAAATTGAAAGTGATCTTTATAGAATCTTCCGTTTGTGTTGAAAACAATTTTATCATTAGCATTAAACAGTAGAACTACTTAGAATCCAAGTTCTACTTCTTACCACATACATTCAAATAAAATTTCACTACTAAGTTTTTGATGAATGACAAAATCTTGAGGAATGTAACTCTTCTTCATAGAGTAGATTTCATGTGATGAGAATGCATTCATTGAACATTTATGGGATCCCTGTTAAGTGCTAGACACCAGGTTAGGGGCTAAAAGTTGCAGCAGTCTCATTCATATGCAAAGAACTGGATCTGAATTCCAGCTTTTTTTTTTTTAAATCACTTCAAAATAAGAAACAGAAACAAACATTTTTCTTAGAGTACAAGTCTTCTGCTAGAACCACAGTGTACAAAGACTGCGAGAACCAGTGATCAGTTGGGGATTTGAACATGACACCACGAGACATGTGACTGTCGATCTCAGATGGAGGTGTGAGAACTCAGTTTTCCACCGAGGATGGTATATACTGAGCACTAAAATTAACAGTCACTTTTGAAGAACTGGTATGGAGTATTTGGGTTGGTCTTGAGAGCTTCCCTCAGCCCCGTTTGACACCAGAGAATAGAGGAGGCAGACTGTGTAAAGGAATACTTACATACTTGCCATCTTTGTGGGTGGTGGTCTGCCAGTGTAATAAGGCAGTGGAGATATACTTGAATTTGTGACTTGAAAGGGCACACTGTGTACCAGAAAAAAGATGGGTGGACAGTGATCAGCACTGAGATATAGCCTAGTACCTTACTACCCTTCACAGATAAAGAAATAATCATTTAGATATCCAGACCCCTGCCCAATAAAGCAATTAAGAGATCTATAAGGAAGAAAGACTATGCTGACCTTTGACTTTTCTTTGCTAGCATTGAATTCTAGATGATACTTGAGCAATGCTGCTATTGTCCAGGGTGTGTGGGAGGGGTGGGGAGTATGGGTGGAGAGTCTTGTACCTAGTCAAACTGTTGTTCATTTATAAAGACAATAAAATGCTTAAAGACATACTAAAAAATTCAAGACCTCAGGAAAATATTGTTTTCATAAATACTTTCTGATTAAACTGTTAGAGGACAAACTTTAGCTAACTGAAGGAGACTTGCAAAACACTGGTGGTAAGCATTGATTCTATATATTTAATTGCAAGATTGAGAACAAATGTGGAAGTTATTAAAAACAGAATTGTATAAATTATTTTATAAATATTTATAGTAAGTATCATAAGCCACAACAATGTATAAGTGTATGATTTTTCAAAAGTTGGGAGGGCACAAGAGAGAGAATGTGGGAAATGGTATAAACCAAGATTCAAAAGATATTGCTTAAAGCTACAAATTCAAGTAGGGTATTCAGATACTTGAAGATATAAAGGTAACACTAGAAGAACTAAACCAAACAGTAGAATAGAAGCTAACAATTATAAGGACTAAGAAATATAATGAAATTGAAAATAATTACTTGGAGGAAGAAATATATGGTATATTAATTTTGACATTGCTTGTAGTGGGGTATCAATAATGTATAAAAATAGAGGATTTGTGATATGCAAAGTTATCAAAATAATGATAACCACTAGAAAAATTAACAAGAGAACATAACATAAACTGGGAAAGGTTTTCTTTACTCCTAAGAGGAGATTCCTGGAATAGATGGTCACTTTTCAACCTCTGGCTGTTGTTATCCTGCTTGTGGATGAAGCCAACACAAGGAAGAGGGTTCAGCCAAAGAAAAAGAGGAGCTGAGCAAGAGCCCTGATACAACCGTAAAAACAGATCCTGACATATATTATGATCATAAGAACTAAGATTAAATGAAACAAATAGAAATGAGAAGATTAAGAGAATAGATCCTAAAAGTTCTCACCACGATCCTAAAAGTTCTCACCATGAGGAGAAATTTCTTTTCTTTTTATTGTATCTATATGAGATGATGGATTTTAACTAAACCTATTGTGGTAATCATTTCACTATATGTAATTCAAAACATTATGCTGTAATGTATAAACTTATACAGTGATATATATGTCAATTATTTCTCAATAAAACTGGGGAAAAGTCTATCCATTAATGTGTAGTGTACAAAATAAATATAATATTAAAACAAAGAAGTGAAATAAACTCAGTGTTGACTTTAAGAGTGGATCACAAACCAAAACCCAGTGATATCCTATGCACCTGTTGTCATCAAAGAATATATTCATTTCTGAAAATCAGTTTGCAAATGGCACACTAAAAAACGACAGAGCTTTTGAGGGAGACTGCTCAAAGTGTATGCAACTTTGAAATCAGATCACTAACCAGCCAAACTAATTCTAATAAAAATACTTCAGTAGTTTAAAAGACATGATAGACTTCTAATAAATAATGACATTCTTTAACAAATATAGGAATTTGCTGCAAAAATAAAAAGTTTTAAAAGTCCAGTTAGGTAAATAATGAGCCACAGTCACCACTATTATTAACAGCAGGATGACTCTCTAGAAAAATGTCAAGTTGGTGCCTACTTTCTTAGACCAAAATAAATTCAGATAATTAAATATTTAAAGAGTAAAAATGAAATTTTAATGAAATAAAGTGAAAATGGAAAATGAAATAAAAATGTTTTAGAAGAAAATATAAGAACTATTTTATAGCTTCATAGTGGGGAAAACATCTCTAAGTATACCACAAAATATAAAAAAACATTTAACAGAGAGATAACTTCAATACCATAAGTGTGTAATAGTCACAAATACAAAAGGTGAACTAGAAAAAAGTATATACTTCTACACATATGCATCATTATATAGCACAAAGAGCTAAATATAATGATGATAAGGTTAAGTAAATGATTTAATAAATATTTATAAGACTAAACATAAAAAGGACTAAATATAGTCCTAAATGTATCTGCAACTCCTATAAATCAATATAAAAAAAGAAAATGGTCAGAGGCCAAAAAAGAATCCACAGAAAGAGAATGAGAAAATATAGGAGGCATTTAATAAGTATTTGAAAGAAATAGTCAATCTACAGATGGATGTTCTAGTGAATGGCAAATCAAAATGTGAAAAGTAAAACTATAAAGCCCTTGGAAGAAATAGATCTTCCATTACTTTGGAATAAGCATGATTTGTTAAATAAGATGCAAAAAGCATGAAACACAAGAAAAAAAATTATATTTGGGCTATATTAGGATTCAGAACTCTTATTCATTAAAACACCATTAGGAAAGTGAAAAGGCAAGCCACAGATTTGAAGAAGATATTTACATTATGCGTATCTGATAAAGACTCAAACAGAATATGTTAAAACCTCTTACAAACAGTAAGAAAAAGGCAGACAATCCAGCAGAAAAATGACTTGAACAGGCATTCCACAAAGAATATTTAATAAACATAAAAAGAGATGTTCGACTTCATTAGTCATCAGGGAAATGAAAATTAAAACTACAATGCAGTACCACCCACCCCCAGCAGAATGGCTTAAATAAAAAAAGACTACTTAGTTGTTGCCGAAGATAAGGAGCGATCCGGAACTCTCACGTACTCAAGTTTGTAAAAGTAAATTGGTACAACCACTCTGGAAAATTGTCAGTATCTTTTAAAGCTGAACCTGTGATTTCCTCTGGCCCAGTAATTCCACTTCTAAGTAAACACCTGACATGATCATTTCATAGAATGTTCCATAAAAGTTTCATTGGAAATAGCCCCAAACTGAAAAAACTATCCAAATGCCCAATAGAATGGAAACAAAAATTGTGATATAGTACACAATGGAATGTTACACAGCAATGAGGGTAAATTATCTACAGCTACAAAACAATATGGATGAAACTCACAATGTTGAACGAAAGAAGCCAGATACAAAAGAGTTCATCCTCTAAGATTCCATTCATATTAGTTATAATAGTAGTCCAGCCAATTGTATTATGTTTCATCAGGATAGCTGTTATTCTTGATGGGAAGGAATAACTGGAAGAAGGGGCCTCGAGAAAGACCTCTGGGATGCTGGTGGTGTTCTTTTTCTTAGTCTGGATACTGGATTCAATTTGTGAAAATTAATTGCATGCACTTAATGACTAGTATACTTTATTGTATGTATGTTGTACCTAATAAAAAGCTTTTAAAAGGAAGTGGATCAGAAGTTTTTCTAAAACTAGAGATAAAAGATAAATGTAACAGTTTTATATTATTAATCTTTTCTGGTCTTACTTGATTGTATAATTAGGTGAAAAACTATGACTTGACTTTAAAGCCATTTACTTCCCCTTATTCATGCAAAATGAATGAGGGTTTCTCTACTCTTCCACCTCCTCTTATGGCACATTTCAGGCTATTAGGAAAATATTTTTTTAGTTTTATTTTTCTATAGCTACAATGGCTCTCAACTAAAAACTGAGACTGAGTAGAAAGAGGAGAAAGACTTGAAACAAAACTGGGCTGAGGATGTTGAAACAGTGCTAATGTGTCGGCCAGCTTTGTGTTAGCAGGCTGCTAAAAATGTGGATGGAGGAGATGGCAGAAGTGAGAGAGCTGACTGCCTCACCCAGGAAGTTTATAGATGAATGACTCCAGACACTTCCATAGTCTTCTTCACCAGTTCCTCTTACAGTATATACTGACCAAGGCTGCTTAATTAAGTCCAACAGACTTAAACTCTTTTACTCACATACCCCTCAAAAGAACTTTGAGAAAACTGTCCATTTAAAATGGAAAATGGAAACCCAAAGGTTTTCAACAGTCTATTTTTATAAAAAAGAGGCAGAAAATATTGAATATTTTATAAAGTGAAGATGAGGATTGACTGTAACTACAATTAATGTTTCATATATATGATAATAGTTATTAAGCATCTTATGAACAAAAGCATGCTGAATCTGAAAGAACTGGGTAGAGTTTTAAGCCTCTATCTTGAACATCCTGATAGTCCTGCAGAATATTCCATTTCCAGTGAAAAGAACTAACCTGACTAATTTATAACCCCTTCAGAAATCCTGAATACACCCAGTTCAGGCCCAAATATCCTCTTTCTGATGGCAGATTTCACCTATATCAGAATATGTATAAGAACAAAGAAGGACAAGGCACACTGTAGGTTTAATCTTCAATGTATAAGTTTTGTTTACTTCCTCAAAGTCTTTTGCACCCCAGAATATATGTACCATAGTAGACTGGGGATGGCAACATTTGCAAACTCAGTCTTCATCTCAGACAATAAGTTTTATAAAAGATTTCTGTGTGAAACTTGAGAAACTGGAAATTTTTTCCCTAAACTTGTCCATGACTGTTTATTTCTTAGAAAGTCTCTGAAGTTTGAAGACCACTGTGATAGATGTTTAAACAATTAGCCAAAATGAACAGATGTGCTGGCCCGTTTGGCTTTACATGTAAACAGCCAGGGAAGCCAGCATGGTAAAAGGTTACATGCAAAGTGTGCCTTCCATCTTTTTGAGGGAAAGATACACATCTTTATTGGTGATATATAAACAATTTAAACTGGAAGAAAATAGCATAATCAAAAGTTCAGCCTAACGAAGCATAAAATACACTTTTGTGTATTGAATTTTAGAAATATGATCCTTCAAAAATATGCCTATAAAAATATCTAATTAGCTAGCCTAGTGAATTGTAGCTCATTCTGTTTTATAAAGTTATGAGGATTTTGGCAATTATATGTTAGTCATTTTAAAATAACATACACATTCATAAATGTGTGTAGTTATACAAAAAGTGTATTTTATGAATAAAATTCAGTTTATTAGAATTTTTATTTTTATTATTGTTTTGGTGATTTACAACGACTTCCAATGAGCCACCTTACAAACTAAAATTTTCCTAAATAAGACAATCAGGGTAGACAAAATATTTTACCTCTATTCCATAGAATCAGAAATTACATTTTTATGTTGTTTTAAATTAAGCTTGATGCTTGCCTCTCAACAATCAGTAGGATAGCCCAGTTTTCTATTGTGTAGTTTCATTCTTAGAATTTTCTCTTTTTGAGTTACACCCATGTCCGGCATAATAGTGGTGATTTTTGACAAATGCTTTTATTGTTAATGTTGAGTCCAGATTTAAATTACATATTACTGAAAGGAAACCATTTAGATGATATCATTAAACTTAATTTAAAAAAAAAAAAAACGAGTAAAAATAGAGTAGGATTTCCATCATAAAACATAAACACTAGAACTTTATTTCTCAAGGGAGTTTCTCCCAAACCTCATCCTGAGTATGGATTCCTGCCAGCTGGGAATCTGCTGTTGATCAAGCATCCTGAGCAATCCTAAAGCACACTCAAGTGTGAGAACGGTACGCTAGAGCAACATCACTTCACCATGGATGATCCATAATGAGAAGAGGCATCGCAACTCTAGTTCTTGGTGGAAGAGTATAAATAATAAATAAAATTATTTGTCAAGAAATACATCCCTTTCCTTACATCTGGATTTTAGTAGCCTAATTCAAATTTCGTTGTCCTGTCTGTTACAGAGATAAAGTTTTATCTTTCATTTATTTAAAAAAATTTTTTAATGTTTATTTTTGAGAGAGAGAGAAAACATGAGCAAGGTAGGGGCAGAGAGAGAAGGGGAGACAGATTTCGAAGCAGGCTCCAGGCTCCCGAGCTGTCATCACAGAGCCCAGTTCAGGGCTCAAACTTGTGACCTGTGGGATCATGACCTGAGCCAAAATCCAAGGCTTAACCAACTGAGCCACCCAGGTGCCCCATCCTCATTAGTTTACAAAATATCAAATATGTTACCACTTATTACAAACTGCCCTGCAGTTACATATAGAATATAAGTTGTGTTTACCTAAATTGCCATAGAGTGTTGAATTAACTACTGCAGATAATCTGTTTAGTAACTTTTAAATGTAGATCTCTAGTGATCTAGTGATCTAGTTATCTTGATTATCCAACAAATTTGAATATTTTAGTTTAATTCAATAAAATGGAACCAGTACAGCCTCTGGTTTCACAAATGAAGTGATTCAAAATGAGTGTGTCAGCTTTAATGGGGCCCTTGCACACTGCAGTAGGGTGAATAGCACATTTTTTTCCCCTCACATTCTTTCTAAAACAAAGGTTGTCTCTCAACTCACTCTTCCCACACACTTTCATGCACAAAGGTTATGTGCCAGTGACACAAGAAGCTTATTTTGATTGTAATGGGCCATACTCTTGTCTAGTACATCATTTGTGAAACTGAAGTTGGCTATTATAATGCAACGGGTATGTAAATAACATTTGTAAGTGATCTCTATAAAATGGATTCCTTCTTTCCCTTTTCATTATAAGAGGAAACTTTATTTCAGAGTAGAAAGTGCATTGTCTGAACTCATCAACACCCTCTCTATCCCTCCCCTCCCCAATTTGTTGCAGACCAGGATGAAAGAGCAGCTGAGCTCAGCAGGGAGCAGAATGAGAAAACCATCCGGAGCACGCAGACTGCGCTCCGCAATTTCCGCGAGTTCCTCATCTCCAAGTATCCTTCTGAAACAAGAGAGATTTATGTCATCCCTTGCAAGGAGTTGGATGCCTACCTGGCCTCTTTCTTTGTGGATGCCAGGCAGAAGGATGGGTCCGAATATGAACCCAACAGCTTGGCCAATTATCAGTGTGGACTTGAGCGGTACCTAAAAGAACACAGGTATGGCTACAGTATTACCAGGGATAAGGAATTCAAGCGTTCCCAAGAGGCCCTGAAACAGAAGCAGATTGAACTCCGCTGCAAAGGAAAAGGAAATAAGCCGCACAAGTCCATGAAGCTCACCTTTGCTGATGAGCTCATTCTGCGGAAAAGGGGACTGCTGAGCCGCTATAATCCCGAGGGTCTTCTCAACCTTGTCTGGCTTAACAACACAAAAGCTTTTGGGCACTGCACAGGCTTCCATGGATCTACCTTGAAGTGGGGTGATATCCGGCTCCGGGTAACAGAAACGGGGCTGGAGTACTTGGAGTGGATGGGTCAAGACACTGGTGACCTGAATGCCAAAACCAAGAGAGGGGGGACGGACTCACGTGTGTATGCCACCCAGCATGCCCCACAGACCTGCCCCGTACAGGACTATAAGGAGTATGCCCAGCGGCGGCCTCCTGCCATGCGCTACGAGGATGCCCCTTTCTACCTGTCCATCAAGCCAGTGGTGAACTTGGCAGCCCTGCATTGGTACAACTGCCAAGCCCTCGGCAAGAACAAGCTGGCCAAGATGGTGAAGACCATGTGTGAGAAGGGCAACATCCCTGGCAGGAAGACCAACTTCAGTGTGTATCAGAGCTGCAGCACCTTGTCCGAGGCCCAGAGCAACCAGCTGGTGCTTATCTGTAACAATCTGAGCCAGCAGGCCGCACAGTCGGTGGCCGGGCACTCCAACAGTGGCAATTTCATCGTCTCTGCCTCCTATGACTCTTCCTCAGACACTGCTTGACCAGGTGGCCTGAACAAGACCCCAGCTTGGTTACTGTGTCCAGAGAAACTGTGATTATACACTGCTTCTCATTCCGTTTCCTCTGCCCTCAGTGTTAACTTTATAAAAATATAAATATATAATATATTTTTCTTTTTACAGATATGCCAATGGAGATAGTTTAGTATTGCTAACATAGTATTTATAGGCTTAACACAAATGTACTTGTGGGTGATTAAATGTAATTACTGTTACAGCCTCTACAAAACCATAGTGGTTCTCAGGCAACACAAAGTAGAGAAGGAATTCCGTTTTTTAAAAAACTGTCAGAAAAGTAACTGAAAGTCGTCAACACTTGTGTTCTCAATGCCTGCTTTTCCTTCCCACCCCACCTCTCATTTTGAGTCTAGTTAATAAATGGCTTTATTTTTTTAATTTTTAAAATTTTATATTAATCAGGAAGAAACAATGCTAACTCTACTGCTTACGTAGAATTGTTTTCAGTCAGTTCTAGAATATGAGAGTGTAAGCTCTACAAATTATTTACATACTTTTTTTAGCTGAATTAGAATTTTAGCTCCTGTGCCTCTTTTTTGGTAATGTCTGAAAAATCTGGATGTTTAGATAACATCTTTTCTTTTGAGGGCAATAAAGGTGCCATTCTTTTTGGAAGCTATATAATTTTTAAATAATATGCAAAGTCCAATATTTTGGCAAAAAAGACTGTTAATAGCTCTTTACTGTTGTGCTTGAACCTGGATAGAATTCTTTTTTTCCCTAAGAAATCAGTTTAAATGAAGTGTGATTTTCAGATTTACAGAACTACCAAAGCTTTGAAAATGTTCCCAAGCATTAGATTGTATATCAAACATAAAGAGAAGGTAGAGAATGGGAGAGTCTTATTAAAAATCTAGAAGCACTAGTCAGGACAACAAAAGATGACTACTCTTCAAAGCCCAGATCCCCTGAATTACTTATTTATAAGCATTAAACTTCGGTCTCTTTTCCCTAGGAGATTACTCGACTCTGTAGTTGAGATCAAAAGAATATTGACACTCATTTTGGGTAACAACATTTTGTTACCGGATTTAGCTGAAATCAAAGCATTCTTGAAAATGTACAGTTTCTTCTACAGTAAATATAAATTTATCTGCGATACCCTGCAATTATAATAATAATAATAATTTTGGTTAAACAACTCTTTGTGGTAGTTTTCCCAAGGTCTTTATTCTCAAGTCTTAAAGCCTGTGGTGTATTTTATTTAAGATCCTTCAATAACAACATAAATTTAGACATTAGGGCAACAGTGAAGTTGAGCTAGGTTCCTGTCCTGTATAATCATTAACACATAGACTATCTGAGTCTTAATTGCTTTGTTGGATTCTGTCGGGAAGTATTTGTTCTTCAAGGCAACCTCTTAGTTCACATTAGCTAGGAGGGTAGGTGATATTTTATGTGTTAGTTTATTGTACAACCAGGACAGGTTTCATTTTTATTTGCTTTGCTAAATCATCACAGAGGTGAGATTTCCCTTGGGTAGGTAGCTTTTTCTAACACTAAGTCGTAAACACATGAAGACTCATTCCTCTAGACAGTGATCTTACCTTTGCTTCAGGAGTAGAAAGTCTTCTGTGGACTTTTTGTGGTGGAGCCAACCTCATTTCGTGACTTTTCCTATATAGAGGCAACCAGAAATAAGAAGAAAGGGTGGAAGATATCTTGCTTTATTTTTTTTTTTGTATTAGTAATGATAACAGCCACCATTTTTTGAGCTAGTGTGTGTGCCAGCACTCTGTCAAGTGACTTACATGCATCATTTATGTAATAGTTACTAACTGTGTGAAAATTAGAAAATTCAGGTAAGCATAAAGAACACACTCATAAATCTGTGGGCCCGAATAACCACTGTTAATATTTTAGTAGATATTTCTTTAGACATTTCAATACATATATATTTATTTCTATAGACATCATCTTTCATCCTTTCAATCCTTGAAAAGTTTAGTTATTTTCATTGTATGTTGAGATCAAGATAAATCAGTTATAGTTAAAGAAATGGTACTGTCATCTGACTCCAGAGTTTTTTTCTGTTTATCGTCCTTAGTTCCAATTCAGAATCAGTTTCCAGTGTTTTGAGCCAGAAATGGGGACACAGTGTTTTCCCATCTCTCGAGGCTATCTGATTAGAAGGAATACTGAGTGACCTTTCGTGCTGGCACATTGTGTCCCCTAGTGCCTCCTCTTCTGTTCATTTTGAGCCACAGGGCCTCTTTCTCCCAATTCTCTTTACAAAACTTTCCTTATTCTATAACCTGGTTTGTAAGTGCAGAGGACAGCCTACTGTAAAAGAAAAAAAATTTTTAAACTTTTTTAAATGTTTATTTTTGAGAGAGAGAGAGAGACAGAGTACGAGTGGGGAGGGGAACAGGGAGACACAGAATCCGAAGCAAACTCCAGGCTCTGAGCTGTCAGCACAGAGCTGGATGTGGGGCTCAAACTCAAGAACTGCAAGATCATGACCTGAGCCAAAGCCAGAAATTTAACCAACTGAGCCACCCAGGCACCCCTAGAACTCTTTTAAAAATAAGGCTGTTCTTGATGGGTTACCTCTCATGTTTGAAAAAAAAAAAAAAAAAAGTTTTCTGTGAAACACTTAAAATGTAATTATGCATTTTATTTTTGCATTGACATATTTTTTAAAATTCTTAATATGTTTTTGACAGCAAAGTAGGTTTGTCACAAGGAAGAAGGGCAGTGAGGATGTACTGAGAAAGCATAACTAGGGAATTTTGCATTCCTATTTGTGTTGATTGAGGCACTGTAATGAAAATCTCTCTCCTATTTCATTCTATTGCATTTTCATTCGGAATAATACAAATTGAGAATGTGAATTACTTTATTTTTATTTTGCTTTGATAATTCAAACCAAATAGGAACATTGTGACATTTAGATTTAGAAAACTTTTCTGAAGAATGGCTTGGTAGTTTAGCTGAATTATAGTATCTTTTTGCGTTAATGAAATTATGAAAAATTATCTGCAACTACCTCTAAATTTTGTGTTTTTATATAAACAATAGTGAAGACATGCTATTGCCAGATGTCATTTTTATTGTTACTTTAACTTAGAAGAAGTTACGTTCACACCATGGCAGTGGTACATGCCGAAATATCATACATGTGCTTCCGTGAAGATTCAACAGTCCAGCAGGTGTTCACTGCAACTGAATGTGCTGCCTTTCCAGTCATCCTTGTGGTTCATACAAAAAAATAAAATAAAATCATATTTGCAAGGTTTACACTTTTAGGTTAGTGTAATGTCATGGAAGGAGTTCTCCAGGACACCTCACATGACTCTAGAAGTTTTGCACTGTCTACAACAAAAGTGTCAAACCCATCCGTCAGCTTTTGAGGGGAGATAGCTGCAAAATTCAATCTTTCTTCTATATTCATGTGAGTGACTTACTGTTGAAAACCATGGATGGTAGCAATTGTTTTTAAAACCATGTCTGAAAAGGTTAGAGATATTCAGGATGTTTATCCAACAGAGCTTATTCTTAAAATTCCATTTATTCTCCTAGCTAGTAGGGGTGGTCTGAATATGATTTGTAATATCCCAGCTACTTAAAATATTTATTTTCTAGATCTTTTCCCTGTGTTAAATTTTTCCTATGTCAATTGATTGTCCCCTATGTTAAATCACTTCCTAATGCATGAAAGAATAGTCTGAAATTTTTCTAGTGTAGATCAAGTCTCAGCTTTTTTCATTTAGATCATTATTAGCTGAAAGTTTCATCACATTAATTGGTCTAAATCATATGGCTTAGCTATAAGATGTCATGACATCAAATAACTTCACTGAGATGAGAATTTACAGCCATATCAACAAATATTTGAGCACTTATTGTCTAGACACTGGGAAGGGTACAAAGATGTATAAAACAGTTCCTCCCCTCAAAGGATTGATTTAAAAAAATACTGTAATAAAAGTTTCATTTCACTTTTGAGAGCTCACCAAAAAAGTCTCTGCTGATACTGTTTTGCATCATTTCCCTAATTTGTACTCATGTAGTTCATCCATTACTCAGTCACTGAATATGTTGGTTTGCTGTGGAATACATAACACTGCTTTGAGTATTTTGATGAGAATCTTCCTTAGACCCTGTTTTAAAATCAGTCCGAAGGCAGAGCCATTCCTGCACCATCCGTTGTGTTCACAAAGGGGCACACATGTAGAAGAATGTGCAGATTGTTATCAATGACTATCATTTACCAAGTACTTGCAGTGTGCCAGAGTAGTAGGTGTTTCTGTAAGCTGTTTCACTTAATTCTCACAATAGTCCTGAGGATAAGTAGGATTATTTCTCCTTCATAAATGAGGAAATCCACAGAAGTCAAATGTGTTCCCCATATCACAGCTCTTACATAAGAGCTGAAACCGGATCCAGATCCTATTAAGTTCTGTCCTTTTCTGCTGAAGCAGCTTGTTCACAAGGTGATTTGCTGTCCATCTGTGGACTCTCTGAAGTGATAAATTATACATGAAACCCCTGGTTTAATAAAATCATCAATATTCATTCAACTCCAAACTGAGAGCAGTGCCATCACCTGGCATGTTTATTAGTACAACATTGTTTAGGCCTCATTTTAAAAATTATTTTGATATAGAACATTTGGCAGTTTGTTTCTCCTCTGACCATGAATAGAGAGCAAAAGTCTGTATCACTTTTTAAAGGACTCTTAACTTTGTCATGGAAGTAAGTGTGTGTACAAGTAATTATATTTTTTTAAACTGTCATTTGTTTTTACACCCAAATAAACCAAAAACTCAATTTCAAGAGAGTTCCTCATAAATCAGACAGGGAAAGGGAAGGTTGGGCTCTTAAGCCCAAAAGCCAATATTGCCAGCCATCAGTTACTGAATATTGATTGCCAGTCTCCCAGGGAGTTTGATCTTGCCTTCAAATTTGGTGCCAGCAAATTAACAATATTTAATTTTTTTAATGTTTATTTATTTTTGAGAGAGAGAGAGACAACATGAGTTGGGGAGAGAGGGAGATACAGAATTTGAAGCAGGATGTGGGGCTCAAGCCCATGAGCGGTGAGATCATGACCTGAGCCAGTTGTACGCTCAATCAACTGAGCCCCCCCAAGTCCCCCAACAATATCTAATAGGAGAATTTGTTGTCAATATTTTGTTTTTGTTTTTTTTACCTATTGAGATTGTTTTTAGGGCATTTGGCTGGTTCAAGTCAGTTAAGCATGTGACTCTTGATCTCAGGGTAGTGAGTTCAAGCCCCACGTCGGGTGTGGAGCCTATTTAATAAATAAAGATTGTTTTTAACAAAATATTTGAAGAAAGATAACTATCCTTATGATTCTCAGAATTAGAGATAGACTGAAACCATTCAGATTTTCTCTAGTTTTGCTATATCCATAGTTCAATATATTAGAGACAAACACTTCTGGTTTTAATCAGGCTTCTTGTTGACTGGTTTTCTCTATCTATAGGAAAGGAATATTTTGATCTATATTTCTCTGACCAAAATAGTGCTATTTTAACTCTACTATATGATAAGGAAAATAAATTTCTAAGCCTAGAGAAGTCAAGAGGAGTGTATGGTAATTTATTGTAATAAGCTAATTTTTAAAAGGTTCATTTATGGAAAAAATGTTATAAATACTAAAGAATTAACAAGGTCTTTGTCAATTAGTTTAATAGATTTTTTCTCAAATAGAATTCCTTTATATCAGATCTTAGCATATCACCACATGATAAAGTACAGCTAGAGAGTTGCTTATGAAGAAATCCCCCATTGCCACCTTTGTTTGGCACCCTCAGTCGTTTTTTTGTTTTTCTTAATGCATGGTATTCAACATTGCTTCTCCCTGCTTAGATCTGGCTGAGATGAAGTGATTTTCACACTTGCATTTTCACAAGGCAAAGTGATGAAGACAGGATGATTTTAAGAGATCCTTGCCATAGAATATAATTGGGAAATAAATATACTCCATATTTCATCTTTTGGTGGTTAATGTATTTCTAATGATATAAAAACAGAAAAGGGAATGATATTGGCTAACTGCCAATGACTCTGATTTCACTTCTAATCAGAGAAAAGGAAGATAATAAAAATTTCTCATGCTTCATCCTATTTGTAAATCAATCAATTTGGCCTGCCTGAACTGAGGGAAACACCTAGGTTGGTATGGAAGATTGCATTATGTTTTAAAAAGACAACATTTTAATACATCTGAGTTGTTATGTAAACTATGACTTTGTTGAATTACACTCAGTCTTAATGAAGTCAGTCCTCATTTGATCAGAATATTAGGTCAGAATATTAATGTAAACCATCAGCTTTGCTGAATTATAATCGTAGAGGCTGACCAAGAGAACCTCTAGGCCAGTGCTTTTCAGCGCTGTGATGAATAGGAATCACCATGCCCTCTTGGGAATAGAGGAAAGGAGGGCAAGGCAGTAGAGATTGCAGCGGGGGTCCTCACCCAGATTCCTCATGCTCCCTATGCCCCGACTAGACTGAATGAACTCCTGCCTCCATGACACATCCTTCGCACGGGGACGCTGGAAAATAAGATTGGAAACCTCTAACCTAATCCACCCCACTTTCTTATAGAAGAGAGAAACAATAGATGAATGCCCAGATGTACACTCCTTATCAGAGCCAGAACTAGAACCTAAGCACCCTGACGTCCATAGATAAGAGTTCGGGGAAAGAAAATAACCCTACATTTCCACTGTGAAGGAGTATCCTTTTCTTGTTTTCAAAACTGTAATCCTTCCTTCTAAAAAGGAAACTGTGGTGTTGATGTTGTAGGTGCCTGAAGTTTCTGTTAGGAGTAGATTCAAGCTGCAGTTTCCAAATAGGCAATTTTTGCATGTGAATTGTCACTTTTCATTGTGTAGTGTTGTATCTTGATTTTAACAACTTCTCTTCTTGAAATTTGATGGCATAATCTCTAAACACAATCATTCGCCTTCTTTAACGAGCATCTCTCAGCTTACCCCATTCATATTTAGTTTTCATTTACAGAGGGAAAACAAGCTACAGTTTTCAAGTATATGAATTCCAATTACAGATTATGAACTAAAAAGTAATTTTTGTTTAGTGTCATGTTCGTTTGCATATCCAGCAACATCATATCTATATTATTAGTTTTGAATGCAGTCTCTGAAAGCCTTTTTTATTCTATGGAAAGGTTAAAATATCATCTTGAAAGTTTGAGACATATCTTCAGTCCAAAAGGTCAAATATGTCAACACAATTGAGATGTTTCTGAAGTGAATTTAGTTAAACATAGGGAAGAAACAGAAAATGGGAACTAATGGAAGACCTATAGCAGGAAGATGTAGAAATACAAAGTATTTGTAAATTCTCCTGATTATCCTGCTTGTTCTTCTAAAAAGGAATTCAAGCATAAATGAACATTTTTCACAAATTTTTATTTTACAAATTATATTTACCAGATTATAGTTGGAGGAAAAAAAGTGAAATTCTAGGACTTTTTTTTAAAGTACAGTGGAATTAATTGTCTTTTGAATGCAATGTTGAATTTTGCTACACTTCTAATGTTCTCCTTTGTATTACACTGGAATTAGAGAGTATTTTTACCATGGTACATCCATTTCAGAGAGCTTTGTAATGCTTTGGCATAATTTATTTATTTGTGATAAGTAGAATTAGGAAGACATCAGCAATATAGAACCTTAACAGTAATTGTGCATACTGTATTTAAGTGATTTTTATGTCTGTTTACTTTCTGTAATTACATTTTATAAATCAAGTAACTTAGTATACTTCCACTAGAAATTAATTTATAATGGATTATTTATACTGAATGAAGTAGCAGGTCCATTTTAGTATTAATCCACTCAGATTAACTTTATCTAGCTGAATTTTTATATCTACAATTCATTATATTACAACTTTTTAAATAACATTTATAACAAAAGAACTTTTGTTTTATAAAGTATTTGTTACAAAAAAAACCCCATCTTGCCAAAAACCATTACAATTTCTATGCATTGTGTAATATTCAGTGATGTCACTGTTGAGATTTGCATGTTGTTGTCGGTGCCCTTGCATATCTGTGTTTGTGGTGTTTATGTGGGATTGTTAACCATTGCTGCTATCACTCATTGTAGCTAAACTGCAGAACTGTGCTAAGAGGCTGTGCCGGTCAACATTTGTATGTGTGACTTGTGAAAATATGTACTTAGTTGTTTAATATTTTGAGCCAGCACTTAGTGGCCTCTACAGAAGGAAACGTTGTAGCTATCTAGTGATGCCAACTTCAGCATCTTGTTTCACACGTGTAATTGCACGTCAGATTTTCTTCCATACTTTCCCCAACTCTTGGAAAGGAAATGTTTGCAAAATGAGAAAGCAAGAATTCTTAACTTTTCCCATACTCCTCCCACCTCAAATCTTTTTTTGTTCTTCGGATACTTGAACACCTTACAGAGAAATCCAATAGAATGCCAACACAGCAGCATAATGTACTTTTACTGGTTACTCTCTCCAGGTAAATGATGTAATAACAGGACTATGAGGTGCCTACATTATTTTTGTTGGTTACCATGGCTTATTGTCCGAACTGGATTTAATAAGAATATTTAGCTTTTCAAATGTATTAGCGACTGTGGAAACCTCAGAGTTCCCAAATAATTAACTTTTATATTCAGCATTCACATGGGCTTTGTAACATATTTGGCTGCCTTATAACCATCAGAATTTTTTCATGCCCACCTGTCTTTAGTTTTTCCTAATATTTCCATCTTGCATTAGTAATTCCAAACAAACCCTGCAATTCGAGAGAAAAGTATTTCAGTGGATGAATTCTATGTTTTGTTAAAATTCAACATAGGGGAAATATACATTTATACTCAAACTGGAAGGGAAACAGTCATAAAATGTTAAGAAAAGTAAGCTACGTCCTTAAGAGCATTTTAATACCAACATGTCAAAATTCCTTGCTTAGTGCAGGGTTTCATTCTGTCTGCTCAATGGGTTTATAATTATGAGATTCCTTTAATCTCCTGAATTATATAGAGGTTTTTTGTGTGACTGTCAGATGCATGGCAACAGCCAGTGCTTTATTTGGAAACATTGCTGCTGAAATTGCTGATTTAATTCTAAGAATATTAAAACGAATTCATCAAAGGCCCCTGCCACTCCTTTGCTTAAAGGAAAAGAAAGGCAGATTTTAATTGTGAGCCTTTTCTCCAGAACATGCTTTAAACATTTGCCCCTCAATGGAGGTGATAAAGCAATAAAAGGAAACTCAATTATGTATGTTCTAAAGAAGTTCTGTCTTTGTCCAGTGGCCTCCAGAGCAGCACTAAAGTATTTCTTGATTCCTGCATTGGGGGTTTTCAGGCAAGGCATTTATATGTAGAATTTCTTTTATATTTTGGACACCAAAGATTATGGCATGATATATCATGATGATTAATGGTTTCTATTAGATAGCTGTGGCATGTTTATTTGAATCCTGCTCTTGGATTTTTTTTACCCACTTTGGGTCTTCTTTATATTTTGTATGTCTGTCCTGAGGCTCTTATGCCCAGGGCAACTTTTTAATTAAATAATACATATGTATTTATTAGGTTTCTAATTTATAGAGTATGTTTCCACCATGACTTTAAACTTTTTTCACTGCTAAAATTAGACATAGATCTGCCAGATTAGTCCCATGGTGAGCAATAGTTTGTACCTTTTTCGTTGTAATCTGAAAATGTAACTGTAATCCCATAGGCCTGAAGCCTGGTAAGAGAATGACTGGAAGCATTTTGGATTCAACAGAATCACTTAAAAGACTCATTTATCTGTTAAGATAAGAACTTCGGTTGCTTATTAGAATGAATGCTGTATTCAACTTAAATAAGGTCTTCCTTGTGAAGATTTCTTTTATTCTACCACTTAGAAGTTAATTGGGAATAAAAAGATAGATTTCTCAGTTTATTCAGTGTAGTTTAACTCCAGACATTTATTTAAAACAGAAATATAGCCACCACAGCTAATACTTAGAAAAAATTTATGAAAAATGGTGCTGTTCTTTGAAGATACATTTATTTCCCAACCCCCCACCCCCATTTGGTAGATTGTCATTTTTGATATATTTCCTGGCCACTTGGCTTTTAGCTGACTTCCGTGAAAAAAGCACGTGTGCTTGATATTCACTCTAATAAGATTTTAAAATTCTTTTTAAAACTGCTGCAGTTATAAATTGCGAAAGAGGAGAAAGGTGAGTTGAAATGGAGGGAAATTTCTGTTAATATGTTAAAATGTGTGACTTTGATGCTCTTGGTTAATCCTCTGCCAGTTGATATTTGTATTACTATGATAGACCTTTTTGATAAGAATATACTGTTAGCTTCATTTTTATTTTGCTACTCACTGCATTTCACATTGCGATGTTTTCATCTTTATCAGCTCACTGTTTTTGCTTCATATTTGTCTGTGTACTTGTGCTCTAAATAAAATTCTAGTTTTATGTCCCAGCGGCTTATTCCATTGTGTGTATATTGGCCTCTAACGTCGTGTAATTTTCTATTGTTTTCAGTATTTGTTGGTACGGCCTAAAACCTATGGAAGTAAGAAAAAAAATCCAATAAAATCAGCTAATGAGCATCCGTGATGTCTCCGTAATGAGAGCATGCTTTAATCACAGTATTTTGTCTGTATTTGGATATGACCAGTCTTCCTTCACTTAATAAATGGTTTTCCGCAAAGCTGGCTGCTCTTTGTACCTACAGCAAATGTTTTTAAAAGCATAGCCACATTTTGGGGGAAAAAAACTGTCCTGGTCACTGTGCCTTAGGCCCCAGGAGATAGTCAGTGCATATCAGATGTTTCTAACCACTGAGGAGGGGAAATCTTGGAAAAGAGTTGTTTCTACTTGTGTATGCTCACACGCAGTCCAGAGGGTAGGGAAGACACTTTAGGACAGCTGAATTAATCCTATGCTTCCTGGAGCCCCAGGTCCAAAAACCCTAGTAATGAAACTGAAGTCTCCAGTGCAAACTCAGTCTGTGAGCTCTGTCAGACAGTTGTACATAAGTTATACCAAGCAAAGTAGACGTCAAGTTACAGACTTCCTCATTTTTAGGAAAATCTTTTTGCTCACAAACAATTCTCCATGTGCCATTTATTGCATTTAGCATATTTGATGATATTCTTTGAGCAGAATAGGAATGATTATTCAAAATGATTACAGCTGTTAACTTCAGACATCTTTGTTGTGTCACTAAAATTATTTAATAGATAAAAACATTAAAACACAAGAAAATATAATGTTCCTTAATACAGTCATTGGTTTTACCAAAATGCAAATGTATTTCTTTCATGTCTATGAATAATCCACGAGTCTTTACTCATAGAAAGCTGAATATTGTAAGAATGCCTGGGTGACTCAGTCATTGAGCATCCGACCTCAGATTAGGTCATGATCTCACAGTTTGTGGGTTTGAGTCCTGCATCAGGCTCTGGGCTGACAGCTCAGAGCCTGGAGCCTGCTGCAGATTCTGTGTCTCCATCTCTCTCTGCCCCTCTCCCACTCAGGCTCTGTCTCCCTCTCTCTCTCTCACTCTCAAAAATATATAAACATTAAAAAAATTTTTAATAAAAAAAGAAAGCTGAATATTGCAAATAGAAGCAACAGCTATATTTTTGTGTGATAGTATTTTAAATTGTATTAAAGTTACTTTATAATTAGTTGTAACTTAGTTTATGTTTTCCTGTTACTTCAAGAAACAAGGAACTCAGCTTTAAACTTGATTACAAGTTAATATATTTAAAATGGGACAAATTAGGGGCGCCTGGGTCGCTTAGTGGGTTAAGGGTCCAACTTCAGCTCAGGTCATGATCTCACAGTCTGTGGGTTCAAACCCCGCATCAAGCTCTGTGCTGACAGCTTGGAGCCTGGAGCCTGCGTCGGATTCTGTGTGCCCCTCTCTTTCTGCCCCTCCCCCACTTGCACTCTCTCTCTCTCTCTGTGTCTCTCAAAAATAAACATTAAAAAAAATTTAATGCAATAAAATGGGACAAATTTTATTTCCCCAATAGAGGACTGCTATTAGAATTCAAATTGAGGGGCGCCTGGGTGGCTTAGTCGGTTAAGCGTCCGACTTTAGCTTAGGTCATGATCTTGCGGTTCGTGGGTTCGGGCCCCGCATCGGGCTCTGTGCTGACTGCCAGCTCAGAGCCTGGAGCCTGTTTCAGAGTCTGTATCTCCCTCTCTCTCTGACCCTCCCCTGCTCACGCTGTCTCTCTCTCTCTCCTAAAAATAAATAAAAATATTTAAAAAAAAAAAAAGAATTCAAATTGAGTAATATTTAGCCTACAACTCAGAAAATATTTTCTTAAAATTTTTTAATTAATTCATAATTTTTTCTGAAAAGATATCAAAAAAACTAAAATGGCTCATATGTACAAAATACTTGGTGATACAGCATCTGAAAATATGTTGAAAGCAAACATTGAATTTGGTGGCAAGCATCCTCAGACCAAACTATTGTTTTTTAAAAGAGCATATTTTCTTTATTACAATTTATAATGCTTTTAAGATGTGGAGGCAATAAATAAATACTCATTGTGAGCAATTTGACAAATACTGATAAATAAAATAGGAAATAAAAATCACAGGAATTTTACTACCCATAAAAATAACTTAACATTTTGGTGTTTTATTTTACATCTTATGCTTAGATGTCCTTCAGAAATTGTAGTAAAAAAACATTGTAGTCAAACTGTATTTACTGTTTTGTACATTTGGAAAAGATCTTTATTTAGCCTTTGATTTTTAAAAACATTTTACTTTTTTTTTTTTTTTGAGAGAGAGCGCGCAAGCAGGGGAGGGGCAGAGAGAGAGGGAGACACAAAATATGAAGCAGGCTCCAGGCTGTCCTGGCATGGATCTTGAACCCACAGTGAGATCATGACCTGAGCTGAAACCAGATGCTCAACCAACTGAGCCACCCAGGTGCCCCAGACCATTAGCCTTTGAAAGTGTGATTATCATACAGCTACATAGCTTTCCATTGCATAATAGTACCAAAATTTAGTTTACAATGCTTTTGTTGGCTTGGATTTGTATCCAGTTTTTCCCTGTTGCATATTTGCCTTCAAGAACATCCTTAAGCATACATTTTTGTACATACCTATGATTCAATGTCTAGCATAAATTTCTATAAGAGGAATTCCTGGGTCAAATTAAAAACATTTATTTTTCCTGCATATACGTTTCCAAAATCCTAGTCATTTGTATAACTGGCAAATAATTATTCATACTATAAAGCTTAAAAGTCCCACAGAGCTACATACATACCAGTGTGATATGTATCCTTATCCTTACAAATTTTTTTCTAAACTAAGGCAAGTTCCCCCTATCTGAGTCAAAACTTAGATACGGACCTTTTTATATTTTTGCTAGTCTGATAAATGAAATACATCCTCTTTTGATTATAAGGTCTTATTATTATTAATGCTTTTGTTGTTTGTATTTCTTCTATGAATAATTGCCTGTCATATCCTAGGCACATTTTCTAGTGAGTTATCTTTTTCCAATTGATTTAAGGGAGATTTTCATATGTACTTTGTCACTTTATGTGTTATAAGTATTTTCTCCTGGTCTGTTTATTGTCTTTTAAAATTTATTCATTGCAGAACTTTTGAATTTTTATGTCATCCGATTTGTTAATCTACTTTTTATAGCTCTGGGCTGTATCATGCTGAGAAAGGCTTTTCTTACTCTCAAAATCATGAAAATTGTCTTTATGGAAAGAGTCTTTTGAAAAAAGATCCATTTGGAAATGCATTGTGTGTGGTATCAAATAGGAATATAATTTGCTTTTATTTTTGTTTTTCCAACTTAATAGCTTATTATCTCAATGCATTTATTGAAGAGTCCATCCTTTCCCCACCAATTCAAATTGGAGCCTTTTTTATTGACTCAATTTGCATATTTATACAGACTTCTGGACTTTCTTCTATAGCACTGATCTATTTGTCTTTACCAGAACTTAAACTATAAATTATTGCAGTGTTACAGTACATGTTTCTATCTGTCAGGGCAAAAGCTCCCAGTTATTATTTTCAAAATTTGCCTTCCTTTACTTATGCATTTACTCTCCTAGATAAACTTTAGAATCAACCTGACCAGTAATAACAAAGAAAGGGATTTTGATTGGAATTACACAACATCAAAAATTACTTGAAGAAATTAAACATCTTTACAATATTGAGCTTTCCCATCCAGGTACATGGTATGATTCTTCATTTATTAGGTTTATATATTTTTAATTTTGATTTTTTGAACGTTTTCTTATTGAATTTTATAGACATAAAAGTACACAAATAATGTACAGTTTGGTTAATTTTTATGAAGCAGGTATATTGCTATAACATAGAACATTACCTGAACCCAATAAAATTCCCTCATGTACCCTGCCTTAGTTACCTCCCTAAGATAACTACTATGTTAAGAGTCACTTTACCTGTTTTCATATTATGTAAGTAGACCATTTCATATACTCTGTTGTGTCTGGCCTCTTTTGTCTAACCTTGTGTTTGTGGGCTTCATCCATATTTTCCATGTTAGTTGATTCCAGTACTCATTCCTTGTCATTATTATATAATAATTCATTGTATAAATATTTTACAACTTAATATGTGTTCTATTGTTTATGGATTTAGGGATTATTCCATTTTGTGGCTTTCTCTTATTGTGCTTTTATGAACGCTCATATGCCTTTCAGTAAACATGTGCATATTTCTGTTGGGTATATACTCAGGTGTAGAATTGCTGGATCATAGAATATTTGTGTGTTCTGGGGCACCTGGGTAGCTCAGTTGGTTAAGTATCTGACTCTTGATTTCAGTATTCTACTTTTTTGAGTATATATGTTATTCTTTTTATAATTTCCTAGGACAGTTGATATCCAACCTTTCTTCTTTCCTGATCTCTGTATTCAACGCTATATCATTTCCTCTATAGATACTAACAATAAGTGCATCTCACAGCTTTGACATGTATATTATTATTATCATTCAGTTTGAAATATTTTCTAATTCCCATTGGTTTTTTTCTCTTCATCGGAGGTTTATTTAGAAGTATACTGTTGCTTAATTGTCAAAAGTTATCTTCTTATAATTGATTTATATTTTAATTCTGCTGATATTCTGAATGATTTGATCATTTGGAATGTTGAAATTTGCTTTAGGTCCTAGCATTTCTATTTTGGTAAAAGTGCCATGTATCTTTCAAAAGAATGTGTTTTCTGCAGTTGTTAGGTATGTAGCTCTTTGTGTATCAATTAAGTACAGTTTGATACTTGGCATTGTTTACATCTTCTATATCTATACTGTTTTCTGCATGTGCTTGTTCTGTTAGTTATGGAAGAGGATATATTAAAATGTTAGTTGTAGATTTGCCTATTTCTTTTTAAAATTCTTACAACTTTAGCTTTTTATATTTTCAGGCTATGTGATTAGATCCATAGAAATTTAGAATTGTTATATATCTTTCGGTTGAATTTTAGAACATTTCTCTTTAGGGGCGCCTGAGTGGCTCAGTCTGTTAAGTGTCTAACTCTTGATTTCGACTCCGGTCATGATCTCATGGTTCATGGGTATGAGTTCTGCGTTAGGCTCACACTGACAGTGTGTTGCTGGCTTGGGATTCTCTTTCTCCTTCTCTCTCTGCCTCCCAGCCACAGGTCTGCACTCTCCCACTTTCAAATAAGTAAACTTAAAAAAAATTCTCTTTATTTATAGGAATACTTCTTGCCTTAAAGATTGTTTTGTGTGATAATATAGCTATGCCAACCTTCTTTGTTGTTTACATGGTATATCTTTTTTCATCCTTTTGCTTTCAGGTTTCTACCCTATTTATTCCTGTGTGTAAGGACACATAGCTGAGTTTTGTTTATCCAGACTGACATCACTTATCTTTTAATTCAAATATCAATCCTGTAATAACTGATACTTTTAGGTGTAAATATATCCCAGGGGCACCTGGGTGGCTTAGTCAGTTAACCATCCAACTCTTGGTGTGAGCTTAGGTCATGATCTCACAGTTTGTGAGTTTGAGCCCTGCATCAGGTTCTGTGCTGACAATGCAGAGCCTGCTTGGGATTCTCTCTCCCCATCTCTCTGTCTCTCCCACTCCCCCCCCCAAAATAAATAAATAGTTAGATATAGATAAAAATAAAAAATAAACATATCCTACATTTTTTTTTTGCTTTGTCTTTTCTTTGTGCCTTGTTTTTAATTAAGCAAGTCTTTTTCATCCCATCTTCCTCCCATATCAACTTACACATTCTTTCAATATTGTAGTGGTTACCATGGAGATTAAAATATGCATCCTTGCACTGTTAAAGTCTACTTTAAATTAGTGTTTTCATCATTTTCTGGATAATGCAAAGACCTTTCAACACTAGCTCCAGTTACTCTCTTCTGTGCTATTGTAATGAATATTAATTCTCCATTCGTTTAAAGCCCCATAAGACACCATTAGTGTTATTTTAAACAACTATGTTCATTTAGATTCACCTACATATTCCATCTTTCCAGTGTTCTTTATTTTTTGCTGTATCAATGTGCTTCCATCCTGGGTCACTTCCTTTTCCTGGAAAATCTCCCTATGTTATTACTTACTACTTGACTGCTGATAACAAATACATTCATTATTTTGTATGACTTCCTCTGTATTTTACCTTTATTTTTGAAGGATGCTTTGCTTAGTATGAATTCTACACTTGCAGCAGTTTTCTTTCAGCATGTTAATCATCTGGCTTCTGGCTTCCATCGTATCAGCTGAAAAACCAAACAATCTGTTATTGCTCCACTGAAGGTAATTTGCACTTTTCCTCCAGTTTCTTTTAAGATTTTCTCCTTGTGTTTCCTCTGCTCAACTTGTAACACCCTGCACTGGACCATCCTGCCAACCACAGGTCCCTTTCTCCCTCCACTCAAACCCTGACATCCTGTGCTGGGAAGCCCTCTTGCATGGAAAGCTCTCATCACACTTCTTGGGCTGTGATAACTGGCACCAGGCCACTCCCATGCAGGAAAGCCTTACTCACTCCAGTAAGACTCTGACTTTTCACATAGGGCTTCTTCCCATATCTCCCACTGCTGTGTGGGTGTCCTCAGTCTGCTCAGACAGTCACACCACTACCCCTGAATGAGCTGTTTTATTTCTTCTGAGTTCAGGATCTGTTGTCTCCCCGCGGAAACATATTTCTTGCCCCAGTTTCCTGTACCCCTCACTGGGCAGTTCTATGCAGATGTCCTCTTTACCGTTCAGGCTTCATGCCTCACTGTAAGCCACCACAGCCCCTTCAGCACACACATACTCCAGTACAGATGTCTACTTTGCTCTGCCCCACCAACAGCTTTGAATCTGAGTAGTTCAGGAGGAAAATGGAAACAGAAGAAGGGAAGAGGAAGAAGAGAAAGAAGGGAGAGGATTCTGTAAGTTCCATTTTGTTAATAGATTCTAATGCTCTAGTAAAATTTTCCTACCTTTGCCTTATTTTCTTGAACATATTAAAATTACTTGAAAGTCCGTGTCTGACAACTCCCATAATCTGGATAATCATGTCTGAGTTTTCTCTTGTTTTTCATTTATTTGGTCTTATTTTATAGCATGTCTGTTAACTTGTTATCAATGATGGCCATTGTGTATGAAAGCTCATTGACGATGTTATCCTTCCTCCAGAGAGGATTTCAATTTCTGCTAGCTAGTAAATAAGGTAGCAGATCACCTTAATCCAGTTGACACTGTTCTTCAGATCTTCCTTGACTTACAGTGAGTTTATATCTTGATAAACCCATCATAAGTTGAAAATGTTTTAGGTTGAAAACACATTTAATATGCCTAACCTACTGAACATCTCTGCCTAGCCTAACCTTCCATGTGCTCAGAACACTGACATTAGCCTACAGTTGGGCAAAATCATCTAATGCAAAGCCTATTTTATAATAAAATGTTGAATAGCTCATGTAACTTACTGAATACTGTACTGAAAATGAAAAACAGAATGGTTGTGTGGGTACAGAATGTTATGAAAGTATCAGTTGTTTACCCTTCTCGTGTGGTTGACTGGATGTTGTAGCTGGCCACTACTGCCCAGCACTGTGAGAGAGCATCCAACCACATATTGCTTAACCCAGGTAAAGATCAAAATTCAAATTTTTAAGAACAGTTTCTACCGAATGCCTATCACTTTTGCATCATTGTAAAGTCAAACAATCGTTAAATCAGGGACCATCTATATTTCGTTTCTCTTATTCTTACAGTTAACCCCTTCCTGGGTCTCAAATGAAAGCCTGTATTGTTACCAAGTCTTCTATGCCTTAGAAGGCCCTGGATTACTATTGTTGACTCCTCAGTGCCGTGAGGTTTCCTCTTAGTGACTTCTCCTTTCTACTTGGTTTCTTTGCATCTTGCCCCTGTGTGTTTAGTTTAGGAGTCACCAGTTTCTAGAAGGAAAATTCCATGCAGAGTGTTGGCTCACTTTTCCATAGTTCCCTCCCTCCAGGATCTCCGACTCTCGACTACTGGCTGCTTGTTAGCCCTGTACTTGAATATGTGTGTGCTTGTTTCACTGGGATTGCTGTAGACTTCAGGCTGCTTGTTTCTGTTTGGGTTCTATGACCTGCATTGCAACCCTTCAGATGACTGAAGAGGAAAACATGATGATCAATGCAGAACTCCCCTCTGTGCATTTCCCTTCTCACCAGGATGTTTGCTCTTTGAGTTCCAGTTACTGTGGTTGTTTTCCAGGGCATTGTATCTAGCTTTATTCCCATCAGGAAAGATAGTGTAATACCAGCTGCTTCATGATAGCCCTAAGTGGAAGTCCTCCTGCCATCATTTTTGAGTTTTCATTCTTTTGTTAACTTGTTCTGATGCTGTGTCTTTCATGATTGAAAATGCCTTCATTTTGCCCTAGTGCTTGAATGATACTTAAGATAGGTAATAGAATTATTCATTTCATAGTCTTTTTCCCTCACAACTCTGAGAAGATAGAGTCATTATATTGTAGCATGTGGTGTCACAGATTCGAAATCTGAGTCTTGTTACTATGTTAGTGTCTTCCCCCCTCCTTACTAGAAAGAACATAGAATTTTCTTTTTGTTCATAGACCTGGGAAATTTCACTAAGATATGTTTATATATGTATCTTCTTCAGTATGTCTGTTTGACAGTTCATGAGCCTTAACATCCTAAAGATTAAAATCTCTTTGATTAATGGAACTTTTCATATATTATTTCTTTGACTATTTATTGTATTCTGTCTTTTCAATTTTTTTCTTTTGAACTCTTATCAGATGGATTTTGAATCTCCTGCATCAGTCAGTCTCCCATCCCTCTTACCCCACCCTCATCATTTAAAAGCTGTTAGGATTTTGTTTGCCCTTCAGGGAAAATTCCTTCCATGTCATTAATCTGTCTTTTAGCTGTGTTTATTCAAATACAAATAGCTCTTCTATCAACTATTGTTTAAGTATGTTTTTGTCAATCATTTTCAATTTCTACAGTCTTTTTTTGTTCTCCTATTTTTCCTTTTCCAATGAAAGCTGTCCTTGTTTTAAGGATGCATTGCGCTCTGTGGTCTATGTAATGATACATTTGTGATCTTTTAAACTTTTTATTTGATTTTCTGAGTTAACACTGTGGGAGAATAAGAATGTCGATTTGCTTGATCTGCCTGGGAAACTTAGTAACTTTCATGCTATTGGTTTTCCCCAGTTGCCAAGTAATGCTTGTGTGCTCACATTTAAAAATGAAAGTCTAGATGCATCATTGCTGCTAGCTCACCGGAATTTCCTTAGACGTTGCTAAAGGGTCCTGTTTGATACATCTGGATAGAGTTCACTTTTTTTTTAAATATTTTTATTTATTTCTAGGAGAGAGAGAGAGACAGCGTGAGCAGGGGAGGGTCAGAGAGAGAGAGAGTCACAGACTGAAATAGGCTCCAGGCTCCGAGCTGGCAGTCAGCATAGAGCCCGACGCGGGGCTTGAACCCACGAACCGCGAGATCATGACCTAAGCGAAAGTCGGACACCTAACCGACTAAGCCACCCAGGCGCCCCTGGATAGAGTTTACTTTTGCCAGTAATAGTTGAGCACAGGGTTTTGCAAATAAGCTTCACCCAGGTGTAATGAATGAGTGGACAAAGAAGCCCCAGGAATACGCTTCCCTTCAGGGTATATAAACTGAAAGCAACCTGGGAAGCCGGGAGCTTGCAAATGCAGACACTGGGAAGGTGTTACCTATGACAGAGCATGCATTCGGGGCATTTTTTTGCCTTTTTTGCAGCTGCTTTTGGTTTTTCCTTCCCTGTGTCCAGTGGGGCTGCCTAGGTTTCCTGAGGCAATGCCCCTTCTCTCTCTGACTCTGAGGGTAGTTTTTCATAACAGTTTCCCTCACTTTACACACTGTGCTTGCCAACACCTATGCTGTACATGATGTATGTGGTAGCCACGCATCAAGAACCAGGGTAATTGTTCAAATCTGACCATCCTTAGAGTGAGTACCTGACACCATCGATGGGGCCACTCCCCCTTCGATGTCCAGCTCTTCCCAACTTTGAGCTTGGAGTTTGCCTGTTCTCCAATGGAAGGAGAATTCAAATCCTTCTTTAGTGGTCCCCTCTTTGTCCCATATTCAGTTATAAGTTCTTACTTTTGTTTGTTTCTCCATCAGTACAGTCTCGTAAAAATGTCCTCAGCACCATAGCTTTCCCACTTCTACTCAGAATTTTCAAAGAACAGTTTATTAAGTAAATTTAATTTCATCTTTAAATACTCTAATGAAAGAACCGTATATGTCATTTAATCATTTTCACACAGTTTATTTCCCTTTAGGTAAGCAGAAGAGCATTCTTTACCAGTTTCTCTATGTACTAGGATTCTGTTTTCCTATATTTTCAGTATACAGTCTCTGTCCAAAGATAGAAATGAAGTTATTTAAAGCTATGTAATTTTTTTTATGTAATAATTAAACTTAAGCCTCATATCTTACAGTGTTACTTTTTTCTATTCCTATACTGTACTGAAATGATGGGGACTGGGCTGTGTTGCAAATATATCCTGTTTGTGGTTATTTAAAAAAATAAATAAATAGGGGTACCTGGGTGGCTCCATCAGTTAAGTGTCCCAACTTCAGCTCAGGTCATGATCTTGCGGTTCATGAGTTTGAGCCCCACATCCGGCCATGTGTTGATAGCTCAGAGCCTGGAGGATGCTTCAGATTCTGTGTCTCCCTTTCTCTCTGCCGTTCCCCTACTTGCACTCTATCTCTCAAAAATAGATAAACACTAAAAAATAAACAAACATAGTGAAACTGTAGTGGTTGTGTAAATAATTCAGACTTAGTTCTCACTAAAGGCTAATTCAGTTAAATGTTGGGGGTGAGCATATACTGTTCATAAGTGGCTAATATCTAAATTGTATTCCATACTGAGAACTTTATTTGTGTAATACCTGCTGCCTTTGCTGTGGCAGCCAGGACACAGAGTCAGTGGGAGCCAGGCCCACACCCTAGCTCCAGCACTTGCTAACTCTATGACTTGGGACAGCCCAGTGCCTGGCACAGAGAGGACACCTTGGTAAATATTGGATGAGTGATGTATGAAGTTACTAAATGTATGAGGTAATTCAGTTTCCTTATCTGTAAAATAAGTATAGCAACACAACTGCTTAGTGATTACAGATTGTTTATATACCTCTTGGCATATAGTAAGCTTTCAACTAATACTGGATGTAGTAATAATAAATTTTATACAAGAATTATTTCATTAATATCAAGCAAGGCCCAATATGAGTGACCTCAGTTTATGAAGGTGGTGAGAAGAATATGCTTATGACTCAGTCACTTTGGATAGCATTTTTAGCATTATTTCTTCCTCTCTTGCTAAAAGCATCTATTAAAGTAGATTGTGTGTTCAGCAGTTCAACAGCAAACTTAAGAGTGAAGAACACAGTCTCAAGGAACAGTACAAACCAACTGGAGATCTTCTGGACACAATTATATCCCAGTTCTAAGGAATAAAAAAGTAAATGTAAGACACATACTGAGAGAATAAGGGAGTTGGGTTCATGTGAGGAAAGTTATGTAGAAGTGAGCTTGGAATTAGAAATGGGAAAAAATACAGTAATTGGCCCAAAGACCATGGGGAGATTTCTCAGCTTCAGGTGAGGAGGTTGGTGTGGTGTCCTGGGCCCAAGTGGATGCTGGTGATAACAGGAGCTGGTGGTTGCAGGTCCTCCGTGGGAGCACTGAAAGGTGAGGTGAGTTAGGCAAAGTGGAACCCATTTGCAGATCACCTTGGTAATAGCACTAACTTTCCATTTTACTGTTTCTCAGCCTCTTAGTGCCTTGTTTGAACATAGAAACATTCCAAAGAGGATCAGAACCATTAGATAAATTACAGGTTGGCATTGCTTTCATTTTAAGGTGGTCTACCTTGATTTTTTTCTATCCAAAGACAACAGTTTAAATAATTTAAGTTTGGTTTTATTAGATCACAGGGTATAAAGAAAGGTCTAATGGTTGTGGACTTAATTATCTCTTTGGTAGCCAACAATTAAGGTGGACACTTTGAAGAAGACCAGTGTTCATCTGACATAGTTTGACCGTTGCAGTTTATAATCTGTTCCTTCTCCTCTGAGATGCTGTGAGGCCTTCTGGCAGTTCTCCCTTCTTTTCCATAAAATTATTCTCACTTTACCTTCCCTTCTGGTTCTAAGGTAGCTGATGGATTGTGGAGTCAGGGTTTAAATATCTCTTTGTTCATTTGTGAAAAGAATTAAAGAAATATGCCAACACCATTTAATTCAAGGCTGTCCAGGAGAGCACATAAGACACTCTCTTACAGAGAAATAACATCTCTGCATACACTGAGGGTCAAGAGAAAGGATGCGTAACTTGCCTTCCCTTATTTCCTTCTAATTTTTGTTGTTGTTGTTGTTCATATGAATACCTTGTTTTTCCAGTGAAAATTTTAGATAGAAGATTGTTTTTCTGCATTTTTTTTCCTTCTGTTATTGGAACACTGGCATTGGTGCATCAGTTGATATATGGCAAAAATACTGGGGTCAAATGCAAGTTTATTGCATTAATTCCATTCTAGAAATATTGATCCCTACTTTATTTATTCTAATATATGTATACTTAATAGAAATTTAATTTTTTAAAGTGTTGTCTCATAGGAGATTTCTGTTATTTAACATGATTCCAAGATGTAATTCTCTAAAGAAAGGAATGGCAAATTATTTTAATGCCTTTTATTGTTTTTGTTTCTAGCCTATTCTACTAAGCTCAACAAATTTCCTGTATTTAATATTAACGATGACTTGAATGATCTGTGTACCAGTGCAGTAAGCCCAAATACTACCAAAGCCACGCGATATGCCCTGAATGTGTGGAGGTATTGGTGCATGACCAACGGGCTCAAAGATCACACGGACATCACCAAGGTAAGAAACTCTTGAGTCTACTTCTTTCAGCCAACTTCACAGCTTCTGAGTGCCAGACATTGTGTTAAGCATTGTGGGGAACACCAAAGTGTTGCTTTTTGCTTAAGGAAACTTTGGAAGAACATGAAATCGAAAGAAAAATATACACAGTGCAAAGCAGAATTTTATAAGTGTTCTGTGAGTTTACAGATCAGAGATGCCAAAAATTCAGATGGATAAATTAATTTCAGTCTGATGAGACTAGTGAGATAGTTAAAGCTGTGTTTTGAAGGAGAGTTAGAATTTCACTAGAATTGGATGAAGAAGAATCTTCTAGGCTGAGTGACATAAGAAAGAATAAGATTTGGAGGGTAGACATACTTGCCTGCCTTGGAGACTTTCTATATGGGGAGACTGGACTATAAAACTAGATTCTGATAAACCTTTAAATGCCAAACTAAGATCTTATGAATATTGGGAAGCCGTTGAAGTTTTGTTTTATTTTTGTTTGTAAGGAGTAGTTTATCTGAATGATTATTACAGTGGCAGCTGGAAAGGGACTGTCACAATAGGGAAAGGTGACTGTAAGATCTAAAGGGTTAGCCTAAAGGGAAATCACTGAAGTTTTCTTAACAGGGAATAACATAATGAAAGAGATATTTGGGAAAAATTAATTGGAAGTGATTAGCAAAAATTTATTTAGTATTCTTGGTCCTCAATTTCTCCAGTTGTAAAATGAGCTCTTAAAATCTCTTCCAACTTGAAATGTTTGTGAATGGAAGGAAACATTCTTGGGCATATAGAGATAGAACAGAAAGGCGTGGTTTGATTTGGGTATACTGAGTCTAAATCAGACAGATGTCCAAATGGGCATGTCCAATTCCCAGTTGGGAATGTGGGACTTAAAACATGGGAGAAAAAGGGGCACCTGGCTGGCTCAGTCAGTAGAGTATGTGACTCTTGATCTTGGGGTCATAAATTCAAGCTCCACGTTGGGCTTACTTAAAAAAAAGTTTATATTGTGATGAGCACTGGGTGTTATATGGAAACCAACTTGACAATAAACTATAAAAGAAAAAAATAATTTATATTTATATATACCTACACACACAAGCAAGTATGGGAGAGATGTGAAAGCTGGAAGTATAGATTTAAAGGTCTTGCACGTAGAGGTCATATCTGAAGCCCAAGGCAAGTACATCTCCAAGTTCAGGTGTTGTGTTTAGGGCACCAGCAATAGATGAAATAAGAAATCCAGGCTTCTATTTCTTTATTTTTTTAATGTTTATTTACTTATTTTTGAGAGAAGGGAAGAGAGCAAGATTGTGTATGCATAGGGGACGGGCAGAGAGAGAGAACTCCAAGCAGGCTCCATGCTGTCAGTGCAGACCTCAGTGTGAGGCTCCATCTCACAAACCACGAGATCATGACCTGAGCTGAAACGAAGAGTCGGTCGGTTAACTGACTGAACCACTCAGGCGCCCCTTGAGGTTTCTGTGCCTGACAACGTGGGGCTATAGATCCTGTGAGTGGCCTTTCTGCTCTACTTGCAAAAGGAAAGGAAACATCCACAGTATGTGTGTGCGCACGCACACACACACCCACACACACATACACACACCAGCTGAAACTGGAACAGTGAGCAGGAGAACATATGAAAGGCAGGGTCCTCCCTGAGGACATAGATTGATAACATTATCAAGGAAGGGAAGAGACAGATAGATGCACTGAAGAATCCTGGATTTAGGAGAGGATACTAAAAGGAGCTGTAAGAGGCTCTAGGCTCTCGATTTGGCTCCTCACAGAGTCATATGCTAATAATTTTTGAAGTGAAACACCCAAAAGGTAGGGGCTTACTTTTTTTGCAGATTAAAGTCAACTAAATATGTGTTCATTAAAAAAGGAGGGGTGTGCGCCTGGGTGGCTCTGTTAAGCAACCAACTTCTTCTCAGGGCATGATCTCACAGTTCATGGGTTTGAGCTCCGCAATGGGCTCTATGCTGACAGCAGAGAGCCTGCTTTAGGTCCTTTGGCTCCTTCTCTTTTTGCCACCCCCTCTCTTGCACTATCTCTGTCAAAAATTTAATAAACATTAATGGGCACCTGGGTGGCTAAGTTGGTTAAGCATCTGACTTCAGCTCAGGTCGTGATCTCACGGTCTGTGAGTTCAAGCCCTGCTTCCGGCTCTGTGCTGACAGCTCAGAGCCTGGAACCTGCTTCAGATTCTGTGTCTCCCTCTCTTTGCCACACCCCCCTCAAAAATAAAAATGTAAAAAAAAATTAATAAACATACAAAAAACAAAAACACCAGCCACTCAAGGAAATAGATCACCATGAGTGAGGTTGCATAGACACAGCAAACAATAGATTTAGATACCAAGAACTTGAGATAGTAGATTATAGACTAATATATATGAAATATTTACAGAAATGATAAGAATTATAAAAATGAGCAAGCAACAACATACTTATCAAAATAATTTAGCAGATTTGGAAATAACAAAAAATTTCCACTTGGGGACATAACGAGGCCCAAAATTACCCTTCTGGTATAACAACTAGAAAACTGAGCACAATATGTGCAACAGATAGCAACAAAGCCTTTAGAGACAGGTAACATAGGAGAGTACTGAGAAAGGTCTTGTATCAGATGTTAATAGTTAGCTGGAGGCCAACTTCTGCTCTAATCCCACCCAGCAAATCTTCAAAGCTAGACCCAGGTGCATGACAAGGTGCTAGCATCACTAATAATCAGGGAAATGAAAATCAAAAACCACACTGAGATACCACCTCACACCTGTCAGAATGGCTACTATCAAAAAGACAAGAAATAACAAGTGTTAGTGAAGAATGTGGAAAGGGAACCCTTGTGCTTTATTGGTGGTAATGTAAATTAGTGTAACCACTATGGGAAACAGAATAGAGGTTCCTCAAAACATTAAAAATAGAATTACCATATGATCCAGCAATTCCACTTTTGGGTATTTGTCTCAAAAACAAAAAGATCTATGCACCCTCATGTTCATTGCACCATTATTTACAATAGCCAAAACATGGAAGCAACCTAAGTGTCCATCAATGGAGGAATGGATTAAAAAAAAAAATATGATGCATATATACACAGTGGAATATTATTCACCTATAAAAAAGAAGGGAATCTTGCCATTTCCAACAACATGAATGGACCTCGAGGGCATTATGCTAGGTGAGGTAAGTCAGACAGAGAAGGACAAATGCCATAAGATCTCACTTATATGTGGAATCTTGAAACAAAACAAAATAATAACAATCACAAAAGCCAAACTGAACTCATAGACAAATAGAAAAGATTGTGGTTGCTGAAGGGGAGGGGAAGGGGCATTGGGAAGGAGAGTAAAATGGGTAAAGGTGGTCAGAAGGTTCAAACTTCCAGTTATAAAATAAATAAGTCATGGGAATGTGATATACAATTTGGTGATGATAGTTGATAATACTGTATTGTATATTTGAAAGTCGCTAAGAGAGTAGATCTTAAAAGTTCCCCCACACAATACAAAAAATTTAACTATGTGTGATGATCGATGTTAACTAGTCTATGGTAATCATTTTTCAGTATATACAAATATTAAATCATTGTGTTGTACATCTGAAACTAATGTAGTGTTATATGTCATTTGTATCTCAATTTTTTAAGTAAAAAAAAAAAGTCAAGACATAGAAGGATTGAATGATCTTCAAGTAACTTAACTGTGTCCCAGAACAAAGCTTAAGAATATTTATAGGAACATAAAAATATCTAGAAATAAAGTAATAAAATTCACAATGTCTATCATCTAAACAAAAATTATCAGACCTTCAAAGAAGCAAGAACATATCCCTTAAAAGAATGAATCAATCAAAACCAACCCAGATCTAACACACATTTTAGAATTAGCAGACAAGACATTAAAGTTATCTTAAAGAAGATAAACAAATGGCCAATGAGCACATGAAAAAACACTCAACTTCATTAGACATCAAGGGAACACAAATCAAAACCACATGAAATTCCACTTCACATTCAATAGAAGACTACAATAATAATAATTTTGTAAAAAGATAATAACAAGTGTTGGTGCAGATGTAGAGAAATTGGAACTCTCTTACACTTCTGGTGGGAATATAAAATGATGTAGCTGCTTTGGAAATAGTCTGGCATTTCCCCAAAAGTTTTGAACGTATAGTTACTCTTTCACCCAGCAATTCCACTCCTATGCATATATCCAGAAAATTAAAAACATGTATCCATAAAAAAATCTGAGTTCTAGCACCACATTGGGCATATTTGCTGTAGTCTTATTCACAATAGCCAAAACATAGAAACAACCCAAATGGTATGATCAGATGAATAGATAAAATGTGGCATATCCATATAATGGAATATTACTTGGCAATAAAGATAAATGAAGTACTGACAGATGCTTACAGCATGAATGAACCTAGAAAATGTTATACTAAGTGAAATAAGTCATAAACAAAAGGACAAGTATGTGTTATTCCATTTATGTAAGATATCTAGAAGAGGCAAGGTCGTAAAGACAGAAGGTCTGATAGAGGTTACCCTGGGCTGAGGGAGGAGAAAATGTGGAATTAATGTTGAATGAGTACAGTTTGGAATGATGATGAAGTTCTGGAAATTAATAGTGGGAGTGATTGTGCAAGGTTATAAATGTACTCAATGCCAATGAATTGTATATTTATAGATGATTAAGATAGTAAATTATATATGTTTTACCATAATAAAAACATAAATCAGTACAAATGTACCTACTTTACCTTTATTAATAATTTTAAAATTCACCTGTTCTCACAGACCCCTTAACAATTTCTTCATCCCTACTAAACTTTTCTAGGCTTGAGGGTCTTGTCTTTCAAACTTAGTGAAGTCACTACAAAGACAGTTGTCTGTTACTTGGAACCTTTACATTCCCATGCAGGAATCCCTGAAAAGAACCTAATTTCTCCACACTTTCTAAGGATTAGATACATTTTGCAACCCAAGTGAAGAAAATGTCCCATCTGCCCCATAGAATGTACCTTATCACTACTGCACTAGTATTTCTTAGTCTGCCCTGTGTTACCGAGAGGAATAATGGGTGAGAAAGAAGATGTATTTCAGTCTTCTGTAATCTATTCACATGGGTCACTCAAAATAAACATTTTTAATAATAACTTCTTAGGAAAGAGGCCAATATCTCAGAGGATTAGCCAGTATTTAGTAAAAAGAAGGAATTATGGCATTCAAATCTGTATTCTTTAATCTTACCTTCTTGGTCTTATACATATAAGCACCATGCATGTATGCATATGCATGGGAGAGGGGCAGAGAGAGGGGCAGAAAGAATCCCAAGCAACGCAGAGCCCGACACAGTGATCAAACCCACAAACTGTGAGATCATGACCTGAGTTGAAATCAAGAGTCAGATGCTCAATCGATTAAGCCACTGAGGCACCCCAAGATATTTTTAATCTAGATGTGTCTTTAAAGATAGAGAGAGCTGACAGCAGACAAGGTAGGTAACAGCTCTTTTTTTTTTTTAATTTTTTTTTTTTTTTTAATGTTTTATTTATTTCTGAGAGAGACAGACAGCATGAGCAGGGGAGGGTCAGAGAGAGGGAGACACAGAATCTGAAACAGGCTCCAGGCTCTGAGCTGTCAGCACAGAGCCCGATGTGGGGCTCAAACCCACGAACTGTGAGGTCATGACCTGAGCCGAAGTCGGACGCCCAACCCACTGAGCCACCCAGGCGCCCCGGTAGGTAACAGCTCATGATCATGATTTGGTAGCTGGTAAGCCTCAAATTTAGTTGTTTGTTCAAGGGAGAAAGCAAGGAGTCAAATTAGACTTCAGAATATCATCTAAATAATTGAGGTGTACCCTCCAGTCTCACTCTGTTGCCTACTTTGTGACTTTCACGTAGTGTTTTTCATACAAATTATTTTCACAGGTGTGATCTGATCATCCCTGACCAATCTCCCTCAAGGTTACTATCTCAGTGACCTAGACTCACTTGTTGGAAAATAGAGCATCTTGAAGTTCCACACCTATCTTTCTTTCTGAATAAAGTAAAATTTGGTAACTGCAAGAATGAAGCCATTTTTGTTGTCAGCAATGGTTAATTCAAGATTCATTTTATTTTCCTAGAAGAGTGCTTATAGTTCATAAGCATTTCTCCACTTTTTTCATCCTCCTAGATAAGATTATCCACAGAGGGATTTGAGACATTTCCCAAAAATAACTCTTGGTTGGCTAGTCTTATAACTCTTTCAAGTGTAAAGGATTACTGTGTAGTTCTGGAACTTTGGGATTTACCATGAAAGTCAGATTTTTCTTATTCTGTTCTTTCTGGGGTCATCTGCCCCATGACCATGCTCTTACTTCTCTTTGGTCATTTTGACATCAAGGAAACCAAGTTTATAATCCATGGCAAATTTTGACATGGTATATCTATGCAGAGTTATTAATGAAGAAAAATAGTTTCATGCGATGTCTTTTTATTTTTTTATTTTTTTAAAATATTTTTATTTATTTCTAGGAGAGAGAGAGAGAGAGACAGCGTGAGCAGGGGAGGGTCAGAGAGAGAGGGAGATACAGACTCTGAAATAGGCTCCAGGCTCTGAGCTGGCAGTCAGCACAGAGCCCGACGCGGGGCTCGAACCCACAAACCGCGAGATCATGACCCAAGCGAAAGTCAGACACTTAACCGACTAAGCCACCCAGGCGCCCCATGCGATGTCTTTTTAACAAATTTAAGACCTGGTAACCGGGACAAATAACCACCAATCAAAATTCAGTCTGAGAAAACTAAGGAGGCAGCCAACGTGGGACAGAATGAATGGTTTCTTATGCGCAAACAATATAAATTGTGTGACTTGATATGTCTCCAGGAATTGCTTTTGCAGTGGTTTTACTTTGAAATCTGTGGTATTCTATATAAGTCAAGAAAAATATTCTGCATCTTAAGTAGTTTGGCTCTCCTGACTACAAGGTAAATTCATTGACTTAACCATGTTTATCAGTTCACTGTGGACCACTGATGTATTGCAAGCCTTCTGCTCTGTGTTGAAGACCCAGTCATGTATAAGATGTTGTTCTTGCCTTCAGGGAGCTCTCAGTCCATTTTGAGAGGCAGACATATAAATAGATAAGAAGCTCTGCAATATGGAGAAGGCCATAATAAGTGTTGTGGGATCCTAGGTGAGAGAATAACTTTGCTTAGGGAAGCTGGAAAAACCTTTATGTAGACAGCATAATTTGAGTTAGACCTGAAGTAATGAATAGATATTTTCCAAATAGAGAAAGTTAGAAGAAAAAAGCATTCTGGGCATAGGAAGTAGATGTGCAAAGACTTAGAGGCATAAGAGCACCTGGTGGTTCCTGTGAATGGCACAGATTTTAGTGAGGCTGGAAAGTAAAGTACAAGGAGAACAGCAGATTAGGTTAGAGAAATAGTGTGTGTACGAGTTCATGATAGCTGCATAACAAACCACCCAGAAGCTTAGTGGCTTAAAGCAACATTCATTTTATTTGCTCATGATTCTATGGGTTGTTCTCAGGTAGGTGGTTCTTCTACTGGTCTCACTTGGGGTATCTATCGCGTGGGTGCAGGGTACTGGATGGGAGACAACTTGTCTCTGCTTCACATGTTCCCATGGTCCAACTGGGCTTCCTCACTTGGTAATATCATGTACTAAGATGATGAAAGCACAGCCTGTTAGAACCTATAAGGCCAGAGCACATGAAACCATCATCTCTTGAGGCCTAAGTTTGGAATTCACACATTGTTACTTCTGCCACGTTCTTTAGTCAAGATAAGTCATGGCTAGCCCAGATTCCAAGGATGGGAAAACAGATTCCACCCCTTGATGGAAGGAGCAGCATTCCAGAGGGGTGTGGGAGGGGAGGAGTTGTGGCTGTCTTTGCAAACAATGTACCAGAGGGTGAAAGCAAATTATAAAGACTGGCTTACAAGGTGAACAGTTTGAAATTCATTCTGAGGGCAACAGGAAGCTAGCAGAGGTTGATTTGTTTGTTGCCATATTTTGTCTTATTTTAAGTACTACAGGAAAAAGATATTCTGCTCAACATCCCTTATTAAGGAGCCATTCCTCTCTTCCAGTCCTGATGGTTACTGAAGAAGCCATCATGTTAGTACAGCGGCCTACCTTTTGGTTGGTTGTTTGGATCAGGAGTGGACCAACCAGAATCTTTTCTTTAGATTTTTTGTTGTTGAAAACGAGAGTTGGAACACTGCCAGTACCTGAAGCTGTAAGATGCAACTTAGGGGGTGCTGAGGGGTTATGTGGTAAGCTGTGTAAAGAAAGCTGCTCTGCACAGAGAAGCAGAGATGGGAGAAGAGCCCTGATGGTCTTGGAGTCTGCTAATGCTCACATCCCTGCATAGGCTTGTTCAAATTTGGTTTATCTCTTGCAACCAAAGGAATCCCAACTAATACAAAGAGAGGTTAAAACACGCAAGTAGGGAGTTGCAACTGACAACATAAAAATCTGAAACCAGTTGAGTTTGGGAGTCATGGTTGTTTTAACTGGTTTTTACTGGTATGTAAGAAAGCTGTTGGTTTTCATATTTTGCATATAGCTACCCCACTGATAGCTTTTCAGCTGAATCTCTTGGAATTTCCTAGACCAACAATCAGATAATCAGAAAACAATTATATTTTATCATCTTTCTTTAGTATATACACATATGCATACATACGTGTGTATGTGTCATATTTTTTCTTGTCTTGCCTGGTTGGCTAGAACCTCCAGAACAGTGTTATATCACTGTAATTATATTCAGCAAGTCCATCCTATTCCTGATGTTATAAAAAAAATTCTAACATTTACATCTTAGGTATAATTTTTATAGTTCTGGTCTGTAAAATACTCTTCATCATAGTAAGAGGATTGGATTTTTTTCTTCCAATCTAAATTTAATTCAAATTCTTAAAAATTTCAAATGGATATCATACCTTCAAGTCATTTTTCAGTGCTCAGCAAGTCCATGTTACTTTCTCTATGAGTAAGTCAATGATATTAACCTATTTATTAAGATCAAATCATCCTTACACTCTGCAACAGTCCCTACTTGTCTTGGTGTAGTATTGCTTTCCTGCAGTTCTGAATCTGATTTGATAATATAGGCAGCCCTTGTTTTCCGCGGCACCATGTTAATTGCTGTTCGTGCATATCAGAGCTGTGTATTGGAGCCTTGTTCTCACTTTGCACGCTTCTAACATGCAGACGCCTTATTTAACGTGGCACTGTGCAAAACAAACATTGTCTGTTTACATTTATATTTGTATGCTTTTTTATATATATCTGCTAGACTTGGATTGGAGAAAAATGAAGAACCTTTCTTTTTCTTATGCTCCAAAACTGTTTAAATACAAAAGCTGAATAGACTCCATAAAGCCATCTCCTTCGGAGTGATATACATCTCTGATGATCATTCACTCTCTTTTGGGGGCTCTTCAGATCTTTTACCTCTTACTGAACCAACTTTGGTAATTTACATTTTGCTAGAAAATTATTCAGGTTACCCAGATTTTCAAGTTAATATGTACAAAGTATATAACGTTCTTTCATATTACTGATTCATTTTCTATAGTTACTGTTTTTCGCATTCCTAATGTTGTTTAAATGTATATTTCCTTTCTTCTTTCTTTCTCTTTCTTTCTGTCAGAACCACTAGAAGTTTGTCAAAGTAAGTCTCTTCAAAGATTACATATTTTCAGTTTTTTAAAAATTTTATTTCTGAGACAGAGAGAGAGCATGAACAGGGGAGGGTCAGAGAGAGAGAGAGATACAGAATCTGAAACAGGCTCCAGGCTATGAGCTAGCTGTCAGCACAGAGCCCGACAGCTCGAACCCACAAACCGTGAGATCATGACCTGAGCCGAAGTCGGACGCTTAACTGAATGAGCCACTCAGATGCCCCCATATTTTCAATTTTTTAAAAAATTTATTTTTGAGAGAGAGTAAGCGAGCATGGAAGTGGGAGAGGGGCAGAGAAAGAGAGGGACAGAGGATCCAAAGTCTGCTCGATGCTGACAGCAGAGAGCCTGATGTGGGCTTGAACCCATGAACCATGAGATCATGACCTGAGCTCAGTGGGTTAACCAACTAAGCCACCCAGGCACCCCATATTTTCATTTCTTAAACTGTTAAAAAAATTTATTTAAGTAATCTCTACACTCAACATGGAGCTCAAACTCATGACCTGGAGATCAAGAGTTGAATGCTCTTCCAACTGAGCCTGCAAGGCACCCCTACATATTTTCACTTTTTAATCTATCCCAATTTATATCTTTTCTAGTTCATTGATTTATGTTTTATTTTTTATTGATTCACACTATTGTTTTAAGATTTTTTAAAGTTTATTTATTTTTGAGAGTGAGCAAGCAGGGGAGGGGCAGAGAGAGAGGGAAAGAGAATCCCAAGCAGGCTCTGAGCTGATGGTGCAGAGGCTCAGTCCCATGAACCATGAGATTATGACTGGAGCCAAAATCAAGAGTCAGAGGCTTAACGGACTGAACCACCCAGGTGCCCCATGATTCACTCTATTGTTTTTTCATCTGGTTTACTTTCTCTAGCTTTTTGAGCTAAATATTCAGTTTGCTTATTTTCAAGACAATTTTCTAACAAAGTTATTCAAGAGTATAATGTTATGAGAGTGTATTTAGAAAATATCATGCGTTTTGATATGGAATGTTTTTAGTTTGGTTCATTTTAAATCTCTAGCTCAGTTCTTATTTTCTCTTTGACCCACAGGCTATTAGAAGAATGAATGTTACCTGTATAGTTTCTACTTTTATTATTTAAAAAAAAATTTTTATGTTTTATTTATTTTGGAGAGAGAGAGAGATCAACGAGTGGGAGAAGAGCAGAGAGAGAGAGAGAGAAAGAGAGACACAGAATCAAAAGGAGGCTCCAGGCTCTGAGCTGTCAACACAGAGCCCGATGCAGGGCTCGAACCTACCAGCTGCGAGATCATGACCTGAGCTGAAGTTGGATGCCCAACTGACTGAGCCAGCCAGGCGCCCCCAGTTTCTACTTTTAAAAAGTTTTCTGTTGGAGACTTTTTATCTTAGGATGTGTATATGGCCTGAAATGACTATGAGCAAAGTCTGGTTTTCTCTGTCTAGCTCCTCCTTGAAAATAAAGCTCTCTCACTGGCCAGGCTTCCTTTTCCTCCCACTACATCCAACTGAGAAGCCCTCTCTAATTGTCAGTGCAGTCATTAAGCTTTTCATATTTTTTGAAAAGGCATGGATATTGCAACCCTATGGGTCATTAAGCCAGTGATCTTTCCGGACCTATTCAGATATATTCAAGTGAGAAACCAAGGTCATTAACTTGCTCTGCAACCCAGACATGCCCATCGCCTTTCCCTAATGGCATGGTGTTTAGTGCCAGCAGAACCCAATTATATGCACAGATTTTGAGGAAATTAATGCTGGATGATTCAGAGTTTGCAAATTAAGTTCACAAATTCTTCAGAGAGAATGGTTGAATTTTCCCAAAGGAGAGAGAAGGAATGATTTGCTAGAAAAGAGAAGAAAGGGGGCGCCTGGCTGGCTTAGTCGGTTAAGCGTCCGACTTTCGCTTGGGTCATGATCTCGCGGTTCGTGGGTTCGAGCCCCGCGTCGGGCTCTGTGCTGACTGCCAGCTCAGAGCCTGGAGCCTATTTCGGAGTCTGTGTCTCCCTCTCTCTCTCTGACCCTCCCCTACTCACGCTGTCTCTCTCTCGCCCTCTCCTAGAAATAAATAAAAATATATAAAAAAAATAAAAAATTAAAAATTAAAAAAAAAAGAAAAGAGAAGAAAGGGCTTCTGGAGAAGAAAGGGCTTCCAGAGAGGAACAAAATAGTGAAAGTTACAAGGGCGAATAATAGTAACTAGTATGCATATGAATATTTATGTATGTACACGTGTATATATGTTTTTCACTGTTGACAAACCCTTTCACAGACTCTATTTAAGCATTACAGTAATCCTTTGAATAGGTCTTGAGTATTATGTCCCATTTTGCTGCTTGAAGCATTTAGGTTCCAAATGTGGAACCGAGATCTTCTGCTTGAAGTTCTTTCACTGCCTCATGCTGAGGAGTCAGCCCTCTTGAGGCCACAAAGTGTCTTGTCCACAGCACAGCCCCTGGTGAGGATCAGGAGAAGAAAGGGGTCTGGTTCTTTGGGTGTCCCCAAATGTGTAACCTCAGTGTTTGTCTCATTTGAGATCCCCGCGGCGAAGCTGAACGAGCTGCTCGAGAATTTTTATGTCACCGTTAAGAAGAGTGACGGCTCCGACTTCCTGGCCACCTCGCTGCACGCCATCCGCCGGGGCCTGGACCGCATCCTGAAGAATGCAGGTGTGGGCTTTTCCATCACCAGCAGCACCTTCAGCTCTTCCACCAAGAAACTCAAGGAGAAGCTGTGGGTGCTGAGCAAGGCAGGGATGTCAGGTGCTCGTTCTCGAAATATTGTCTACTTCTCTCTTTCTGATGAGGAGGAGATGTGGCAAGCAGGGTGTCTAGGGGATGACAGCCCCATTACTCTCTTGTCCACTGTGGTCAAGTACAACAGCCAATACCTGAACATGCGGACACTGCAGGAGCATGCAGATCTGATGTATGGTGACATTGAGCTGCTCAAAGACCCACAAAACCAGCCCTATTTTGCCCGGACAGACAGTGTCAAGCGGGAGAGCCGGAGCAATTCCACTAGAGTATGTCATGGGAAAATCTACCATGAGCATTCCAGGGGACACAAACAGTGCCCTTACTGCCTCCTCTACAAGTACATGTACATCCACCGGCCACCCACCCAAATGGAGGCCAAGTCCCCTTTCTACCTTACAGCCAGGAAGGAGGCCACAGACATGGGCAGCGTATGGTATGAGGAGCAGAGGATGGGACTGCGCTCTCTTCGGGGAATTGTCCCAAACTTAGCCAAGAAGGTCAAACTGGAAAACTGTGAGAACTTCACCTTTGTCTCATTTACTCAGGTCTCCAGGAGGCTTGGCTCCCACAGTTGCTGTCAGTGAGTCTTCTCTGGGTCCAGGCCACTGCCCTGCTTACCCTGATGGGCAGGAGCTCCCTCCAGCAGCTCCAAGGCAGCAGGGGACGATTGTGATGTCAAAATCAGGCTGGTCTCTGTCAGTGTGACCTGCTGTTTCTTTGACTTTGGGTTTGTTTGTTTGTTTGTTTGTTTTTTAACTGAAAGTAGATGAGTCTGGCATTTTATCTAAATGTGTGTCACCTTTGTTAAATTATAGAATCTAACACAATGTATAATTGTTACATACACAAGAGTGGAGGAAGTTCATTTTTTCTAGTGCCTTGTTAGCACAGATTTTTCTCAAAAAAAAAAAAAAGAAAAAAAGGAGACTGTTTAAGTAGTCATTAAAAACCTCCCAGTAGCCTAGTAGCTTTAGAATGTTATGAAGACTATATATACTTCGTTGAATTACACTCACAATAAGGAACTGGAAGGAGAGAGGCAGACATGTTAACTATTTCCAGGAGAAAAATTACACTCGACACTCCTCTCTCTATTTTGTTGATGGATGACTTGGTTCTGCAGAGCAAGCAGCTTTGGCTGCTAGAAGCTTGGGGGGGCTGCACTCAGTAGTGCTGATAAAGAGAGGTGGGGGCTACCCTCCCTGCTGTCAGCACAGGGAACAACTTGATCCCGGCATCAACAGAGACAGTTTTAATTTTATGGAAAAAGATTAATGCACCAGAAGATGTTTATGAGAGCAAGGTTTCCGGTGAACTAGATGGTTTGTACCATGAGGGAATTTCCAGTAGTGAAAAGAAAAAAAAAAAAAAAAGTAGCTTGGGAAAGCAATCTGTGATCAAAATAAGAAAACCTCCTGAAGCAGAAGTGCCTACGTTTTATTTCTCAGTATCACGTGAAAGCTATTTTCATCTGATTGTTTTTTTGGAATTGTTTTTAATCTGTTCTTTGTGTCTGTCATACAGTTGTTCTGTCAGCATCTAGCACGGGATCTGTAAAACGACTAACGGTAATTTTTCGGCTTAACCAGGAAAATCCAACAAAGCAAGCGGCGAAGAAAACCCCAAAATGTGTTTATTAAAGAGCTTTGAAATATGTTTGTCAAAGTATGACTTTCTCAGCCACAGTAGATGTCATCATTTGAGGTTGGCACCACTGCTTGGGACGTGATGACGTGGGCAGCCTACCAGGTAAGCAGGCTCAGCATCGTGGACGTAGTCGTAAAAACCAGAGCACGATGACAGAATGTTAATGCAGTTTGAAATTATTTCACTCAAGTAAACGTCAACCTGACCACATGCTGCTGAAACATCAGCAGAATTTTCTAATAACTACTCTGAATGATAAGTGAAAAAGGAGCCCAAAGAGTGGTAATTAAGAATAATAATTTCCAGAAATCTTTATTTTGTATTTGAGGAGAGACTGCTGCAGCTTTATACCAGTATGCTCCTGCGTGTGCTTTCTAATCCAAAATTAAAATTCCAATATAAGTTCATTTTGCCAGACTCCTAAAATCAGTCCTCTTTCTTTTCCAAAACATTATTTTAGTATTTATTCTAATTAATCGTTCTTAAATATCATTCACCAGTCATTGAAATACGTACTACTTCCTTTACCGGAAAAGACTCAGCCAATGCTGCCTTAAGGTTTAATGTTTTTCCCTTTTTAGTTAAACTGCACATTTACAATTTTGTTTACTAGTTGATCTTTCCTGAATATGGGTTCACTGGGGTATGTCTCCGTGTATATAAATAACAGGCAATACTGAATAATCAGTGTTATGACTTGATATTGCATATTGTTCTGTTGTGATTTTCTATAGTGATTGAAGGGTTTTGCTTAAAAAGAGACACAAAACATTAGGTATAGTTTTCTTTAGTTTGCTAAACACCCAAAGGTTGTTCTGTTTGTGGAAAGCAGATGGTCGTATTTTCTGTCAGTTCTGCACCTAAACAGAAACCCGTGTGAACTATTGGGCAGACAGAGCCTGCAGCCCAATTGAATAAAACCTCCATCTTTATTTTAAATAGAATTGAGATGTCGTCGCCATTAGGAATCACTAGGATCATTTCAGATTTTAACATTTCCATAAGCAGCAATAACTGACCCAGAGGTTGTCATCTTTCTGTTGAGAGTGGCTTTTCATCAGCTGAATAACCACCTCTGCCTCACATTTGTTGCTTGTCACTATTTGATATGTTTTAAATCCCCAAAGTTCTGAAGTGAATGATTCTAATAAAAAAATCAGGAGGTGGAATCTTCAGTGCTATCTGATGGAATGAAAGAATTGTATCTCAGCATCCTAAATGCCATGCATTACATGCCTCCCTTGGGGAGCACAAAAGTGAGAAAGAAAACACATTTATCAAGCACTCCTCTGTGCTACCCATTGTACTAGGTGCTTTGTTATGTATTTGTGTTAGGGGTGTGTGTGTGTGTGTGTGTGTGTGTGTGTGTGTGTGTGTGTGTAACATATACTTTAAATTTATATGTGGTAACACCTGGTAGACCTGCTGAAATGGCAGAGCACCTGTTCCTTTATATGGCCATGTCCATCCTCAAAGGATCTGAAGTGGGGGCAGAGTAGCTAGTTCTCTTTGGCATTCTGCCTTTCCAGCCAGCTCTAAGTCATGCCCACTGGGAACACCATGATTTTCTACTCTTGCCTAAGCCAGAAGAAAGGAGAATCCCAAAAGAAGGAAGGGGGTGGAAATTAAGGGCATTTTCTCCACTTAGCTATTTTACTCAAAAGTGGGAATGAAGAGCAGGAATTCACAAGCTCACCTAAGCACAGTTGTCTCTGGCTCTGCATCAGGAACTGTGGGGCTGCAGATATTACGGAGAGAGTACCTGTGGAGTGCTTCGGACGAACTCTTGCCCACAGCATCTGCTGCATCTGCTCTTAATTGAGCCCTGCTTGCTTGGTACCTCCTCTCCAGAGTCTAGCAGTTTTCCCCTTTGTAGTTTATTCCAGCAGAGATGATAGGGGGTCAGCTTGAAGGGTATGAGCCCATTAAACATAAAGGGTTTAATACAGCACTAGGCACATAGGAAGCATGCAGTATATGTTAGCTATTTTAGCTACAATTTTGGGAATGATAATATTCAACTAATCTGCATTACATCAATTATTTCTTCCATTGTGGAGATTCTCCCTCCTTTAAACTGTTAAACTTGAAGAGGAAGCCAAACCTGATAATCTGGTCACATTTATACCCATAAATTCTACCTCCAACACAGCCCAGCCCTGATACCTCAGCTGTAAGCAGAAACTTGTGAAGAATGGAGATGCCTTAAGAGGCTTTATGAAAAAGCTTTTGCATTGTTTAGTGTGTTTGCAAAGGGGAGTAATATGGAAGAACCTAACCAAAGTTGTAAAAGAAATGGCCTCCGTGGCTGTGTGGCATTTTCCAGCTCTGCATGGATTATATGCTGTATTAGTCTGCCCTAACTGATAAATGGTGTTTGAAGAAATGTGAAATTCTATTACTTTGATTTTTATTTAAATTCGACCTTATTAAAAGCATCAAGCACTATACCACTCTCTCAGCGTGTTCATAGACCATCATTGGGAGAATCTGGACAAAATAACCTTCATTTAGAAGCTGGAGCCCTTTTCTGTAGTAAGAAGAGGACTTGCTTGGGAGCTCCTTCACTGCTCACTTGGCAATTCTGGTCTCACTTCTATCAACTATAATAAAGTGGGATTGTTGGAACGGATCATCTCCAACATGAATACAATTCCTCAAGCTCATATAGTTAGGAAGTGGCAAAACTTGGAAGCAAGATTCCCAATTCCTCAAGATCATATAGTGAATCTCCTAAATTTTAAGAAGTTTCTCACTGTACCAGAACACTTTCTTCTGGAATAACAGTTTTCTTGAATTTTCATTTTTCACAACTTCTAAAATTATTTTTTCCTATTTCTAGGCAACAAAATATTGATTGCTTTTCTTAGTCTAGGCTAATGCTGGCCACATTTTAGTTACTTAAAGTAAACAGGATGTTTAAATATTGTGCTTATCAACATGCATCACTCTGTTGCTTTCACTGAAATCTGGATTGCTAAACCTTGTTGAGCTAGTAACCTGTTACCTTTAGGCACCAATAAATGCAGATTACGAAGACCTCAGAGTTACCTCATTTTCTCTATGTGAGCTCCAGTTTCATCTAAGTTAAGGCCCATGCACATTTAGAAACAGATAGCAAACAGTCCTGAACAGAAGAAAATATTAAAAGTTTCAAATTCACATATATCTTTAAATGTTTTTGCTTTGGGATTGAATGTTTAATGCTCTGTATCAGGAGAAAAACATTCACTTATATTTAGTCAGTGTTCTTACAAATCTTTTTTGTTTTTCCCCCCATATAAATTAATCACCTTAGCAAAATTATGAGTGGAGGGAAGAGATTGCGGGTGACGTGTGGCCGAAATCCCTTTGTGAGAGAAGAGGCCATGTGGGCATGTGGGTGATTAACTTATCTCTGGGAATTCCTATGTGTTCTGTGTCCATGACTCCTGACATCACCTAATTTTCCAAAATTCGTTTGAGGGAGGCTGCCCCTCCTTCTGGCAAAGTTTGCCTATTATTATGATGATTTTGAGTGCTTCCAGTTCTTTACAATCCAAGGAATCCAGAGTTGCTTCTCATGTTTAGTTGTTGATCAGAATCAGATTTCTATGCTCAATTAAAGTGCTTTATTATTTATCTAATGCAGTTCATATAGAAGTTAATAATTTCAGGAAATATTTATTAAAAAAAAAGATCACTGGGTTATATTGGATGCATATTGCTTACATTACTATTAAGAGCATTTATATAAACCCCCATTGAGATGAGATTGGGCTCCTAAATATTTTATGGTCAATATAACTGATATGATTAATTTGTATTTAACTATAGTTATTGTTATGGTTCAAATAAGTTTCTAGGCTCAAATAAGTTTCTAGAAGGTTCACATTTGACTAACATTATGGTAAGTGCTTCCTCCCAGCTGCCTCATATTCTCATATAGCCTCACACCAGCTCTGCAAGGTAGGTCTAATTATTCCCATGATACTTATTGAGAAACCAAGGCTCAGAGAAATTAAGTAAATTTCCCTAATTCTCACAGAGCTAATAAGGAAAACTTAAGTTTAAACCCAGGTCTTCTGACCACAAATCCAGTGCTCAATCCATTAGAGAAAACTTCCTTCTTTGGGGACACAGAGGTCCACTTATCACAGAACTTTTAAAAAATTAAACATAATTTCTGTTTGTTTGGGAATACTTCATTTCCCCAGGCATACTGTGGCATAGCTTGTATGTACTCTCTTAGTAATCTGTTGGTCATTAGTATGATTCAATAGTTTCTGGGAGGCGTGATGGTTTTCTGTGAACTTTCTACATATTGAAAAGTTTCTGTCTTTATCCAATAAATAACTTGTATTACCTATTATCTAACCCAAAGGGTAGATGATCATGCCAATTTATTCTAATAAAAGTCCAGTAGTTTACTTACTGCACTTGTTTTGACACTGTTATCACTGAATAAAATATAAAGAACTACCTAACCTATGTCACAATTATATGCTCATGTTTTTTACTTTTGCTTTTTAATTTTGGTGTCAAAGGATTTTTATAATCCTTAGGGTTAAGCACCCTCATAGCAAAATATACTTACCTTAGTCATTTGTCTTGTATTCTTCTTTCCTTTATTAGGGCATTTTTATTTTCTCGTTTGAGACTTAAAAAACAATAGGTTATAAGTACCTCTGAGATCATGTAGTCAAATTCCCTCATTTTACCAATAAAGAAATTGAAACCCAGAGATATTTACTGGGCCATCCAAGATCAGCAAGACAGTAATTAGATTCAGGACTAGAAAATTAATCCAGATCTCTTTCCTCCATACATAGCTGGGAAGATAGGGATTTTTAAAAATTAATTATTGAACTACATCTTGCTGTCAGAAGCCTCCATTGAGCTCCTAACTTCCCAAAGAAATACTCATAATGACCTCAAAGAAGGCCAAAGCTCAGTTCTAGAATCTAGAAGGAATTGGTACAATTTATGAGGCATCTAGTGGTGGACAAAGCAAAATCTTCCAGGTTGTAGCTCAGTACTTTTTCTGGCTTCATGTCATGAAATGGACACACTGTGAATTTAAAAATTTGAAAGATATCTAGTAACTCATTGTCTTCACCAACCACATCCAGCCTCCTTGCTCAAGATCAGATCTCCCAAGCCAGAGAAATAACTGACTGATCCTTCCTCTTGACCAGGAGGCAGACCATGAAGGTTCTCAATTGCTCCACCCTTCTCCCTGTCCCACCGCCTCTTCATCTAGTTCACAACTCCAAACCCTCAGCTAAAATGTGAGCAGAAATCAGAAAGATCTCTTAGAGGCATGGTGCATTCTGCGAAAAAAAAATGTCCTTTAGGTGAAGACAGATACAACTAAGTAGCAGAACATGCAAATACTATGATTTTTCACGTATAGTATTGGTTCAGAGAACCAGGAAACCAGGAAACAGGAAGGAAAAGGATGCCACTTCAATAGAAAAGAATTAAACTTGAAATTGGACTTGGAAGCATGTACATCTCCTTACCCACCACCACATATATCCACAAAATAGAGTTGACAGACACTCATGTGGACAACACAGCCAAGAGTAAGTTCTGCATCTGGGCAGAGAGGACCATATGTAAGGATGAGTATAGAGAAAAAAACAAATCAGTGTATATATACATATAAAAAATGACTGAACCAAGTAAAATAAACAGCTTCCAAAAGCATTTGAAAATGAAAGTGGTCTCCTATAAGATACAAGAAAATTGTAGGCCTCTTCTTGTTGTAACTGAACAGAATTGCTTCTGTGCAGCAAGTTATGTCAGAATGGGACTGGGTTCAGAGAAAAAGGTGATAGAATAAAATGAAAAAGAAGAGAGCTTAGAAGGATTTCAAGGAAGCTAAAACACATCAGATCCGCACTGGAAGCAGAAAAGAACACGACTGAGCTTGGAAACACGTAAATCAATAATACGAAGGACAGACTTGAGATTTTCTTCCTTTGGCATTCCAGGCCAAAAATAAAATAAAATAAAACCAAAGAGACCGGTACCTAAGCACATTCTGGCAAAAATGTTAAACTACCAAGGACAGAGAATGAAGAATCCTGCAGGCATATCCAGCCAGAAAGTCACCAGTTGCCTCTCAGAAAACAAAAGAGCTTTCTGGCTTCAGCCTTTTATTCTATAGCATCAAATGCCAGGAAACAATAGGGAATTTTGAGGAGAAACATTGTGGAATTTTGGAATTTGATCCACATTAAGATACAGAAAGGATTTTTAGTTATGACAAGCATTCAGGAAATAAACCATCTATGTACTATTCTAACCTACACAGTTTGGTTTAAAAAAAAGCAATTTTTCTTAATATAATTTCAAGGGACTCTGGAGTATTAAATATCAGATCATTTACCCACCAGAAGAAGGAAATATATGCTTTTAAATAGGTAATATGGCTAGAAGCCACATATCTGAAAGTGCCCTAGGTCCTCACATGAATGGGCTTCCCTAATGCAAGAAAATATACTTGAAAATAATTACCATTTGACAGCATTGTGTTTCTTCATTTTTATTACTGAAGTAATGCACTGTTCATTCCAGTATAAATAGAAAATTCAGATACATTCCTCACAGATAAAATTTAAATGGCCCTCAATTTCCTTTGCTACCACTTAAAGCACTATTCTTCGAGAGTCCTTTGCTTCCAAGTCAGAAAAGGGGTCCCCACCTCTGTTTTGGGGTCTGAGAGCCTGGACTAGAGCTTGTGGAGGCCATCCATGTACTTGTCCCCTCTCCTCAAATTCAGAACGAACAGGTGCCAAATTAGAAAATTACAGACTCTATATCTGTGTCTTAAAATGAGACTAGGGAAAACGAACCTTGTTTTAGAATATAAGAAGGGTCCAGTTGCAACAGCAGGAACCGGCAAGGCAGTGAGACTGATGTCTTTAGCTGTACATGAAGTTTTACATTCAGGTATTAAGGAAATAGAAGCATTAAAAAAAAAACCCACCAAACTAATTAATTACTTCTGGAGTCTACTGTCAAGGTGAGAACTGAAGCTGGGTTGTTTGGTTTGGTTTTTCATTCGCTTGCACTGGAAGGACTTGAAAAGACCCAGGAATGTTGAGTATCATTTGGCCTTACTGCTCAGTTCCTTCCTGGCAGTATAAAGGTTTAACTGTGCCCTAAGTTTCCTTGCAGTTTATACTCTAAATTAAATTTTCAACACAACCAGCATGTTTGCTTTAAATTTAGCAATAGAATAGTTAATAGGTTGCTTTGCATTTGCTTGGTTTTTCATTCTGAAGCACAGCAAACCTCTTCCAGATGGAGAGAGTCTCTTCTGGATAGGTTCCAAGCGTAACCTTTTCCCGGGTCCCCTGTTGCTTGGCTGTGACTGACAAAAGTCTGTTCACTGTTAACTGCTTAGATGAGAAACACAGTGCTTTCATTTAAAATTTTAAATATTTTCTATGTGGCTGTATGTTCCAAATGATAGCAACAAAGCTGTGTCCTAATGTTTTCACTATTCTGGATGTGTTTTTCTTTTCTTAGTATAGAGGAGGGTATCCATCATTTCTTAACACTGGAAACGTCATCCTGAATAATATAAGAAATGGTCAGTAACTTGGATGATTTTAATGTACCGCTTTTCAACTTTTTCTTTCTTCCCTCCCACCCCGATGTCTGCACATGTACACACATACGCATGTGCACGCAGGGAAAGCGTGTGTGGCATCTGTCTTCTGTCACAGAATGTCAGAGGGGGAGGGATTTTCCTGTTCATCTAGTCCAGCCCTCTAGTTGATAGTCTATTAAGTCTGTTAACAATTTGCAAGGTTCTGGGTTTGGTTTGGTTTTGCTTTAAGTTGTTGTTTGGTTTATGTATGTGCAGCTTGACTGTTTACCCCAGATTTTTGAAAATAAAAAAAAATTAATGTATATTTTATGTCTGTTTCATTAAGATAACTTAGTTGTTGAAACTTAATCAGCTGTATGTATGGTTTCCGAATGTTTTTCATGTTCCTAGAAGTAGTGTTCTTTGTAGTTTGCAATGTAAGGACATTTTGAGCCGTCCTTTGCCCATATGCTGTGCGCCTGAGCTAATGCTCTGAGTGACATTCTTCTGGCTGAACTTCTGTCTGGTTCACCAATTTGGATTTCTTCACTGGGCAGCTGGGAGCCCAATTGTGGGGGACCCATTTGGAAAGCCCTTGTAGGTGACAATATACTGACCATTATATATGCCTCAGATTAATGTTTTTCTGCTCTCTAAATTATTATTTTTGGTTTGGGGAGAGTATATTTAATCCTGAATACCTTTAAAATAGACATCTGTAGCTCTAAATCATTCCTGAGAAATGGACATCTGAGAAATCTTTCCAAATGGATGTCATGGTGATAAGAGTGAAAAGATGAGCTGTTTTCACTGAGAATTATTGACCCTCAGGCGCAATGACTCTCTTCTCATTATCCTACTTAGAGCAATGACTTTTTTTAAAGTTTTTATTTTGTGTGTGTGTATATATATATAGAGAGAGAGAGACAGAGACAGACAGAGAGAGCGTGTGCGAGCAGGGAAAGGACAGAGAGGGAGAGAGAGAATCCAACCAGGATCCACACTGCCAGCATAGAGCCTGACGCAGGGCTCCATCTCCCAAACTGTGAGACCATGACCTGAGCCTAGATCAAGAGTGAGATGTTTAACTGACTGAGTCACCCAAGCACCCCAGAGCAATGATTTTTTTAAAATTTTACATTTCCGGGCTAGTTTAAAAATGTAATGGAAGCTATAGACTATTTTCTCAGGAAAATGCATATATGCATGTAGCATTTTACACACATAAACCCAGGTTTAAATACTCCTGCATTCAGTTTTTTTTTTAAGAGCTGCCTTTTTGAGATGTAGTCTAAAAGATGTAAGGACTTACTTCAACATAATCCAGAGGGTTAGAGTTGGTGGCAATGTAGACAATACACAAATTGGCTTAGAGTAGATCATAGTTAAAGCAAATCAAGCAGTACGTGAGAGTTTGTTATACCGACATTCTTTTGCATATGCTTGAAATTTTCTATAAGGACGAGTTTAAAACAGCAACAAGCTCCTGTACTGGAGATTCTACTAACCTCCTCACAGATCTCATAGAATCGCAGAATCTTCCAGCTGAGAGGAAGGCCCTGAGGAGAGAGGAGAGTAAGGATANACCTGAAGTTGATTTTCAGGCGAGAATGCTGGGCTGGAGCAGGAAAGACAAGAACCAGTGACATATGAATTGTTAACTGTTAACATGACCTCATTTGCACCTACCAGATGGGAACACATTTTGTTCTCTCCCTTTAATGCAGAGAGTAGATCTGTGGAACCCTTGGGGCTGATTCTGGCAGCCTCCAGAGAGCTGTAGTTGTGATGTACAGATAGAGATGTGTTCCGCTCGTGCCGAAGGGCCGTGAAGATTCGCACGCCGGGCCCAGAGGTCCAAGGGCTGGGACAGCACCTGGCTTTCTGGCCTCAAAGACAAACCTCCTCAGGGGTCGTCACGGAAACCAGGTGCTTATGGAGACCTTGAAAGGACCAGAGAAGGTGCAGGCAAGCCCCAGCAAGGGATGCGGTCTGTGGGTCAGTGCAGCAGTGGCCTGGTGTGCCCTTCCTCACTTAGGTGTCAAGATGTGATTTTCCAATTCCTGGAGGACTTGTGACCCCGTCCATTTGACTCATTCAGTCTGTTCCGTCTCCTTTTAATTGCCCTCTCCCGGATTAGGACCCGGGGTCCCAGAGGTATATGCTCCGTCTTCCTTCCCCAGTACACTTCCTTTTCCTTTTCTCCCTTTCTGTTTCCCTGGCTCAGTTCTCCCTCTGCTTAGGAGCATTTTCACTACCGTTTGTGCTGGTAAGACAGCAGGGACAGACATTAAAGATACTAAACAAGATATATTTCAGCAATAAACAAGATTCTTGTATTTCTCATGGGATCCCAAAGAAATAATGATGAGAAATAAAAATTCCTGCTGGAGTATTTACAATGTACTCAGCTGCTGAAATGTTCAAAATGCAATCAAGGAAGTAATTTAGCACATTTCTAATACATTTAACTCTGGTCATAATGTTTAAGAGTTTGGCCAAATTTTAAAAACCCAGTGAATCTTTTAAGACATTACTAAGGAATCTAACCCCCATAATAACAAATGCATTTTTGACAGTTAATAGTTAATACTGTATTTGTGGTTTGTTGTTATTGTCTGTCCCTAGGATCATGGCCCAGAATTGGAAGGATGCAGTCTGACCTCCCTGTAGGCAGGGAGCCGGTGCGATCCAGATGTTTCCTTTTGTGCTGTATTCTCAGGACGTGTATGGACTATGTTGGGCCCACTGTCACATATTTCTTTTGCTCTCTCATGATTTCGTGGTGCAAGTCCCCAGCCAGGATACTGTTTCTCAGATGTCTGTCATTCATCTACCTCCTTCACAATTTTTGCGATAGCTGAGTCCACTCAGTCTTTTATTTGCTACTTTCTTTAAATGAATTCATTTGTTACTTGAATTTATTTTAAAGCAAATAATAATAATAACTTTCTTTTAAGCAGGGTTTCTCAAGTCAGACCAGTCAGGTTCAAATTCCAGCCCTGCTTCTTACTAGTTCTGTGACCTTGGGCAAGATATTTGACCTCTCTGGGCTTCAATTTCTTCATTTTTAAAAGGGAGACAACAATATCTATCTTATAAGGATGTGGTGAGGATTAAATAAGAATATTAATATATATGATGAAGCACTTAGAGCAATGCTTGCTACAAACTAACTGTCAAAACATAAGTAACTGTCAGCTATGCTTATTATTTATATTATAACATAAATGCTGTATTCCTTGAAATAAACAGATAAATATTGCAATTTAAAATATTTGTCAATATAAATTCCAAGAATGATCTCTGTCATCACCAGTGACACAATAACCACATTTTAGGAAATAGCTTGACACCCCCTAACCCCTGCCACCCCATCCTTTCTGAGATTATCTTCTCGTTGATTTCCATGAGAATTTAAGGTGTCGTGGTCTCCTGGTTTTTCTGGTGTGTCTTTAGAGTCTTTCTCAGCTCCTCATCCCTTGACTCTCTCATTTATACTGCTTCAATCTTGTATATTCTCTCAGAGCAATTTCATCCACTCCCATGGGCTTAGCATAAGGAGACCTACAATATCTAAACCTTTCTTAACTGGGGTCCTTCCTCTGAACCACAGAATGCAGAAAATGACTTGAGTGCCTATCTTCTCAGTTGGAGAACTGAGAGCTACATTAAGTACTCTGCTCTGTACATACAACAGTTAAAATCATTCCTAAGAAACAAGGTATAGATGCAGGGATGAGATGTGAATTCATTCCAGACAATGGGTGTCTTAGGGCATTATGGTTCACTTCCCTAGTGAAACTCTTGAGAAAGGCTCCTCAACCCCATGTCCCCACTCTATATTTCTTCCTAAGGAAATGGCACCTGTATCCACCTTGCTGCCCAAGCCAGAAGCCTGAAAGTCATTCTAGGGTCTCAGTCCTCCCGCTCCCCAATCCTCTGTCATCCCCTATAATCATTTTCCACTAGTGGATCCTTCTATCTACCTTAATATCCTTTGAATCTCTTCCCTTCCCATTCTCGCTGCCACCAGCTTGGTCAGTGCATACCACTTTGTCCTGTGATTATTTAAAAGCGACCTGAGTGGTTTCCTTGCTCCCACCAATCTACCTTCCACTGGTTCCCGGGAAAATCTCACTAAATACATATCGTATTCTATCTTTTCCCCTTGAATGGCTCTCCAAAGCCTTTCTGATAAGCTCCAACCCCTCCACATGGATTTCTGGCTGATGTTGTTTCAGCATTCCACCCCTCCCTCTGCCATCATGCCTGCTTCCTGGTCACCTTCTGCCTGGATGCCCTCTCTCTTCTCCCCACTCCTCTGCCATCACTCTCTTATTTTGTAAAATTCTTACAAAACTCTTCTTCTCCAGTTCTCATCTGGCATGCTGTACATGTGAGCTCCTCTGAGAAGCAGCGAGTCCTCTTGGCTTCTGCTGCCTCAGAAGTTGGCAGTGTTGAACAGAACCTACAAGCCAATCAGTGTCACTCTGCACCGTCTCCTGTTCCCAAGGAGCCAACTCTACTCCAAGGGAGCAGTTTTGCATCTGTGAGCATGTGACCCACAACGTGGCTAAACTGGGAGATGGGTTCTTGAATGAAGGTCTGTGCCTTCATCCCCATTCATGGGGTTGGAGGGTGGTGCCTCAGTTCATGGCTGCTCAGAGCCTGTACTTCTACTGTTGGGTGTTCTCCTAAGATAACATGAGTTAATAGCTCAGTTATGAAAAATGACGTGCTGGCACACACTCCTGTTTTCTTAGCAAACCTTTGGCTGCCAGCTTTGCTGTATTTGCTACAATATTGCTCCGAGTCTCCTGGGAGACTCCCAGTAGTAATCACATCTGTGGCACTGAGGTTTCCCAAAGGCTGCACTGGAGAGACATCCAAAGAGGGATAGCAGCTACATTACTTTTGATCAAAGGGCTTAACCTAGCACTTATGACTGGGCTTCAGGCAGTCTAGGAACCCCCTAAAATTACAGGTGCAGCGTTTTGTACATATCATTTGCAGAGGGTCCACTGCTGAGGACCGAGATGCCAGTGTTCCCTTTGGATGATCGACTTTTTTTTTCTTTATTCATTAAACTATTTGAATGCTTGCCATGCTGTATCAGGCAAGCACCGTCCTAAGCACTAGGGACAGGGGACAAAAACACACATAAAGCATCTGCCCTCACGACACTTACATTCTAGTGGGAAAGGCAGAAAATAAACAAGATAAGAAAGTAAATTACATTCTATGTTAGAAGGTGCTAAGAGCCACAAAGAAAAATAAAGCAAGGTTGTACTGGGAAGGGAGATGACATTTTAAATAGAGTGGTCAAAGAAGGCTTCATTGAAAAGATGACATTTAAGCCAAGACTGGAGGCTGTTGAGGGAGCAAGCTCTGTGGTATAAGGAAGAAGAGCGTGCCAGGCAGAGGGCACAGCAAGTGCAAAGGTCCCAGGGTATCCCAGGGTCCCAGAGGTATCCAGAGGACTCTCTCTTCAAAGTTGCTTTTGCTTGACATTAAGGCAGACAGCAGGGGCTAAGCATCATTTTCACCTTCCGGAAGAGTGGAAGGGCTGAGCATCTTGGGTCAAACCATTTTTTGTTTGATGGACCAGGCTGGTTTTCCTAACCAAAGACGCACAGAACGAGGATGGCTCTGGATCAGGAACTGACATTCATTACCATCCAGACCTGATGGTTCTCCAGTGGGGAGGAACTACATAGAATTTGGCTCAAGTTCCAATTGTCATTTGGCCACTGGCCATTTTCAATAGATAGCTTCTCAGTAGAAGTTTAGTAACTCCAAGGGGGAAGGAGAAAGAGTACGTTAAGATGCTGCAAGGGGAAAAAAACTTCACTTTGTTTTCAGCCAAGTTCTTTTTGTTCCAAGAACTAAACTCACCTGACAATATTTTGTGTATTTGTAGTCCACTATAAAGATTCACTACTCTTACTGGTAGTGAAATGGAAATTGATTAGAGAAGGAAAACGATCCTACTTATATTTTTAAAAATTTATTGTGGCAAAATATACATAACAAAGTAACCATTTTAAGTGTTAAAGTTCAGTGACATTAAGCACATGCACACTATCTGCAGCCATCACAACTGTCCACTCCCAGCACTTCTTCATTCTCTGCTCTGCAACTCTGTACCTATCAAACAATATCTCATCACTACCCCTGCCTCCCAGCCCGCTGGTAACCACTGTTTGATTTTCTGTATCTATGAATTTGACTACTCTAGGAACCTCATCTAAGTGGAATCATACAACATTTGTTCTTTTGTGTCTGGCTTATTTCACTTAGCATACTGGCTTCAAGGTTCATGTATGTTGTGGCATGTACCAGAATTTCATTCTTTTTAAAGGCTAAATACTATTCTATTGTATGGAAATACCACATGGTCATTATATTAATACACACACACACACATTTCCTTTTACACATGTAGAAAGACACTCTTCTGGTATCATCCTCAAAGGTTAGAACCTGTCTTTCCCATAAGCCCAGCAAATCTCTTCTGGAGTCTGATTTGGGCAACATGTCCAGTGCCGAACCAATTCCTGTGGTCTGTGAAATGCAGTGTGCTGTACACATTGCCTGGAGCGGCTTGGAGTGTGTGGGGAAGGCCCACTCCTGCTGCTTGGGGCAGTCAGCTTCCCCTGAGGCATGTAGAGAAGGCTATTGTAGAGAAGGGGCATGCCCAATAAAAATTTGGATATTGTTGGGAAGGGGAAAAGGAAAGATTAATGCCACAATTACCAAGATATCTACTTCATTACTCGCTGAGCTGCTGTGAAGATTAAGTGAATACGGTGTGAGGTTGCCTTGCTTTTTCTTTCTTTCTTTCTTTAAAGTTTTTTTTTTTTTTTTTTTTTTTTTTTTAGGTGGGCAGCAGAGAGAGAGAATGCCAAGCAGGCTCCATGCTGTTAGCACAGAGCCCAACAAGGCACTTGATCTCAGGAGACATGAAATCATGACCTGAGCCAAAATCAAGAGTCACACTTAACTGAGCCATCCAGGTGCCCTGGCTTTTTCTTTCATAGACATTCTTAGATGTGGAGATTTAGGAATTGGTGAGAGAAGAATGCTAGATAATGGAAAGTGAGCAAAAAGAAATTTGGGGGAAGGGTACAAGAACTAAATGGAAAAGAGAGCTGGTGTTGAGATGTGGTTGTGAACAGAAGACCTGGGTCTGAAATCTCAATAGAAATTAAGAGTAATATTCTGGTGTTTCTCACAAGGTCCCCTTTGCCACAAGCTGGCTGAGGAGGACCTAACTGGTTCATCTCCATACCTACCTACACTCAAAAATGCTCCACAGCTCTCAGTGTGCGCCAGGCTGGAGGTATTTGCCTCACCCTGGAATTCAAGACTCTCCAGAGGATGCATCCAGCCTATCTTTGGCCTCATTTCTTGTTGCTGTTGTGTGTGTGTGTTTTTAAGAGTTCAGGTTTTTGGGGCACCTGGCTGGCTCAGTTGAAGGTACATGTGACTCTTGACCTCATTATGAGTACAAGGCCTGCCTTGGGAATAGAGATAACTTAAATCGATAAATAATTTTAAAATGTTTAGACTCCTCTAATTCTTCTTTGCTCCATTTCCTTCTCCTCAACTGGGGCAGCAGTGGTGGAGGGAGCAGGACCCCCTGCTGGTGCAGCCGCTGCTGGGGTGGGTCCACCAGCCCCTACGTTGCAGATGAGGCTCCCGATGTAGACAGTAGGCAGGGCCTTTGCATGCAAGCCTGGCCAGAAGGGTTCAGCATTTGCATCGGCTGCTTTAATGAGGGCATTGATCGCATCTTCAGTGACTGTCACCTCATGGTTGTGCAGCATGAGGGCCGAGTAGATGCAGGTGAGCTGAGGTGGAGGCCACGGTGCTGGCATGTGCTGCTGGCATGGTGCTAGTTGCTGGATGAAGTGAGGGCCTCACTCCAATGCGGCCTTTGCTTCCTCGAAGACTGGAGCACTTTAGTGCCTTTAGCCTCATTTCTTATTGCAGGATACAAATTTATCCACATCTATCCATACAAGTCCAGCCAAATTGGACTTCTGCTATTTCACAATGGCCCCTATGCCTTCTCTGCCTTTGTGCAGGCTTTTCCTTTGCTTTCACTGTTGCTCTCCTATCTTTCCTGGCTGAGATTCTCTTCTCTCAAAAGCTAAGTTCAAATGTGGGGCGCCTGGGTGGCTTAGTCGGTTAAGCGTCCGACTTTCGCTTAGGTCATGATCTCACGGTTCGTGGGTTCGGGCCCCGCGTCGGGCTCTGTGCTGACTCCCAGCTCAGATCCTGGAGCCTGTTTCATTCTGTGACTCCCTCTCTCTCTGACCCTCCCCTTCTCACGCTGTCTCTCTCTCTCTCTCTCCAAGAAATAAAAACATTAAAAAAAATAAAAGAACTTTAAAAAAAAAGCTAAGTTCAAATGCTTATTCTCTTTTGTTTTAAAGATGTATTTATTTAAGAAATCTCTACACCCAACGTGGGGCTCGAATTCAACCTCGAGATCCAGAGTCACATGTTGCACTGATGGAGCCAACCAGAAGCCTGCCCCTCCCAATGTAGGATTCACTGGTCCAGCCAGGCTCATCCTCTCCTCGCTAATAAGGTGTGATCTGAAAGTTCACACCTATTAGTGTACTTGTCTCACCCATGCTAGACCATCAGGTCTATTTTACAGGGTGGTGAATTTCTCCTCTTCCTCCTATGTTCATTCTTTATTGATCGTCAAAAAAAATCATGTCCCCGGTGCATACAGAGGTGAAGAACAGCATTCAGTAAACACTGGCTGAGCAGATGCTGAAACAGGACTCGTGATGGCTGATGGATGCTAGTGGTGGGGCCGACCTGCACCGACGACTTGATGTGCTCTAGGTTGACTTTCTATTCTCAGTGTGACCATGTTCACCAAGACCCTTGCCTCTTTAGGCCTTTCACTCGAGAAAGGTTGAGTTCCTACTGCCAAAGTGAAGCAAAGAACTGAGACAACTTGAGACATTTTAGAGATTGTTCAGGGGAAACCAAATTTGTCTTTGAAATCAGTGAGTCTTTTCAGTTTTTATTCCAGAATCACACAAAGCACTATCATCTGACTTGCTGAGCAGTGGCTTTCAAGACTTTTTCTTGTGGTGACTCACAGTGGGGAAACAAAAAAAAAAAAAGAAAAAAAATACCTTCTCCCTCACAACCCAGGTCATATATATTCATGCATTCCTTCAATAAGCAGGTACAGGTCACCTACTATATGCCAAAAACTAAACAGAATACAGTAGTGAACAAAGTGGGGGGGAAGGAAACACAAATCCTCACCTCAAAGACCTTACATACTGGTACAACACACAACAAACCAAACAAGCAAAATACACACACACAGAAACAAAAGATCCGTGGAACAAAATCTCCTGTTACCACATGCCGTGCACTCTCATGCTTTCTATTTTATTTTTCAAAAAAGAAAAAAGGCGGGTCACACCCCATGAAGCCATTCAGTTGGCTTCTCAATTTAGTTTATAGGTTGAGGCTTGCACTCTGAAAAGTACTGGTCTAGACGATTTATGAAGTAAGCAGAGCGGGTGCCGTTCCTATTCTATAGGCGAGACAGAGACACATGCCAACAGACGTTGAGTGAGTTACCCCAATTCACGGCTGGGGGGAAGCAGTGTTGAAGCCTCCCCTCCGGCTTCCGACCGGCCCCCGCCCTTCCCAGTATCATCTGCAGCCTTCCCAGTGGTCTTACCTCCTACTTCTCTCGGATTATAAAATCCTGACCTTTGCCCGGAGCAGCTCTTCCTGCCCTTCCAGGTAAAATCGCACCAGTACTCCTAGGCCTGTCTAGATTGCTACGTGTTCTTAGTGCCTCTTTTACGGTACACTGCCCTCTGGCTTCCTTTATCATTTCTGCTGTGCACAACAGGCTCCCCTCCACTGGGACCTCCTTCAGAGCAGGCCTCCTCCCCCCTCCCCCAATACTACAATGTTTTACAGGGTGCGTATTAACAAATACATACGGAATGGAACTGAGTTTGCAAGTGATTCCCAGAAGGGGGCAAGGAAGTGCTTACTAGCCAGGACTGCAGGATTTAGCAACATCTATTTAAAAGGCTAAGACTGTGGGGCGCCTGGGTGGCTTAGTTGGTTGTGCATCTGACTTCAGGTCAGGTCATGATCTCACAGTTTGTGGGCAAGCCCTGGTTCGTGGGTTCAAGCCCCACACCAGGCTACCAGGCTCACTCCTGTGAGCATGGAGCCTTCTTTGGATCCTCTGTACCCTCCTCTCTGCTTCTACCTCGCTCATGTGCTCAAGAAGGAAAAAAGGAAAGGAAAGGAAAAGGAAAAGGAAAGGAAAGGAAAGGAAGGAAAGAAAGAAAGAAAGAAAGAAGGCTAAGAGACTAGAAAAGATACCACTGCAAAAAAGATCTCTTTACCTAGAAGTCACACACTAGGTAGAGGCTTCAACAGTATAAAAAGTATACAATCCAAATGTTTCATCTTCTTAGCATTAGTAGATAGACTTAGAACCATGCCAGTGGGTTGTGGGTGGCACAGAACAGAAACTGTCAGAACAATTCAAGAAAATGAGGGCCACAGTAGAAGTCCCAAGGAAGAGTTGGACGGGCCTGAAGTGGGACAGGAGCCAGAGGCCCCTGGGAGATCCTTAGCAGCAGGGAGTAAGGGCACCTTCACTGTAGCAGTGACCATTACAATGGCAGCAGCCACCACCTCACCCAAATGCAGAAAAGCAGTTCAAATTCTCAAGACTCTAAACGGCACAGCCAAGTCTAGAATTGTCCCCTCCTGCTTTAGTTAGTTTGGGTTAACATAGGGCTATGCAATTGTTGCAAATATCTAGGGAAGGAGGGAAAGAAACCCTTTGGAAAGAGGGACGAACTTCGATTAAATACTGACCCAAACTGGAATTTTAAGTCTCAATTCCTACCACCAGAGACGATGGGGACTCAAGGCTAATATGAGGTCAATTACAAGTAGTTATAAAATAGTGTATCTGTGATATAGCATAAAATATAATTTCAATCCTATTAAAAGTTTAAAAAAAAAAAAAAAGGGATGCCTGGGTGGCTCAGTTGGTTAAGTGTCCGACTTCAGCTCAGGTCATGATCTCACAGTTTGTGGGTTCAAGCCCCGCATCGGGCTCTGTGCTAATAGCCAGCTCAGAGCCTGGAGCCTGTTTCAGATTCTGTGTCTCCCTCTCTCTCTGACCCTCCCCTGCTCACGCTGTCTCTCTCTGACTCTCAAAAATAAAAATAAATAAATAAAAAACATTAAAAAAATGTAGATTTTAGCTAAATGACCTCTAAGTTTCATGGACATAGAAATCTATGAATTTATACACACACACACACGTGTACATATACATATGTACACACATATACACCTATACACATGTGTATATGTACACACACACACACACATATATATACACATTTGTGTGTGTGTGTATAATGAAAATTGTATTCTCCTACCCATGGTTTTCAGACTTTGTTCTGAATTAAAGATTCTAATTCTGTAAGACTGGAGTAAGGTAGGAGGCACTGCCTTTTTAAACAGGCACCCCAGATTATGAAACATAATAATCTTTTATTATCTATCCATTAAAGATGTGTTATATTGCTTAACCTAACTCCTTAAAGTAATTAAAAAGGGGTTTGACTTGCATACATTTTTAATTGTAACAAAAATGGACGATAAAAAGCAGGCACACCATACATGTAGTAACACTAAATAATAAGAGCATGTACAAATTTTAAAACCCTGTTTCTTATCACTGATTTTAATAGCATTTAGTCACATAATTTCTAGTGGCATAGGTTTACAAAAGATGTTTAAGACTTGTTGGTAACTTAGTCTTATCTGAGATTTTCTTTGAAAATGGAAAATAGAGGAGATAGTCATGAGTTAAAGATTTCAGAGGATGACATGTTGACTATAAACACAAAAGGTACACTGATAGCAATTCTATAAACAGCAAATATAAATGTAACTTATTTAAGCCCATTGGTTCACATTTTTAAAAGCACCCTCATTTTTTTTTAAAGTACTATAAATGGTTCATGAAAGCCTATTGCAGACAATGATATATCCAGTCCACCTAATTGGGGGTGGGGGATGAATGTATGCGACCATCCGATCCAGAGTCTGATTTGGAGCTAAAACCAAAGTGTTTTGTGTGACAAAACAGTGACAAGGAGCATCATCAGTTCCTCAAGGAGAACAGTTCCCAAAGCTCGCATCCTCCTGGTGACCCTCCTCTTCTGCTTTGACTTACACATACCTTTCTTTTAAAGAAGCAAAAAGTATAAAAGTTCACCAAAAGTCTGTAAGTCATAGTCTGTATAGCACTAAATGATAGTAGCTTTGGCATTTGATATTATCATTGCTTTTGCTACAAATATTTTCTTCACTCTGGGTCAAGGCGAGGTAAGACGGGAAGAATGAGATTCCCAAATGCAGAGTCTTGAGTTATGAAGTATCCAGATGAATGTGCATGTGCATGCTGGGGGAGAGTATAAAAAAAAGGAAAAAAAGGCAATTAAGCTATTAAAAGTCACAATTTTTCAACCAAGACATTAAAATTACTTATCCTTGAGACAAAATTTATTTTAAAAATCAGTTCTACTGCTGCTGATTTTGTTTAAATACATGAGAGATGGAGAGTATAATAAAGAATTCATAGAAGCTGCACCAGGCACTCATTTATCAGACCCACTCTCTCCTCTGTGATTCCCTAAAGTCAATAGTGAGTCAAAGACATGTATTACTTTGTTCCTTGGAGCAGGAAAAACTAGCAACAAAGATCCCAAAGATCGACTCTTGATCAACAAAGCTCAGCTTGACAAAAAAAGGGCAGTAGTTGGGAAGGGAGAGGGGTGGGGAAGGGAGCCAATTACTGGTGATTGAGACACCATCATTTTTGGAGAGAATGTTGGAAGTAACAGAAAACCACCAGTGACCTCCCTCTGTCACTAGAGAAAGGAAGACTTTTTAGGTTGCCTGAAGTGAGATGATCTGTCTCTTCAAATTCTGAAATTCCAAGGTTTAAAAGCATAGGTAATGGTGGCTTGTTCAAGGTCTCAGAGTGTTAAACTATCCAAGATCACTGAAACACTAAAACTGTTTATTATTACTATGAAGAACAGTATTTTTATGAACTGACGGATTATCACGTTCCTATGGTCAGGGTTAGTTTTTAAACATTTCCTGCACATCAGGTATGCTGACCATTAAAAAAAAGAATCCAAACAGCAGTAAACCAGGGATGTAACGGCGTGACAAATTAAAAAAAAAAATGTATGTACCATTAAACCAGGGAGTTCGACTTCTAAGATCATTCTATCCATCCAGATATCCTAAACCCTTTTGTACACAAGCAATCCCTTGCCAGGTATGACACAGAATCAATCATGGCCGCGTCAAAACCATAAAAGATACTTTCATTACCGCTGTATCGGTCCTTCAAATCCTTTGAGCACGACTGAACATCAGAAAACCATTGCAATTATGTGTGCAACGCTTTTATTGATACTGCGCCACTGAAATACAAAATAGGAATTGCGCTAGATTCCCAGACCCAGGAAGTCTCCAACGAGACAAGAAGGTCAGTTACACTTTGCTCACCTGCAAAGCTGCCTTTTGTTGGGCCGCAATATGCTGCTGCTCGGCGTGATCCCGGAAGTCCTTATTAAGAGAGGGCCTCGAGAGTGCAATGCTACAACGGGAATCTTAGTTATTTGGCTGTTTAAAGTAGAGACTTCCTTACTTCTGAACCACAGTCTTCCTTATGCATTCTTTGCAGGGATAAAAAAGGCCTTCCAGAGTAAGTCTGTTTTTCCTTCTCCCACTGCCGACATTAATTTATATGAAGAAAGCCTATGTTATTTACTAGGGCTTCAAATTACTTTTTTTTTTTTTGGTGATTTTTTGGGGATGATTTATGATCCCCTACTTTCAAACAGATTGAGGTACTCCAGTCTATCATAAAGTTACACTTCTGATGAAAACAGAAGAACTGAATGTTTCAAGCAGAAGGTACAGCCCATGTAAAGCCCAGGGTGAAAGACCTTGACATGTCTGAAGGAATGAAGAGTTCAATAGGACTGGACGTCAGGACCGAAAAGGGGTGAAGTGGGTTGGCAAAAAATGACGCTGGGGAGTAAGGCAGGTGCCCAAATATGAAAAGCCTTGTGAAATACATTAAGAAATGTAGAGCTTATCCTAACAGTAAAGGGAGACCCCAAGAGTATTAGAAGCAGAGACGTGACATGACCACCGGTACCACATGATGGCTCCGAAGGACCAGCACTATGGCAGACAGGGCTGGTCCCCTCAACAACTGATTGCCTCCCCATTTCCTTGGTGGTGGAACACAAATCTGTTATCGGTGGTCCCATGCTTCAGGTCCGGCCAGGCCCATCCCTCGGGGTGAACTCTGATTGGTGTAAGACAGTGCCATTCCCCTTACTGGTTTCTGGCTTAGGCAAGAGAAAGATAACACAATTCTGGGCAATTAGACTTGATGGGTAGTCTGCAGGAAGGCTTCTGAGAACATTCTCCACACTCTTACAAAAGGAACACAGGGGAGGAACCTTCTAGCTTTTGCCTCTATAGGTGGCTCAGTGTAGAGGTGAGGCCAAGGCTATTGCAATCATATTTTGACCATTTGGGAGCTGCTGACCCACAGAGAAAGGTGCAGAGGAAAGCCAGACGGAAGCCAGAGCACTGCTGACACCGTTGGGCCACTGACCGTTGGGCCACTGCATGACACCACTCTGGACCCCCCCTGCTCTTCACATTCCTGGTTAACGTACTTCCTAATGGACATGCCCATTTTCTTGGTTTTTGGTTACTTCCAGATGAAAGCATCCTAACTGACACAACTGATAAATGTATTCAGGAAGATATAACAACAGGAAATCCAGTGAGGAAGCAGCTATAGTAATTGAGGCAAGGAATGAGAGTGGCCAGGACCAGTAGCGATGAAGAAAAATAGATTTGAGACACGTTTCAAGTATAAACATAAGAGGATGGGATATGCTTGGAGATGGAAATGAAAGGATAATAATAATAAATGAAGGGCACACTTATGACTCTGAGAACTAGCAGATCTGTACCATCCATTGAGACAAGAAGCCTAAGACTATTAAGTGGCTAGTTAGAGGCACAAAGGTAAGAAGAGTTCAGCTTGGGCCATACGAAGTTAGAAATGCCTGAACGACACCAGAGCGGAGGTATCCAGGAGGCGGTTTGGGACCTGGGAGAGAGAGAACTAGATAAAAGTTATCAGCACATAAATAACAGGCTGTGAGGGTGGATGTAGCTGTCCGGTGGAAAAGATGTGAGAAGACTGGGAAACTGGATGTAGAACTGAACTCTGAGGAGCACGGACGTTCACGAGACAGGCAGTGGCGAAATGTCTACAAAAGAAATGAAGACAGTGGGACACGGAGTGAATGGAAGCCAAGGAAAGAGAGTCTTTGAAGAAGGAGGGAGTGATCAGTGGTGTCAAATAATGTTAACATGTCTCATAAGAGAAGGCCTCTGACCTACCGGATTTATCCACAATGAAGGTGCAAGTGGCTTTAGGGCAGCACCTCTTCTCGGGAAAGGGGGAGAGGGGCCCTCAAGACAGAGTGGAGGGTGCTGAGGAGTCAAGATAAGGACAGACAGCACTTGTAAGGACAGGGGAAGGTTGGGTGGTGGCTTAAATGGGCTAATCCGAAGGAAGAGATGTAAGAGGGCAGAAACCGAACACAACAAGGATCACCAAGCTACCTAAATTTTACCTGCTTTACAGAATGCTTAAAAACTGGGGTGTGACAGGGGCGCCTGGGTGGCTTAGTCGGTTAAGCGTCCGACTTTCGCT
>NW_027530971.1:6655546-6700411 GCF_008692635.1 Crocuta crocuta
ACCCTCCCCTGCTCACACTGTCTCTCTCTCTCTCTCCTAGAAATAAATAAAACATTAAAAAAAAAAAAAAAGACTGGGGTGTGACAATAAGTTCAGTAGCAAACAAAAACCACACAAACCCTTTTCTTTTTTAAAAAGTAGGCTGTCGGAAACATTAAATTCCTAGTTAGGATTAAAATATTTGGAATCCAATCTATTTGTCTAATTTTTTTCAAATCTAACTAGGAAATAAAACATGTAAATTCCAATGTGAGAGAAATAAACCACTGCCAACCAACTTGAAGTATTTTGTCCAAGGTATTTTTTATATCACTGAATATAAAAACCACATTCTTCGTCAATACCTAGCTCCAGGATGATTTGTTGAAGACTGGTTCTGCATGAGTAATTTTCTTTTCTCTTTGTCCAATTCTGCCAAGATCGCAACTCTGTTCTTGTTTTGAAAACCTAAGAAAGATGGTGGGTGGAGGAGAGAGAGAGAAATAAAAAAACATTTTAGAGGTATTTTTATAAACCCAGGCCATCTAGAAACCCAGAAAGCAAATTCTCTTCTCTCACAAGATAACAAACCCACTAGTAACTAGTTTCCCTAGACGGTTACTCTCTTCCCACTGCCTACTTCCCAGTGACCTTACCAGCACAGCCCATGGCTGTATGCAGAGTCTAAAACTAATACTGACTGAGGGCTCTGCTGACTTAAATTTTAAAGAACTGGAATCACCAAGGTTTTCAGGAGGAAAAGAGCAATAGACATACTCAGATCCAAACAATATTTCTTTTTCTCAACTGCTTTCATTCAGAAATGACACACGATCTTTCAAGGAACAAGTCAAATAACGGTGACTGACTACACAGCAATTCTGAGAACGAAATGGAGCCTTAACAGACGGGGAGCAGAAAGACGTGTCCTTTAGCAACTACTTAACCCTGAGCTTGATTCTGATCTTCAAATTATAAAAGATCTGGAGCAGAGGGTGCAAAGTCCTGGCCCAGGAGCAGCATCCAACTAGGTTTTTAAAATGTGAATTAAATGCCAATATGTAAGCACGGAGATACTGTAAACAAAACCCTCAGATTTCTTGCTTCTCTTGAAACATGTTGAGAGCCGGCAACAGGGGACCTGGACACCCCATGGCAAAACGTACCTACAAGGAACAAACAGGCCTCACCTTTCACTGGGCACTCTCTAGCTTACTGCAGTCCTTATTCGACTTGTTTACACGCCCTGTGGGCATTTGAGTTTCTGATCCCTAATTCAGAAGAAAACAAATGGAAAGATAAAAGACTGGGAAACGAACCCCGAAGTGAGTTCTCTGTACAGTGAAGAACGCTTCCCAAGGGAAAGAAGCACTCTCCCATTTGTGTACATGAAGCTGCAGGTTCACCGCAGGTTACACCACTAGGTATATTTCCTCCTATCGGACAAGACTTTTCTCCACTTCTCAGAAGCGGCTAATGCATTCTTAGAAGATAATTCTGTGGTTCTATCTTTGTAGGAATCTAGAGATACTGTGAATAGAAAAGTCCTGAAAAACAGGACACCTGGCGGGCTCAGTCAGTGGGGCCTGCAACTCTTGTCTCAGGGTTGTGAATTTGAGCCCCGTATCAGGTATAGAGATTACTTAAAAAATAGTAATAATAATAATAAAATAAAATAAAGTCCTGAAAAGTAAATTTAAAAATCTGATAGTGTCTAATATGTGATGAACGAAATAAATAATCACACTGGAAAGTATTGACCTGCTGTTTACAGAAATATCAATTTCCCTCAAGATTAATTTGTTCACCAAAAAATGTTTTAGGGTCACTACAGTAAAGTAATTGTATGTACATAGAAAATGTATGTACAGGGGCACCTGGGTGGCTCAGTCAGTTGAGCATCTCACTTCAGCTCAGGTCATGATCTCACCATTGGTGAGTTCCAAGCCCAGCATCAGGCTCTGTGCGGATAGCTCAGAGCCTGGAAGCATCGGGCTCTGTGCGGATAGCTCAGAGCCTGGAGCCTGCTTCAGATTCTGTGTCTCCCTCTCTCTCTGCCCCTCTCCCGCTTACACTCTGTCTCTCTCTCAAAAATAATTCAGCATTTAAAAAATTTTCTAAAAAATGTATGTACAAAACAGTAAAAAGACTACATGAAGATAATTTGATAATGTTCAGATAAATACAAGCACAACTGAGTTTTTCAATGCTCTTCGTCATGTGTAAATTTACATAAATTATTTTATTTAAATTTTTAAATGTTTATTTTTGAGAGAGAGAGACAGAGAGACAGAGCACAAGCAGGGGAGGGACAGAGAGAGAGACACACGCAGAATCTGAAACAGGCTCCAGGCTCTGAGCTGTCAGCACAGAGCCTGATGCAGGGCTCGAACCCACGAACCATGAGATAATGACCTGAGCCAAAGTCAGATGCTTAATTGACTGAGCTACCCAGGTGCCCCAACATAAACTATTCTTAAATGTCTCTCCTCCATGAAAAGGAACCAGAGTTCTAGGTCCATGTCTTAGGGCAAGAAAAAAAAATCAAGATGGGCCTGGAACATCTTATGGTCAGAAAGCAAGAAGTTTTTTAAAGAATGTTCAGGGTAGTGCTGAAGACAAGGAAGCCAACTTGAGGTTAGCCAGGCTGTCACACTGGATCATTAACAAGAGCATAGTAATTATAGCTAAAGTAACAAATGCAATCTATGGTAAGCCATGACTTCATAGTAAGATACAAAAAAAGTTGTAAAGAAGGGTGAAAATAATAATTATCATAATCATTATAATTAATAATGAGATTAGTTATAACAATTATAGTTAATAATTAAGTCAGTGTTATCATTTAGGGTTTGTTTCTCCTACGAAATGTATCTGTTTATAAAGTATAGCTGCATACTTTTTTGTGAAAGTACCGGGAGGAAGGGGCAGGCACAGGGAACTGGGGCGAAGTCAGACAGTTCCAGAAACAGCAGGTTAGGTACCAGAACAGGAGAGGTGGATTCAGCGCAGGTCCTCACACCCCGTGGCTAGGAGCTCCCATGTCACACAATGACCAAGTAGAAAGTGTGAGTTCTACCTGGATGCATTAGTGAAATATCCTAAAGAAAACTAACCGTACAGACCTAATAATCCCTGACCTCTTAGGAGATGAAACGCATTAAATCCTGGCAGTAAAGCTACCAGAAAAGGGCAATTCAAAATGAAAACAGAACACAGAAGTATTTCATTCAGGGACTAACTCCAGGTTGCAAGAAACCAAAAATCTATGATATAGGCAGGAGCTTAAAAAAATCCCATTAACTTAACAGGTAAAGTTTACTTACAGAAGGGACCCAGTGCACATCAACACAGCTTTTCAGTCATCTTTAAAGGCATTACCAAATCTATGTTTTGGCTGAGAATCAAACTTATTCAAAAACACTAAAACCTGACTTATCTGAAATTTTGTTTTGTTTTTGGTAGTGGTTAAGATTACTGTAACTCTAAGAAAGTATAAAAAAATTACTAGAATCTTAGGAAAGTACAGATATAAGAATCTGAGAAAATTATTATAACCCCAGGAAGACATAAAAACAAGTACAGAATGAGTAAATTAATTAATCATGGGTTAATATTTTAAAATCGATTTACATGTACAAAGTTTTGCAATAATTATACAGGGATGTGTTACACAGTCATATTAATTATAATTCCAATTTAAACTATTAACGAGAATTTAACTAAATAAGCTTATAATCAATTCTACAAGTTTAAAATTTTTTATTTTATTTTATTTATTTTTTTAAATTTTTATTTATTTCAGAGAGAGAGAGAGCAGGGGAGGGTCAGAGAGAGAGGGAGACACAGAATCAGAAACAGGCTCCAGGCTCTGAGCTAGCTGTCAGCACAGAGCCCGACGCGGAGCTCGAACCCACGAACTGCGAGATCATGACCTGAGCCAAGTCGGACGTTCAACCGACTGAGCCACCCAGGTGCCCCTAAAAATTTTTATTTTAGAACTTAGTTTATTAGATGAGTAGTTTTAATATACTGTTAATTAAATTATGAGCAGTGATGAGTATTCTTCTCCATGCACAAGACGCCCTCAGACTTCAAAGAAGTCATTAAAGTATTTAAACAAGAGGTAACTGGCCTGAGCTAGCTCCTGGCCTTTCCTCCCTGTAAAGACGGGATAATGCTTATCTCTGTATGTCACTTGGTGTCCCAATGCTCCCACCCAGAAGCTCAAGTTTTATCCTTCTCATTCTTCCCTGTTCCTACCCACATCTAACCCATCACTTACTCCGACTAATTTTAAATTTTTTTTAATGTTTTATTTATTTCTAGGAGAGAGAGAGAGAGAGACAGCGTGAGCAGGGGAGGGTCAGAGAGAGAGGGAGTCACAGACTGAAACAGGCTCCAGGCTCTGAGCTGGCAGTCAGCACAGAGCCCGACGCGGGGCTCGAACCCACGAACCGCGAGATCATGACCTGAGCGAAAGTCAGACGCTTAACCGACTAAGCCACCCAGGTGCCCCTACTCCGACTAATTTTATGTCCTGAACGTCTCTAAAAGAATTTCCTCTCCCAACTCCTTTTCCAGTCTAACCAAACGAAATGATCTCTTGCATATTCTAGACCTTAAAATATAACTACAGGCAGTGAGAGCCACAAAGACTACTTTATAGGGAAAGGGTACGGCCTTTTATTCTCTGATCTTGTCTAATGCCCCTGAAATCTATGCTTCCTTCTTGACTTTTAAAAAATAATATACAGTATTATTTTACATGTCTGTCTTGCATAAAACATTTACATTATAAAAGCAGATAAAAGTCAACAGATAGCACTTAAAGAATAATAAGAACTTATTGCAAATTGAAACTTAAGGCACAAAGTAGGTAGTTTATCTGGTCGTATTAAATAATACATAATGTTCTGTAGTAAGATTCTCCTACCTTTAGGGTTTATACAAACAAACTCTAGAACACCAATATATAACATTTAACTCTTTTATTATACTCACTACATGAGTTTTTAAAAAACACATACCTAATCTCTTGCCATAATTTAACATTTTTACACATTTCATAAAGTTACATCTAACTTTTTATATTCTTAGACGTGTAAGGGTGTTAAAGATACATCTCACATGCAGTACTTAATATTCCTTTATAATTAACCTTTTTCCAGACAGAATTATCTTAGAATAAAGCAGCACACTCTAAAATACTTCTACTTTTAGAACTTCAGCCCTACCTCCATTCACAATCATATATATATTCTCATCTCCACATTCACTCATAGAAACATTTAGCTCCCATACAGTTTTTGGTCATAAAAATATTCTTGAGGAACTAGCATCACGTCAAATTATATTTAAAACCTCACAGCTGGGGCACCTGGATGGCTCAGTAGGTTGAGCGTCCGACTTCAGCCCAGGTCATGATCTCGTAGTTTGTGAGTTCGAGCCCCACATCGGGCTTGCTGCTTTCAGCCTATCAGTGCAGAGCTTGCTTCGGACCTCTGTCCCCTCTCTCTGCGCCTGCCCCGCTTGAGCTCTCCCAAATATACTTAAAAAATAAAAAAAATAATAAAACCTAACAGCTGATACTCACTTTACATGAATAGCTCTATCACATATAAACAAGCACTAACTGAAATTCTTTTTACTGGAAAAAAAATACTAAAACTAAAGAATGAAAATTATTTTGTTTGATCAGTGGGTTTATGAAATCATCTACTTTCCAATTACAGTTGATAAGCTGCTTTCATAACAATTTTTTAAAGATATTTTAAAATATTATTCAAATCCTTTGAAGTGGTTATCCTATAAGCTAGATATTCTTCACAATTATACTTTTTTAAAATTTTGAGGTAAAGAGAGAGAAAGAGAACATGGGCAGGGAGAGGGGCAGAGATAGAGGAAGAGAAAGAATCCCAAGCAGGCTCCGTGCTAACAGCATGGAGCCCGACACAAGGCTCAATCTCACTAACTGTGAGATCATGACCTGAGCTGAAATCAAAAGTCAGACACTTGACTGAGCCACCAAAGGGCCCCTTGACAGCTATACTTTAAATCGTGTCATACCTAAACATACCTATTTAGTATTAAAGGAAAGTCACTGTGACACTATTAGTTTCACCAGTTTTAAGTTGTTTATTGAATCAACACACATTTATTGTGTATCCTTCATAAACAGGCACCAGATAGGTTCTAAGGATACAATGATGAGCCAAACTTGACATGATTCTAGCTCTCATGGTTCTCTAGGAGTCCAGTGAGGATAGAAATGATCAAATAATTACAGAAATGAATGTATACTTAGAACCTAAGATGAGCAGTCTGAAATAAAGAAAGAAAATTCTGTAAGCATTTATAACAATCATTATTATAGGAATTAATGTTGAGTAAATTTGACCTAGACTGGGAGTAGGGGACCAGTGAAGGCTTCCAGAGAAAGTAGTGCCTGAACTGAAATCTAAAGGATAAATAAGTTCACTAGGGGTGGGGCAAAAAAAAAAACAAAACACGACACTTCTCCCTATGAAAAGGGCACCATAGCTGTAGTGCTGAGATTAGGCAAGACAAGAGAAAACAGGAGACTACGACAGTCGAACAAGCTAGAAATGAAAGAAGTTGTTATTACGGGCCAGGGAAGTGGAAAGATACAAACAGATCCAACAGCTATTTAGGAAATTAAATCAACAGGACACTGATAGAGTAAATCTAAAGTAAAGAATAAGGAAAAAGGTATCCTGGATGGTTCCTAGATTTCTGACATGGGGAATTATTTCTATTTTTTTCTATTGCTGCTTTAACAAATTACTACAAACTTAGTGGCTTAAAACAACATAAATCTAGTATCTTACAGTTCTATAGCTCAGTGGTCTTTCTGGGCTAAAATCAGGGCTGTGTTCCTTTCTGGAGTCTCTGGTGGAGAATCTGTTTCCTTGCCTTTTCGAGCTTCTAGAAGCTGCCTGAGTTCCTTGGATCCTGGTACCCTTTCTCTGCCTTCAAAACCAGCAACGTTGCATCTCTCTGACCACAGCCGGGGGGGAAAAAAATTTGCTGCTTTTAAGGACTCATGTGATTAAAATGGGCGCACCTGGATAATCCAGGATTATCTTCCCATCTCAAGGCCCTTATTAACGTTAATCACATGCGCAAAGTTCTTTTTGCCACATAAGGTAACACGGTCACGGGTTCTGGGGATTATGATGTGGGCATCTTTGGTGGGGGAGGGATCACTCTGCCTACCACACCCCCTCATGATATGTCAGGCATCCCGTGGTTAAAGCTCAAACCTCACCCAGGGGAGACTGCTTGATGTCTAAGTCTTAGCAGAATAAAAGCGTATGACATTATTAAGTCAACATGAGTTGATTATTACTAATAATTAGCTTTTAGGTATCTAGTGAATGGAAAACACTTCTTCTATCTGACGAGATTGAAAAATTATTCAACTTTTAGCCACCTTTCGGACTTTATTGAAAATACCTATCAAAGGAAAGGAACAAACCCTAATGCCTGCTCAGACGATCTCCCTGGGTTCAAGTTCTCTCTCAGACAGCATGGACTTCCTCCGTGTAAGCCACTGCCACTTTCTCTACCTATTTGAAGTTTCCCATCTTCAGGACTGGCTAAATAAAATGAGGAGTTATCTTCTGCTTGAACTGACCTTTCCTCATCACTCATTTTTCTTTTCCTCTTAAATTCACAGGGCCTTTTCTCATTCAGTGCAAGGATTTTCTGCTTCATCTATTAAGATGCAGATGAGATACAAAGATTAAGAAGTCTCTGCCCCTGTTCTAGAGCTCCTGAAATTTTCTTAGATGCTACAACTAGAATGTTCTAATCCCTCAGCTAAAGTGCAGTATGGAAAAGCAATGAACAGGGGACTTGGGCACAGAATCAATTTGATGTCTCATCTCACTACTACCAGTTATTATTTAATATCGGGAAAATCACTTTGCGGGACCAATAGGGACGATGGTAACAACTTTGAAGGGTGGTTATATGAAATATAGAAAATATAAGTAAAATACCTAGCATACGGCCTGCCATGTGGTAACTGCTTAATAAATACTAGCGATTACTGTCATTATCTAGCATTCTCTATTAGTTAACATCACTCCATTTTCCGATTCTCCGTCAGCCCCATTCTGCCAACCCACTTTCAGTGAATAGTTTTTCATTACAAAGAGTAAAGCTGATTAGCATGCAGCTTTCCAGGTTACACTCACAGGACAGGCCTCCCAGGCCAGGCGGAATGGATCTCAAGCTCTCTCCTAACTATACACACTCTCTGAAGCTACTTCACATCATATTCTGCCTCAACTCAGTTTCTTTCCTATTTGAACCTGGGGCCTACAGATCAATCCTAGCACATCAGAAAAATACTGTACTCTTTCCTTTGCAGTTAAAAATGACACACACACAAAAATCTAGCTTTAAAAAATCCTATAACAGGGGCACCTGGGTGGCTCAGTCGATTAAGTGTCTGACTTTGGCTCAGCTCATGATGTCATGATTCCTAAGTTTGAGCCCTGCATTGGGCTCTCTGCTGTCAGCACAGAGCCCACTTCAGATCCTCTGTCTCCCTCTCTCTGCCCTTCCCCTTCTCTCTCTCACTCTCTCTCTCTCAAAAATAATAAACATTAAAAAAAAATAAAAAAATAATAATAACTTAACCTTTAAAAAATAAAGAACCTACTGCAGGGGCGCCTGGTGGCTCAGTTAGTTGAGCATCCAACTCTTGACTTCGGCTCAGGTCATGATCCCAGGGTTGTGAGACTGAGCCCCGTGTTGGGGTCTGTGCTGATAGCACAGACCCTGCTCAGGATTCTCTTTCCCCCTTTCTGAGCCCCTCTCCAGCTCTCATGCATGTGCCCAAAATCTCTCAAATAAATAAATCTCTCAAAATAAATAAATTTAAAAAAAAAACATTTAAAAAAACCCAACTGCAAGTTGCATCTTTGCATTCACACTCTCCACTTAAAAAGTATCAAATGGAAGAATTTAAAAATGATTTTTATTCATCAGTGAGACCAATTCTTAACGGAGATGTAGCATACCTTAGTACAAGGCTTAAGGGTACATTTGCTTTTCTTCTGGACTATAAACAGTTTGGGATAAGACTAGTATCCGGGCCCAAGGTCAAGCAAGACACCTCCCAAGAGCTATGCAACCCCATTCCTACACGGCACCCGGAAATCACAGCTAAGCACATACAGAATGGCCCCGAATCAGTAGTTCCCACCACCTGACCTGCAGGGCTTATCGTTCCTTATCGATAACTATAAAAGAATCCAAGAAAATAATTCACATTTCTTACTATTTCACCAGGTTTCTGTGTGTCTGAAATCAGGCTGGCCCAATCCAACTGCCACCATACAAACATAGGACCTTGATATTTACCACTAATGAAAGATTCTTTACATAGTACCCTGGCCAAACTGCAGTTTGACAGTCTGCCTCTACACGTTAGAATTCTCAAAATGTTACTCATCCATCAAGTGGTTATGAGAAACGAACCAAATGTTCCACACCACGACAGATGCTAAGAATAGGAGACTTCAGTGACGGTTTGCCAAGAGCTTATGAGGTTTAGCAGTCCTGATCGCTACCACAGTAAGGCAGTCTGCGAGACCTGCTAGAGGGCCCAGCGGGCACAATGGGAGTCTGTCTTCTACACTAGGGACGTTAACTGATTGCGATGTACAGGTCAGGACTTCTTGTTCAGTCGTGGTTCTCTCAGCTATCATTGTAAGATAATTATGGCCCTTGCCATTCAATCTCTGTATTAAGCAGTTCCCATATACATAAACAGTACAGAAATAATTTAATATAGAAAGTTAAAGGCAACAGATCCAGATAGATAGGAATTTAAAAATTCACTGGGAGTCCATAGAGTATGATATGGACTCCCTCTGCTGGTGCCTAATAGCAGCCCAGGACACCAACAAAATCATGGACAAAAGAACAACAAAAGCCAAAAAGCTAATCTAAATTCACATCTATTTAGATTAAGGGAGGTTTCACAGCAGATGATTGTGGATCAATCAAAAGCAACCCTAAAAGTGTGTTTTATTGCAAATGCGGAAAAAAACCACAACCCAGTAAACTGCAAATCTCAATCTCAATGATGTGTGCTATTAGGACAGATAATTTAAAATTTATTTTCATCTGGACTGGACTGTGATTTTTCTTTTTTAGCAGCAGATTTCCTTTCAAAAATAGACATATCTTTGATTTTACTCTGGTTCAAGTTAAATTATTTTTAATTTGATAACTTGATGAAAAGAAGAGATCAAAGACCACAAGGGAACGGTGATTAATCCACAGAGTACACAAATCACACGTGGTTAGGGGCGCCTGGGTGGCTTAGTCGGTTAAGCGTCCGACTTTCGCTTAGGTCATGATCTTGCGGTTCGTGGGTTCGAGCCCCGCGTCGGGCTCTGTGCTGACTGCCAGCTCGGAGCCTGGAGCCTGTTTCAGTCTGTGACTCCCTCTCTCTCTGACCCTCCCCTGCTCACGCTGTCTCTCTCTCTCTCTCCTAGAAATAAATAAAAATATTAAAAACAAAACAAAACAAAACAAATCACACGTGGTTATTTGACAGAACAGAACAGTTCTTAGCTGGTTTCAACTGTCAACCATAGCCAGCTTTTCACAACATTACACTTATATAAAACTCAGGCAACCTTCAGTTTGCCCTAAATGCAACTAATATACTAAAACAGATTTACATATAGTACAACAGCAGCCTTCCAACTTCCAGTACTGGCAGAGTAGTTTGGTTAGAGCAACCCTGCCACTGTAGAAGTACGAATTCTGGGCGAAGTATTAAAAAAAATCATTAAGTGAAGGCACTAGAAACTGACCCAAATCAGGCAGAAACTGCAACTAGGGAGATTTGGGAATGTGTGACCTTTTATTCAATCCACAAACAGTTTGGATCGCCTCACCTTACTGGCTTTGAGGTATCAGAGGACAGAGCTCAGAGCTCAGAGCAGAGTAGCCAGAAAATGAGGGGAGAAACCCAAAAGCAAAAGGGAGTCAAGCCCAAAACGTGCCTATAAAATCCACCCAGAGTGTTTGCTTCTTGCTAACACTACACACGATGGGGGAAACCCAAGGAGACTTAGCAATAAAGGGACAGTTAGAGCTACCAAGACTGAACAGAGAGTTCAGCTACCGCCCAACACAAGCAAGACAAGTCTGGAGCCTGAGTTGAGTTGAGGTTTGCATCTGCTAGAAATCACATTTCAGAGGAATACAAAGAATCCAGTGTCTCTACACTGTATATTCATAATATCCACTATCCAATAACAAATCACTAAGTATAGCAAGAAAAAGGAAAACATGACCCACACTCAAAAAAAAAAAATACAGTCAACAAAAACCAACTCCAAGATAATCAAGATGATGCAATTAGCAGTGACAAAGGGCCTGTATCCAGACTTAAAAAAACAAAGCACTTCACGATAAAAATAACCCAATTCTTTAAAAATGAACAAAACACTCAAATCACACAAAAGAGTTTACGATCGCAAGTACAAAAAAGAGCTCAACATTTGACATCAGGGAAGTGCAAGTTAATACTATAATGAGATGTCACTTCCCGTCCCCTAAAATGGCCAAAATTAAAGAGACCTATAGCGCTGTACATAGAGCACCCATAATTCTCACACAATGCCAGAGGGAATGTAAAATGGTACAACCAGTTTGGGGAAGATTTGGCAGTTTTTTATAAAATTAACAATACACTCAGTTGTTCCATTCGTATCTATCAATCCACACATCTACAAAAAGACACATAAACGAGTATTTTCAAAGCAGTTATATCCACAATGGCCAAAACTGAGACAATCCCAAAACCCCTGAACCAGAGAATGAATAAAAATATAGTGGTAAATACACAGACTAGAATACTATTCCAGAATAAACGTGATGAACTATTGCTACATGGCATGACACGGATGAAACTCAGAGCACAGTGAGTGAAAGAAGCTGGACACAAACGAGTACACACTCCATGATTCTGTTTAGAAGAAATTTAAGACAAAACTAAGGTTAAAAAAGAACAGAGAGGATAAAAAAAATATGGGTCAAACAAAAGTTCAGAGTTGATGGGGAAAGGAAACAGAGGTTTGCTTTCAAGTTGTGAAACAGGAAACAACTTACAAAGTGGGATTTAATACTTTCTAGAGATTAAATTTTAATTTTTGTTTTTTTTTTTTAGAGAGAAAGAATGAAAGCATGGGGGGAAGAGGCGTGCGCATGAGAGACAGAGAGAGAGAGACAGAGACAGAGAGAGAGAGAGAGACAGAGAGAGAGAATTCGAGTCAGGCTTCATGCTCAGCAAAGAGCCTGATGTGGGACTGGATCCCACAACCCTGGGATCATGACCTGAGCTGAAGTCAAGTGTTGGATGCTCAAACAACCAAGCCATCCACCCACCTCTAAAACTTATTTTTGTAATTTTTAAAGTTTATTTATTTATTTTGAGAGAGAGAGTGAGCGAGCATGTGAGTGGGGGGGAGCGGGGAGGGGGCAGAGAGGGAGAATCCCAACCAGGCTCCATGCTCAGCTTGGAGTCTGACTCAGGGCTCTATCCCATGACTGTGAGATCATGACCTGAGTCGAAATCAAGAGTCAGATATTCAATTGACTGAGCTACCCGGGTGTCCCAAAATTTATTTTTAAATAAAAACTCCTTCTCTAGGATGTGTCTGACTTGCTTTGCTTTAGAAAGCTTCTAAACTGAGATGTATATGAAGGTGTTTAGAGCAAATGAAGATAAAAGCATGGGAATTGCCTGGTGACAATATAACATCTTTAAAAGTGGTTCTGGGGGCTCCTGAGTGGCTCAGTCAGTTAAGCGTCTATTCTTGATTTCAGCTCAGGTCATGATCTCATGGTTCATCAGATTGATCCCCATGTTAGGCTCTGTGCTGACACTACAGATCCTGCTTAGGATTCTCTCTCTCTATCTCTCTGCCCTTCCCCTGCTTGTGGGTATTCTCTCTCTCAAATAAACATTTAAATAAGTAAATTATATGTGTGTGTGTGTGTATATATATATATATAGTTCTGAAGTGTGGGTGCTTGAGTGGCTCAGTTGTCAAACATCTGACTTTGGCTCAGGTCATGATCTCATGGTTTGTGAGTTCGAGTCCCACATCAAGTGAGCTCAAGCCCACTTTAGGTAAGTCCTGCTCACCTCTTACCTCTCTCCCTCTCTCTCTTTCCCCCCTTCCCTCTCTTTGGGAGAAAAAAAGTGGTTCTGAGGGGCACCAGGGTGGCTCAGTCCATTGAGTGTCCAACTCCTGATGCTGGCATAGATGCTGAGGTCATGATCTTGAGGTTCGTAGGTTCAAGCTCCCCATCAGGCTCTGTACTGACCATGCAGAGCCTGCTTGGGATTCTCTCTCTCTCTGCCCTTCCCCTGCTCTTGCTCTCTCATAATACATAAATAAACTTAAAGAAAAGTGGTTCTGATTGCAAGTAAAAGAGAAGAGAACACAGGTTTTACATTGTGAATAATCTTTTTTTTTTTTTATTTCTAGGAGAGCGAGAGAGAGACAGCGTGAGCAGGGGAGGGTCAGAGAGAGAGAGGGAGTCACAGACTCTGAAACAGGCTCCAGGCTCTGAGCTGGCAGTCAGCACAGAGCCCGACGCGGGGCTCGAACCCACGAACTGCGAGATCATGACCTAAGCGAAAGTCGGACGCTTAACTGACTAAGCCACCCAGGCGCCCCTACATTGTGAATAATCTTAGCACAGGTTAAAACATAGGATTAATAGGGGCGCCAGGGTGGTTCAGTTGGTTAAGCATCCAGCTCTTGATTTTGGCTTGGGTCATGATCTCACAGTTTGTGAGATCGAGCCGGCTCTACTGGCAGTACGGAGCCTGTTTGGGATTCTCTCTCTACCTCTCTCTCTGTCCCTCGGCTGCTCTTTCACTCTCAAAAATAAACAAACATTTGAAAAAAATAAACACGATTAATAGCTATTAAGAATGTTATATATCTGATATAATCTTGGACTTACTTCAAATACAGGGTTTTTACTTTGCTGTTTGCTTTATATTCTGACTACAGTTAACTGTGTATGCTAACTTTTCTATTAAAACATGTTTACTATTTTGGGGAAAAGTTCCTATTAGTAACAAGTTCCAGCACGCATTACCTTGTCCTGATGGGTTTGCTGCCATATCTTCCTATTCTGTTTCAACTATGTTCAGTGGCAACTGGTCAGCAATTTACAATCGCCTGTAAAAAATAAATGTGTCCAAACATATAAACTGTACCGTACTTGAATAACAAACTAACAGTTGTCAGTAACAGGTAGCTTCCCTACATTTGCAGTTTCCTCCTCTCATCAGAAATACACATCTGAAAAGCACACAGACTTAAATCATAAATTTAAACTCTGCAAAGCCCTCAAATATTTAGTTAGAACGTTCAATATTTATTCTTGCAGATGTTGAACCAACATTTAGCATTACTGTCTTTGATATACACCGTTACATCCTATTTACCAAATGCTACCACATATATCAACCAACTGACAGCATCAACACGATGGGTGCTAGAAAGAAAAAAAAATCACTCCGGTATGGTGCTTTTGGATTCACTTAAAATATATCCAGCAACTACTGTGTGTACTAAAAGCCAAGGAGGAAAACAAGCCTAGAATTTACCAAGTTCACACTCTGCACCATACACTATGTAAGATGCTTGAAATTAATGATCACCATTTTATAGATAGGGAGATCCGTGCCCAAGGTCACAAAGCTAGTAAAAATACTTCGGGCTGCTAGTTTCCAAACTTCGTGGGTTTTGTATTAGGTCTTGGGGAGATCGCAAATGGGCAGGACCCTACTCCAGCCTTCAAGGCACATACAATCCCATGGGGAAAATATACTCTCATTTAAGCCACTATACGAAAATGTTTAACAAACGCTCTCTTTAAAAGGGGTAAACAGTGCTCCGGAAGTAGAGAGGAGCTGATTCTATTGGCGTGATAAAGGACGCCTTCAGGGGAACTCGGGAAAAGTACGAGCGCTAGCAAACAGACTGCGGTTTTAAACAAAGTATCTTTAGGCGCTTCTCCGGCAGAAGCACCGGGAGAGACAAGCAGACTGGGTCGAGAGCAAAGAGGGCCATCTAGTGAAGGGGAACGTTAAGCAGGGATGTAGCAAGGCGGCACCACCGTCTCAAAAGGTCCTTGCAGGAGGGCGTGGAGGGCAGGCTGGGCGGGGGCTGCGGCAGACACCACCCAGAGGAGGGGGAGTGAAGAAGGTGGGGAGGCCGCTACCCTGTGGCAACAAAGACAGCGACAGCAGATCCGCGCTGCGGCCACACACTTCCATCCCCCGGTGCCGTCAGGTGGTCCTACTTACCCAGGCCACGAGAGCGCCCAGGACCCTCCTTGCAGCCAGATCGCTCTCTCAAAGGGGGCGCGACCACTTAGAGACCTGCAAACAGAGATCAACATGCGGCTCTACAACCTTCCCGCCCCCGCTACGCTTCCGCCTCCTGACTGGGGCACACCAGAGGGAGCGGAAGTCCCGCCTTCTGCCAGCGGACAGCAGCGGCTGCCCACCGCGATTCGTGTTTTAACTGCTCCGCGCAGACGCCACTTCTCTTCCAAAGAATGACAGCCGAAAAGGCTCATGGGAGATGCAGGAGGTGCTGTTGGGGGCGGGGCCAGACGAGGCACCGAGAGACGCTTGCTATTGGCTCTGCTGGGCAGGGGCGTGGCGGAGGCCAGCTGAGACCCTAGCACCGCGAGTGGCCCATTCGTCAAGGCCACTGTTCAGAGAAAAGTCATCAGCCTGGCCAGGCCTGCGACGATAGGAATCCACTTCGGCTAGGATAAGGGGAGGGCCAGTCTTCACAGGCTGCGCTGGCTTTCATTATTCAACAGCCATCTCGGGGTTTCGCGTCTGCATTCTTCTACATATCCCTGGGTGGTTTTTTTTTGGGGGGGGGTTAGTTTACATAACTATACATAAGAAAAGCACCAAACATGCAGAAGTGTTTGCTACTGTGCTATAATCTCCTTAAGAAATGGCTGTGCCACATCTCAGAACACGAAGCCCCGCCTAGTGGGATCACCTGATGCCTGGTCTACAGATCTACCTATTTACATTAAAAGGTAATCACAGAGTGATGAGAGTCACCTGTTCTGTGGTGGCACACACCCNTGTGCATCGGGCTCTGGTCCTGCCATTTCCTGATTTATATGTGATTTATATTTATGTACTTACATATAAAACTCGGAAATGTTGAATTACTTTATGTCAAGTAACAACCTGAGTTTCAAAGGAGTAAATGTTTTGCCAGATGCTAAGGCCCACATTCTTAAGTCTCACACATTGTCTCTGCTCGGGAGGAAGGAATTCCTCGGAATCCAGGTCTCTTCAGTATAGATTCAAAGTGTAATTCATGAGCATTCTGGAAGTCGGCCAGGACTGCTTTTCAATTAAGAGGCATTTTTTGAGGGACGCCTGGCTGGCCGGGTCGCAAGAGCATATGACTCTTGATCTCAGGGTTGTGAGTTGAAGTTGTAAGTGGGGTGTAGAAATTACTAAAAAAATAATAATAAATGTAAAAAAAAGGGGGGGTGCCTTTTTGAGTCCCTGACTGACTAAAAAGATGACTAGGGTGTATATGGCTGACAAGACCTTAGGAAATTCTTTTGGTTTTAGGTGGCCTGACTAGATATACAGAAACCATGGCATAAGAAAGCTCCAGTCTATGTCCTTTTTTGGTTTGTTTGCTTCAAGTGTTTATTTAAATTCTAGTTAGTTAACTAATTTAGCGATTCATCACTTACTATAACACCCAGTGCTCATCCCAACAAGTGCTCTCCTTAATACCTATCGCCCACCTAACCCATCCTCCAACCCCCTTCCTCCAGCAACCCTCAGTTTGTTCTCTATAGTTAAGAATCTTTTTGGGGTTTGCCACTCTCTCTCCACCCCCAGCCTTGTTCATTTGTTTTCTTAATTTCACATATGAATGAAATCATACGGTATCTCTTTCTCTGATTGACTTATTTAGCTTAGCATAATATACTCTATCTCCCTCCACATGGTTGCAAATGGCAAGATTTCATTCTTAATGGCTGAGTAATATTCCATTGTGTGTGTGTGTGTATATATATATATATATACACACACATATATACTACATCTTCTTTATCCATTCATCAGTCGATGGACATTTGGGCTCTTTTCATAATTTGGCTATTATTGATAGTGCTGCTATAAACATCTGGGTGCATGTGTCCCTTTGAATCAGTGTTTGTTTGTTTATCCTTTGGTTAAATACCTAGTTGTTGGATCATTGGATCACTCTATTTTTAATTTTTTGAAGAACTTCCATACTCTTTTCCAGAGCAGCTGGGCTAGTTTGCATTTCCACAAGCATTGCAAGAGGGTTGTTTCATGTTTGTTAATTTTAGCCATTCTGACAGGTGTGAGGTGATATTTCATTGTCGTTTTGATTTGCATTTGCATTTGAGTGATGTGGAGCATCTTTTCATGTGTCTGTTAGCAGTCTGAGCCCTAATGGACATTCTGAAACAAGCCTATTCATGGACAAAAGAGAGAGAGAGAAAGAGCCTACCTCTAGAACAATATTTTGTAATTTCCTGGCAAGGTCAGCCTCCAGGCATTAGGACAACATTATCAGGAGAAAAATGAATTTAATTTGCTACAGATTTCTTTGCCCTTTACTTGGTGGGTGTTGTTAGCCTTTGAACCCCCTCAGTTTTCTCCTTGAGAGTTGTTGGAACTGCCACCTCACAAGAATTTTGGCATATTAGTGGGTCAGTTTACTTGGGTTCAAATCCTAGCTCTGACACTTAATGATTGTGAGCCCTTGTTTTACCTTTCAGTGCTTCAGTTCTGTCATCTATAAAAAGGAAATAAAAATGTATATGAATGACCACTTCATACCCATTGGATGGCCACTATAAAAAAACAGAAGGGGCGCCTGGGGGCTCAGTTGGTTAGGCATCCAACTTTGGTTCAGGTCATGATTTCATGGTTCATGAGCTTCAGCTCTGCAGTGGGCTCTGGGCTCAGAGCCCGAAGCCTCCTTTGGACTCTGTCTCCCTCTCTCTGCCCATCCCCCGCTCACACTCCGTCTTTCTGTCTGTCTGTCTCTCTCTGTCTCTCAAAACTAAAAATAAAACACTTTTTAAAAGTGGAAGGAAAAAACCCAAAAAATAAAATAGTAAATGTTGGCAGAGAAATTGGGACTCTCGTGCGTGCGCTGTTCAGTGGAAATATAAAATGATACAACTACTGTGGAAAACAAGATGATGGTTACAATATTAAAAATAGTTACCATATGATTGAGCTATTCCACTTCTGGCCAGATACATAAAATGCTTGAAAGCAGGGTCTCAGATTTCTGCACACTGTATTTATAGCAGCACTGTTCATAATAGCCAAGAGGTGGAAGCAGCCCAATTGTCCATCCACAAATGAAAAGATAAACAAAATGTGGCCGATACATACAATGTAATATTATTCAGCCTTAAGATAGAAGGAAATTGTGATACAAGCAACAGCGTACATGAACCTCGAGGACATTTTGCTAAGTGAAATAAATAGTCGGAAAAGTACAAATTCTGTATGATTCCACTTGTATGAGGTAATTGGTCAAAAGTCATCGAAACAGGGGCGCCTGTTGGTTAAGCCTCCGACTTCGGCTTAGGTCATGATCTCACGGTTTGTGGGTTTGAGCCCCGCGTCGAGCTCTGTGCTGACAGCCAGCTCAGAGCCTGGAGCCTTCTTCAGATTCTGTGTCTCCCACTCCCTCTGACCCTCCTCTGCTCACGCTGTCTCTGTCTCTCTCAGAAATAAATAAAACATTAAAAAAAATCATCGAAACAAAGTAAAATGGTGGTTACCAAGGTCTGGGGGAAGGAGAAAATGGAGAGTGGTTGTTTAATGGATTACAGAGTTCCAGTTCTACAAGATGAAAAGAGTTCTGGAGAAGGCTGCGGGCGATTGTGGCAACTATAATGTAGCGGCCTTTTACTGCATACCTTGGTACTTGGTCATGGGTCAGCTAATAAATACACAGACTGTACACATCTATTTGGGGAAAGTCCAAGACAAAAGGAATGCATGTGACAGTCCCGAGGCTCTGTTGACTGATAAGAAAATGCCAGGTAGCAGCCCATAAAGCCATTATGATTACCATGGGCTTTTAATCTCAGAGTAGAGAGGCGAGAATAGTCCCCAGTTTCCAGTTGGAGCCACCTTAACTCTCTTTTGCTATTTTGAAATAAAGTGTGTAGAAGTTAAGTTTGAGACAGTTGCCGTATTAGTTATCTATTGCTTGTAACAAATTACCTCCAAACTTGCCCCATTTATAAAAACAAATGTTCATTCTCTTATCGCAGTTTTTGAAGGACTGGAATGCAGTCAGCCTGGCTGGATGGTTCCGGGTTAGGGTCTTTTGTAGGTTGCAGCCAAAATCCTAGCTGGGATTGTAAATCATTTGAAAGCTCAGTTGGATGGCACGTTTGGCCTGCAAGTTTGTTCACGTGGCTGAGGGCAGGCGCCTTCAGTTCCTCAACCTGCAGGGTGTCTCATGACATGACAACTCACAACCAGAGCAAGTGATACAAGAGTTAGAAAGAGTGACCAAGACAAAAGCCATAGTGTCTTTTATAACATGATCTTAAGAGTGACTTACCATCTCTCCTGCTATATACTATTGCTCACAGACCAGCCTTGTTACAGTGTAGAAGGGACCACAGGGCTGTGCATCCTGGGAGATAGGAACCCTTGGGACTGTCTTAGTCCCTTCAGGCTGCTATTACAGAATACCGTAGACTGGGTGGCTTATAAATAACGGAGTTTTATTTCTCACAGTTTTGGAGGCTGGGAAGTTCAAGATCAAGGCACCAGCACCGTCTGGCTCTGGTGAGGGCCTGCTTCTTCATTCATAGACACCTGTCTTTTTGCAATAACCTCACATGGTGGTAGTGTTGCTTGGTGGAGTGGTGGAGACCACTGGGCCCTGAGGCCTCCACCCAGCCCATCCCTGGGATGTTGCCGGAGGCTCTGGGTCTCCCGCAAGGTAGTGTTTAGGGATGAACCAGACACCGTATTTGAGCAGTACAAGTGAGGAGTTTATTAGAGAGGGTACATGGGGAGCTCAAAGGACAGCTGCACCCAGGGTGGGGTGTGGGTCTCTATCTTTTATTGACGGTTGTTAACTAAGGAGTGGAATATTTATTATTTGGGGATGAGATTTCTCAGGGTTTCCTGCCTTTTGTCCCTTACTTGGTCAGGGTCTCTGGCCTTCATTATCTTGGGCCTGTCTAGTTTGATCTGGCTCTTCATGTGGCTTTGTTTTTGGAAGGCTGTCAGGACAGGTCTTTAACTTTCCTGGTAATGGTTCGTGACTTCCCCTTGCTGGCCCCTGCCATCTTGTCAAAGCCTAACTAACTGCTTACTTTAACAGTAGGGGTCAAGGATCTGTCTGAGGTCTTATTTATGTATTTATTTATCAGAGTTTATTTACTTTGAACGAGAGAAAGAGAGAGAGAGAGCAAGTGGGGGGGGGGAAGTACAGAGAGAGAAAGGGAGAGGGAGAATCTCAAGAAGGCTCCATGCTCATGAGGCCCAGTGGAGGGGAAGGTCTGTCTTGATCCCAGAACAGACTTAACAGACTAAGCCACCCAGCCACCCCTCTGAAATCTTTTTTTTTTAAATTTTAACGTATATTTAGTTTTTGAGATACAAGAGAGATGGAGCATGACTGGGGGAGGGGCAGAGAGAGGGAGACACAGAATCTGAAGCAGGCTCCAGGCTCTGAGCTGTCAGCACAGAGCCCGACGCTGGGCTCGGACCTCACCAACGGTGAGATCATGACCTGAGCTGAAGTTGGCATGAGCCACCCAAGCGGCCCTGAAATTTCCTTTAAATGTGCACTAATTCCATATGTGAGGGTTTTGCCCTTGTGACCTCTGCACCTCCCAAAAGCCCCCCCCTCCAAATGCCAGCACACAGGAGATTAGGATTTCCACATACAGATTTTAGGGGGACACAAACATTCAGTCCAAAGCAGGGATCATCTTAGGAGCGGACTACTATAACTACATTGCTTTAAAAAAAAAAAGTATTCTTTATTTCAGATCCTGTTTCATAAAATAGAGTGAAGTTACTTCAGGAAACTCTTAACTACAAAAAGGTGTAGAATTGCCCACTGGGTTAGAGAGCAGCCTTTAGAACCAGACTATCCTAATTAAGATTCTGGCTCTGCCACTTAACAGAGTTAACACTGTTCAATAACTGTTCAATTTCCTTATCTATGGAAAGGAGTAATAATAGAACCTTCTATAGGAATGTGAGGGAAGCTACTCTTGAAGGAGAGTGGATTTCAGTTCAATCAAAAGACAGACAGATGGCTTGATTAAGGGGAATTTGCAGGCCATGAAGTGAAACCTCTACAAACTTGGGAGGTGATTGGTAGCTTTTATGGAATCTTTACTACAGGCCGGGACTCCACGTGTGTTGCCTCAAGACTAAACTTTGAGAAGGATGCAATGATCACCTTTCAGCTTTAAAGATGTGGAGACATTGAGACTTTGAAAAATGAAGTCACTTGTCTAAGATGCCCCCATTCTTTGTTTATAATAATGAACTGTTAAAGGACACAAATTCAACCTCTAATTGGATTTATTCAGTGATTCATGACTCAATAGCATTCCCTCTAACAAATAGAAGGATGCTCTAAGAGTTGTACCAAATGGAAGGTTTCATAGGCAGAAACAGGTCAGGACAAGGAAATTATCAGCAAGAGAAAAGAAAGGATTGTTCCAGGCAAGGGCACCTTCCAATTAGGGGGAAAGGACGTGGGGTCTTATCGTGCAGATTACTTCACCAGTGCCATCAGAAAATTTCAGACAGATTGCTTTAAAACTCCACTCCTGGGAGAGGCTGAAACTGCAATTAGTTTAGGTACTCACGGTGAGACTTAACATAAATGACTGCATTTTGGGCCGGTTGTTTCTGGTTTCTTGTTATTGTTTTTTTTTAATGTTTATTTTTGAGTGAGACGAACTGTCAGCACAGAGCCTGACATGGGCTTGAACCCGTGAGTCGTGAGATCATGACCTGAGCCAAAGTTGGATGCTTAATCAACTGAGCCACCCAGGTGCCTCAGGTCTGTTGTTTCTTTGTAACAGAAGCAAACCACTAGGTGAAGCTGCCCCTGGTGTTTATAACCATGGCCAAGGGTAACAGCGTGCTGTGTGGTCACTGGTGCCAGCCGGTGCACACTGACGCCCCACGTGGAGTCAGGTCTAGTTCACAGTTTGCCCGCCAAGTCTATGTGGCACAGACACCAAGGCTTTAGGTCAGTCTGCCTCTTTCTCCATGGAGGGAGGTAAAGGGTGCCTCCCCAGCTGGGGCAAGGAGAGGGCTCTAAGGGCAGGAAAAATTAGATTGGAAACGTTTTGTTTAACAGATTGATTGACTTTAAAAGGTAAGAGTTTAATTTTACCACTGGTTTGTCCCTTTAATTAAATGGATCAAATCCTGATGTTTTCACTGGGGCCTGAAGAAGACACAAGAAATTGCATTAAGCTCTTCATGGAGCATGGCAGCATGAGCCCAGAGTAATGCTTCCTGTCATCTACTTTTTTTTTTTTTTTTTTACTGTTTATGTATTTATTTTGAGAGAGAGAGTGAGGGAGGGGCAGAGAATGAGAGAGAGACACAGAATCCCAAGAAGACTCTGTGCCATCAGTGCAGACCCCAGTGCTGGGCTCGAACTCACAAACTGTAAGATCATGACCTGAGCCTAAACCAAGAGTTGGGTGCTTAACTGACAGAGCCACCCAGGCGCCCCCTGTCATCGGCTTCTAATGTGGTCACCTCTAAGGAGCCAGGTTTCCAGTACCTTTTGGCATCCTCAGAGTACCTAGAAGTGATGATGGTTTGAGGTGGTGGGGGTTCGGAGCTGATGACCAAGAAAGAATTCTTGAAGACATCTTTGGTGCAAAAAGGTGATTTTATTAAAGCACGGGGACAGGACCCATGGGCAGAAAGAGCTGCACTGGGGTTGTGATGAGTGACTGCTCATACACTGTGGAGTGGGGGGACATAAAGTCAAGAGAAAGTTTCTTAAAGGGATTTTCACATGCTAAAGAAGACATAGATTGCTGGAGGTTTAGCGATTTTTTAGGTTATTTTTCCCTCTAACAAAGCATTAACATTAAGACAGTAGGGAGTTCCTAGAGATTAGCCTATCTATAAGATTGCCCTTTTTTTGCAATATTACTAAGATATTTATAAACTGATGGAGACTCTATCAATCTAACCATTTGTTCTCTGTCCTTTCCTTTATTCTTGGGCAGCCAGGAGTCCCTGAGGAGTGTCACACATCCCACCTGGGGGGGGCATGGTTTGTGGGGGGTTGGGTTGCCTTCTGTCCCCTCATCAGAAGAGCGCCAAGCAGACACACCCACTGATTGATCTTTGTTTTAAACCCAGCTGAAGCTGAAATGTGCCCTTTTGTTCCTTTATTCACTAAACATTTAATGAAAATACAAACAGAACGAACTGTCTTTATCTCTAAGATGCTTTTTGAGTGTGGAGGCCAGAACCCCACTTTTGCTTTTCTACTCTTTTGAAAAGGAATCTAATCCTTTAATCAAAGAATGCTTTGTGGACTTTTCATTGTGTGCAGCTAATAAGCTTTTCAGCACTGCTGTCCCACCAAAGTTCAAGGTGTTTGTGCTTCTGAAACTGTTAACACTAGCACTGTTAACAGCTCCTCCAGGCTTGATGCCATTTGTAAATTGAATAAATTGTCAGAAGGGCTCTTATTTGAGATCATTAATGATAAAATACTAGCCCCAGCCCATGCTGCATGCCCCACATCCCCCGGCATTTTTAAAATTCCTTTCTAATTAATGAGTACTTTTAATTTACTGTTCTTGGGCCAGTTTTATTCAACCCAAACCTTAGGAATGGACTGAATTTCTATTGTGACTGAAGGTAAAGTTATTTGTGGTTAAGTCCTAATCCCTGACACCTGTAAATGTTACCGCAAATGGAAAAAGGGTCTTTACAGGTGACATTAAGAATTTTGAGATGGATTCCTAAACACAATCACAAGTGTCCTTATAAGAGAGAGGCAGGGAGGGGTGTCTGGCTTGCTCAGTAGAGCATGTGGCTCTTGATCTCAGGGTCATAAGTCCAAGCTCCACATTGGGCATGGTGCCTACTTTATTTATTTATTTATTTTTTTAATATTCTGTAATTCCATTTATTTGTGTTCGTTTTATTTTTTTTCAAATAGTTTATTGTCAAATTAGTTTCCACATAACACTCAGTGCTCATCCCCACAAGTGTCCTCCTCCATGCATGGTGCCTACTTTAAAGAGAGAGAGAGAGAGAGAGAGGCAGAGATTTGACAAAGGCAGAAGAGAAGGCATTATGCCGGAACAAGTAAAACCTAACCACACCAAGGCCGGGCAAGCCAAATGAAAAATGTGACACTGAGCTTTTGCAGTGAAGCAAGATAGGCTCTTTGTTGGTGTGGCTCCACCCAGGAGAAGGGGGACCTCGTGCTCAAAAACCTGCACTCCCAGGTGGCTTATGAGCAATGGCTTTAAAAAGGTGGAAATTCAGGCTAAGGGACGCAGGGTCTTGGATCGTGCTGATTGATGAGGGATTTGGCCAACTGTAATACTAGCTTTCTTGGTCATCCTGTCCCTTCCACTGACTCCCTGTCTGGTTCGGTGTGCTTGCGGTGAGGTGGTCATTCTGCTTCAGGGGCCTGGTCGCTCCACTTTAGGGCCCTGGAGCTGGAAGACGTTCTCAGCCAACTGAATTAGCGATGCCATCTCTAGAGTCCAGAGGCCAAGGTTTTACGTCCTGTGATGATTACTGAGCTGCAAACTAGTGTTATTTTTTTCTTGCAAACACAGCACCTTATGTTTGCTATCTCAGGCAGAACAGCATCCCACGGACTTTTCGGGAGGCCACTTTATGTTATTTCCTGAGGCAGTTTTCTTTAACAGTAACCAAGGGCTACAGGACTCTGGTCAGAGGCAGCCAGGAGCCATTCTGTCCTTACTGTGGGGCCTGTGGCGGCTTGCACCCCCACTTTCAGGAGCAAAGGACATCCCCCCCTCCCGTGGTTAGAGTGTGGCCATGCTGACACCTTGATTTCAGTGCAATCAAATGGATTTTGAACGTTTGGCTTTCAAAACCACGAGAGGATAAATTTCTGGTTTTTAAGGCATCGAGTTTGTGGTCACTTGTTAGAGTCAGCACAGCAGCCAACATACTGCTATTTTCGGCCTGTCGGAGTGCATGTGAGAATGCTGGAGAGCAAATGCTGGACATGCTTTTTCGTCTGGGTTGTATTTTAATGAAGTGTTTCAGGCTTCTAAAAATATGTAGCTAATAATACAATAGACACCCTGATAATACAATAGACACCCTGAAACGTACCAAGTAGCCTAAAAAACAAAATGTTTCAAATACGTGTAAATAGTTCCAGATAGCCTTCCCATCCTGCTCCCTCTCCACCTCTGAGGCAAGCCACTGTCCTGAACGCAGCTTTCTTTGCTCCAATACGTATCATTAAACTTTCACTGCATTTTAAATATATTACATTATTTTAAAATTTGGTAAAAGTGCATATGACCTTTTTGCAGTCTGCCTTTTTTCCATAACTATCTGAGCTTTTCAATGCGTGCTTTCTACTTACAAATCACCATGTTGGGCAGAGTGGATGATACAAGACAAATGAGATGGGANAGGTGGTATCTCAGTGTGGTTTTGATTTGTATTTCCCTGATGAGGAGGGATGCTGAACATCGTTTCATGTGTCTGTTGGCCATCAGATGGGACATTTTGCACTAACATTAGCTTGTTAGAAGAGCTACACTTGTCATCTCCAACAATGGGAAAACACTTCCCATTGTTTTGTTTTTATTTTCATAATTTTTTTGTTAGGAGTTCAGCTTTTTTTTTAAATTTAAATCCAAGTTAGTTATATGCCATTGTTTTAAATGGAAGGTTCCTGCTCAGTATTTTAATACCTAATTGGCAACAGAAATGATGATTTTCAGTAATCTCTTAACACCTGTAAGTCAGCACACGTCCTGTGTCTCTGTGAGGGCTACTTATCTCTGTAAGGTTTTTTTTAAGTTTGTTTGTTTGTTTAGAGAGAGAGAGAGAGAGAAGGAGCAGGGGAGGGGCAGAGAGCGGGAAACAGAGAATCCAAAGCAGGCTCTGTGTTGACAGGAGCTAGCCCGATGCAGGGCTTGAACTCCCAAACCGTGAGATCATGCATGACCTGAGCCTAAGTCAGACGCTTAACCGACTGAGTCACCCATGTGCCCCTGCAAGACTTTAAAGTAAATAGGATGCTTCTCAAAATTAAGAATTGTTTAGAAATCAGGTGTAAAGCTTAGACACAAACAAACCACAAAACTAATACACCCAAGTCAATAAATTAAATTTTATGTAACATATGGCAGCAAACTCGAATCTCTGTTGACAGTGTGAAGAAGATGCTCTTAAGGGCAGCCTGCATTTCTGTGGGTTTGCTTGCCTCTCCCACCAGTTTTCCCCATTCAGAATGTAACTGTGTTCCAAGCAGCCTAAAGGCTACATATCTTTAACTCATTAACCTTTGCCTTCTAACTTGTAGCCTAATTATAGCTTCTTTGAGATATCAACAGAATACTGACCCTGGGGAAACAAGGAACCGAGTATTCCCAGAAGATCAAGCTTGACCATACTAGAGAACAGCCTTCCCTGATGCCAGCAAATCTGCTTGAGGTCACATGGAGAGTGCTTCCCCTTACTTGTTTGACCTTTATCACTTCCCTGTGCCTCCCCCTTAAAAAAAGCTTGCTTGGTCCAGGACTTTAGGAGAGGGTCTTTGAACATTAGTCCACCATCTTCCCAAGTTGCCAGCTTCCTGAATAAAGCAAATTTTCCTTTCCAACCAACACTTGTCTCTTGAATATTCGGCTCTTGAGCCGTAAGCAGCTGAACTTGGGTTCCAGTGACAAAATGACTGCAAACCTTCACCTCTAAAGCGTGAAGTCATTTGGCTTTCCAAGGTAGTCATTTTGGACTACCTTGGGTCCAAGCAGGAGGGGCTTCTGCCCTCATATCTTAGAGAGTCCTTTATGACACACACGTGTACATGCTGCATGCACCCATCTGTTCCAGAGCAGATGAGAACCTCTGTCACTTGAGCACTGGCCCAGCACAACCTAGAGCCTTGGCCGTCTACAGCTATGACTAACACTATTCAGGCCCCATGGAAACCCTTCACATCTCTTGCCTTATGTTTTTGAGTCAAAATGCGGTTGGGGTGGAAAGCTGTGAAGGTTTATGGGTTATGCCCATTGAGGTCTGAGTTGGGAAAAACCCAGTCTTGTGTATCTCCTGTACTCACATTGCTAGCACAGGCACAACACTTCTGACGCCAAGTGCGTGTGCGCCCCTCCCACACCAAGCAATCCTGTGACACCAGCTATGTGCGGCTCAATTCTGATGCCATCTACCTGGAGACAGTATCAGACCCCATAGCTTAAGGACTCAGTCCCGCGAGACTGCCCTCCCTCTTCCCCCCACTTCATTCAGATGCCAGTCACAAGTAGAGGGCCCTCAGGTTACCTACAACTCCTGTCCAACTTGGCTACATACTGGAGGCTCCTCCCCCTTGGATTTGATTATTTGCTAGAACAGTTCACAGAAAGTCAGGGAGTCTCTTACATTGCTGAGTTTATTAAAGGACATGATACAGGTTATGGATAAACAGCCAGCTGAAGACATCCACAGGCCAAGCTCCGGGGTGGTCTGGATCTCAGAAGCTTCTTTGCTGTGGAGTTGGGGTGTGTCACCCTCCTGATCTGTAGACGTGTTAGTCAACCCGGAAGCTCTCAAACTCTGTACAATTAGGGTTTTATAGAGGCTTCCTCATAGAGGCAGGACCCATCATTAACTCCGTTTCCAGCCCCTCTCCTTTGGGGAATGGAGGGTAGAATTCCAAGCTTCTAGTCATGGCGTGGTCTTTCTGATGACTAGCCCCCTTCCTGGAGCCATGCAGGAGCCCGCTCGGTCATCTCATTAGAACAAAAGGCACTCCTGTCACGCAGGAAATTTCAAGGGGGTTAGGAGCCCTGTGTTGGGAGCCAGGCTCAAAGATGAAATTTTATTTGTTTTTTGTTGTTGTTGTTGTTGTTTTAAGTAGACTCAATGCCTAGCCTGGAGACCAACGTGGGGCTTAAATTCGTGACCCCGTGTTCAAGACCTGAGCTGAGATCAAGAGTCAAATGCCGAACCAACTGAACCATGCAGGTGCCCCCAAAGACCAAATTTTAGAACCAAAGGCACTCCTAGTGTTCTTATCACTTAGGAATTTACAAGGGTAAATTTTTCAGGAGCTCTGGGCCAGGAATGAGTTGGGGTGGGGCAGACACCAATCTATATTTTTTCTATTGTCTCAAAAGACCAGACATGGACACTGCTTTTTAGTGCAGGAAATAGGTGAGCGACAAAAGTACTTAGGGAAGACAAAAAACAAATTCCAAATACTGTGTCTCAGATCAGACAGGAATTCAATAAATTCTTGTATAGCCTACAATTTTTAAAAAGTTTTCTTTTTAAATGTTTATATTTGAGGGAGAGAGAGAGAGTGAGTAGGGGAAGGGCAGAGAGAGATGGAGACAGAATCTGAAGCAGGCTCCAGGTTCTGAGCTGTCAGCACAGAGCCCACCACGGGGCTCAAACTCCTGAGCTGCGAGCCTATGACCTGAGCTGAAGTTGGATGCTTAACCAACTGAGCCACCCTGGTGCCCCCATAACCGACAATTATAACCAAAGGGTGCTGAATTTCCATTTTCTTGCTTTTCTTCTTACTCTTATTTGTGAATCTGGAGTTGCTCATGAGTGACTGTGGTAGTCACAATAGCTGTCCTGGTGGCCGAAGAATACTTCTGCAATATGAAATAATAGATATTCCTTTTATGCTTGTGTATATGTTAGTTTGTATGTATCACGAGTGAAGCATATACTGATTCTTTACTGTATGCATCTAGAGATTAAGGGAGAGTAAAAATTTCAACATAAGTGATACTTTATGACAAAATTAAAATATATTCTAATATTCTGTGATAGTTTATCATGCATCCCCATTTGAATGTTTTAATGATAGGTAAAATTTGTGATTCATTTCTGAATCTAAGTATTATTTTAAGAATTTAATTGGCAATTTCACTTGTTTCTTTGCCAGAGAATACATTTTCTCCATGTTGAAATTAACAAAAAACTAAGAACTACAATCACTAAAGAAAGTTCAGTTTGTCCAGGGGTGCCTGGGTGGCTCAGTAAATTAAGCATCTGGCTTCGGCTCAGGTCATGATCTCACGATTCATGGGTTCGAGCCCTATGTTGGGCTCTGTGCTGACAGCTCAGAGCCTAGAGCCTGCTTCGGACTCTATGTCTCCCTTTCTCTGCCTGTACACCTCTCTCTCTCTCTCTCTCTCTCTCTCAAAAATAAGCATTAAAAATATTTTTAAAAAATAAGAAAGTTTAGTTTGTCCAATTTGACATTACTGAAGTTAAATCAATTAAACAAGGAGGCCTTTTGACTGAGGTGGCTCTGATGCTGGGACAGCCTGCATAAGCAAACCAAAATACAAGCCTACACACATTTCCAGGTAACAAAATTGAAGCCTAAGGAAAACCAATCACAAAGAGCCAACTAGGCTTTATACTATAGCCAGTCAATAATTTCCTCGCTTTGCTTCTGTCTCTTCCTGATAAAATTTCCTCCCTCAGCTCCTGTCAGTGGTGTTGCAGTTTGACACTGCCCCTATTGGAATAGTTTTTTGCTCAGACTCTTAATTTTTTTTTCTTTTTAAATAGGCTCCATGACCAGCATGGAGCACAGTGTGGGGCTTGAACTCACGACCTGAGATTAAGACCTGAGCTGAGATCGAGAGTTGAATGTTCAATTGACTGAGCCACCCAGGCACCCCTAACTTGAATTATACCTTTTAACTATTTAGACGTATGGAGCCTGCATCTGTACTGAGGCCCCAGGATCCACAAATGCACAGAGGGGCCTGACTAGGCACAAGTTTACATGTGTTATGTTGGTCATTACCATAGGGAAATTAAAATGGAAATATTTGGTAGTTTCTTGATCTTACGCATAAATGTGGGAGCCAAGATCCATGTCATTAGTTAACTAAAGAGTGGTCATTTGGACAATCAGAATATGCTGCTATGTTTTGTATATATGGAGTAGTCAGAATATTAGAAAAACTTTTAAGATCATCATCAAAATGAGACACTGAGAACATACCAGTTCCAGTACAAAATACACATTATATATACAATTAACAGCGAAGAGGCATATAATTCTGAAGTGTTAAAAAAATTCTAATAAGTAAAATTGATATTTTTTCTCAAATTGGAAACGCCTCTGTAGTGTGTACGTCAGATTGTATGACATGAACTCAACCTTGCTTGTTTCCTCGTGTCTCAAGACACATCTGGCGGCGCCCGGGGGGCTCAGTCGGTTGAGTGTCTGACTTCGGCTCAGGTCATGCTCACAGCTCATAAGTTCAAGCCCCCCATTGGGCTCACTGCTGCCAGCGCAGAGACTGCTTCTGATCCTGTGTCCCTCTTTCTCTGCTCCTCCCCACCTCAAAAATGAATAAACATTAAAAAAAAAGACACATCTGATAAAAGTGAGGTAGGACAGAAAGAAGTATGTCCATTAAATTTTTTTTAATGTTTTATTTATTTCTGAAAGACAGAGAGAGAGAGAGAGAGAGAGAGACAGCGTGAGCAGGGGAAGGTCAGAGAGAGAGGGAGATACAGAATCTGAAACAGGCTCCAGGCTATGAGCTGTCAGCACAGAGTCCGACGCAGGGCTCAAACCCACAAACCGTGAGATCATGACTTGAGCCGAAGTCAGCTGCTTAACCGACTGAGCCACCCAGGTGCCCCAGGAGTATGTCCGTTAAAATGGAGGAGAGGGGTGGGACATCACTGTTAGGTGGGAGTCTAGAACTGTACTGAACATTGTCTTTGTTGCTGTTGTGTGGCAGATAAATATAATTTGAAATAGAAAGTGTTACCTGGGGCACCTGGCTGGCTGTCAGTAGAGCATGCAACTCTTAATCTCGGGGTTGAGCCCCATGTTGGGTGTGGAGATTACTTAAAAACAAAATCCTAAGAGACGCCAGAGTGGCTCAGTTGGTTGAGCATCTGACTTCAGCTCAGGTTATGATCTCGTGGTTCGTGGGTTCGAGCCCCACATCAGGCTCTGTGCTGACAGCTTAGAGCCTGGAACCTGCTTCAGATTCTGTCTCCCTCTCTTTCTGCCCCTCCCCTGCTCATGCTCTGTCTGTCTCTGTCCCTCAAAAATAAATAAATGTAAAATAAAATAAAATCTTAAAAAAAAGAAGTGGTATGTCATAAGAGATGTTTTTAAATGTGCTGCTAATTAGGATATAACAGAGATTTCTTAAAGTTCTTCTATCACTTTACAAATGGAGAAAAGTAAGCAAAAGGTTGTCTTATACAAAAAATATTGCTTAGCCTTAGAAAAGAAGTAGGAAGTATTGCAGATATGCTTTTTTAAAGTTTATTTATTTTGAGAGAGAGAGAAAACATGAGCAGGGGGAGGGGCAGAGCGAGAGGGAGAGAGAGACTCCCAAGCAGGCCGTGCTATCAGTGCAGAGCCCGACTTGGGGCTTGATCTCATGAACTGGAAGATCATGACCTGAGCTGAAACCAAGACTCAAATGCTCAATCGACTGAGCCACCCAGGCGCCCTAGTATTGTACATATGTTTAACTCAATGTTTCATGTCTTGATTTAAAAATTATTCCTTATTAGAATTTTTAAATTTCAAAAGAAAGAAATGCCCTTTGTAATGTGTGAAAGGAAACAATATGAAGTTGTAGAAAGAAAATGTTGGGGCGCCTGGGTGGCTCAGTTGGTTGAGCTTCTGACTCCTGATTTTGGCTCAGGTCATAATCCCAGGGTCATGGAATGGAGCCCTGCATTGGGCTCATTGCTGAGCATGAAGCCTGCTTCAGATTCTTTCTTTCTCTCTTCCTCCCTCCCTCTACCCCACTCACATTCTCTAAAAAAAAAAAAAAGAAAGAAAGAAAGGAAGAAAAGAAAGTTAAAATGTTAATCTGGTTAGCGCTTGCAGCCCCCTCATCCCAAGACAAAATGTTTAACAGTCTGGTGCATGTCGTATCATTTGTTTTCCTTTTTTCATATAAACCTAGACATACATACGTTCGTATACGGTGGCTCCACCATACATGTTACTTCACCATTTGCTTTTTAAATTTTAATGTCTAGGGGTGCCTGTTTGGCTCAGTCGATTAAGCCTCTGACTCTTGATTTTGGCTCAGGTCATGATCTCGTGGTCATGAGACTGAACCCCACATTGGGCTCCGGTGCTGGGCTTGGAACCTCCTTAAAATCCTCCCTCTCCTTCTGCCCCTCCTCTGCACTTGCTTGCACTCTCTCTCTCTCATAAATTAAATGAATGAATGAATGAATGAATGAAATTTAATGTATCATAGACCTTCTAATACACAAAATGCTTATTTTTATTGCTATATAATATAGTGTGGATGTACTATAATTTGTTCAACCTTTTCCCTAGGGGTGTATATGTAGGTTATTTCCACTCTCTTTGCCTGTACAAATAATGCTGCAATAAACATCTTTGCATATATATACCCATAGGTACTAGTGCCTTTAGTTTGGTAGAATCACAAGTTTGTGCTGATACTGACAGTACCCAGGTCCCTGTATCCTTATTAGTAGTGGGAGGGAGATGTCACATGGAGCTTAAGTTCAGGGTTCTTTACTTGAACATGTGTCCTTACACTCCTACCCCTCTACCTGCCTGAGGCCTTGAGAGAAGTTTAGCACTGTGCTCGCAGGGTTGTGTATTTTTGTAATATTTGAAACAATAGGTTACTTTATCCACAACCGCTTAAGACTACTGTGCCTTTTCACTCCAAATTTCTCTCCCTTCATGCTTCCCCTTGGGTTGGATGGCCTTGGAGTGGCTGCAGGGGTTTGAAGCTNATTAAGGGTAGAGTTCACTTAAAAAAAAAAAAGTTAAGCTGGGATGTGTCTATTTGAGTTTAGCGGGATGTATTTAAGAGGTTCACTGTTCACAGTCACTTCTGTGCATAGTGACGTTATTGCTAGACATCCTGGCACAGGAATAGCTTCCAAGTATATGACTGTGAAGACACAGGGCCAGAGTTTGTATCATGAAATGAACTTGTCCAATGGCACCTGGCACCAGCTATATGAGGGCACTGGAGGAGAAACAGAGTGTGAAATGTATGGAACCAGAAGCTGGTTGGTAGAAAATACTTTTTTTTTTTTTTAAGTTTATTTATTTTGAGAGAGACAGCACAAGCAGGGGAACGGCAGAGAGAGAGGGAAACAGAGAATCCCAAGCTCTGCCACTACAGAGCTGGACATGGGGCTCGAACTCACAAACCGTGAGATCATGACCTGAGCTGAAATCAAGAGTCAGATGCTTAACCGACTGAGCCACCCAGGTGCCCCTATAGAAAATTCTTCCCATTGTCCAAGTGATAGAATTCTGAGCAGGTGTTTCTGTCAGTCATATCCTTGGAAAAGCAGTACATACAATTATAAACTCACCTGGAACTTGCCCCAGACACAATTAAAATTCCTGTGCTTGTAGGCTAAAAATGTGTAACAGCCTGCAAACAGCAGGTATGTTTGGTGGTAAGCCACGTTTTATGCCTGCCAGTGTATCAGATCGGATCTTAGCACATTACCAACAACGGATTGGGGGCTTAAGCTTTTTTAAGCTCTCAATAACAAAAAAGCAAATTTTCAAACAGCCATGCTAGAGGGAAGACTTCATTATCTTTCTATTCTTTCTACAGAAAATAATAAGATAATTGCCATCTGAAGAAGTTCTTACAGAATATGCATGCAAAGGGCTATGAAAAATAGTATTGCAGAAGTGTGTCAGGAAGTTAAAAAGCAGCTTAAACTGCCTGGGGGGATACTTCTGATTAGATTCATAAAATTTCTTATTGTGGTGATTGATTTTCTCATCGTAAATATTTACCTTTGTAGTAAGTTTTGTAAAGAAATTTTAAATTCCTTTGCTTGAAAATGGCCCTCAAATTGCTTACATTGTAGATCTCCTAAAGCATGAATCCTCACCTAATTATAATTTATTGGTCTTTCAATATTTGCCAATAATAAGCAAAACTTGCATCTTTCCCCTTTGGTTGACATTTCATAGATCTCTAGTGAAATCGAGCATATTTTTTTCACACATATATTGGCTATTTGTATTTCCTCTTCATTGAATTGACTGTCCATATTCTTTTGTCAAGCTCTATGCCCACTGTGGGACTTGAACTCATGACCCCAAGATCAAGAGTCGCGTGCTCCACTAACTGAGCCAGTCAGGTGCCCCTCTTTTGGTCATTTTTGATTGATTGTGTTTTGTTAATTTGTAGGGCTATGTGTTTCAAGAATATTAAAACTAGTGGGTCATATGTGTAACAAATAATTTTCTCTTGATTATCCTTTGTCTTTTTTTATAACAGTTTTATTGAGATCTAATTCACATATACTATTCACCCATTGATTGATTAATATTCTCTTTTTCTAGCTTTATTGAGGTATAATTAACAAAACTCTAGGGTGTACAACATGATATTAAAATTTTTTTATTAATAATTTATTTTTTAATTTACATACAAGTTGCAACATGATATATCTGCATACATTGTAAAATGATTATCACCATCAAGCTATTTAACATATCTGTCAATTCACCTATTTAAAGTCTAGAATTCAGGGGTTCTTTCTGTGTCCACAGGGCTGTGCACCCATCTCCACAATCCATTTTAAAACATTTACCACCTCCCCTCCCCCCGCCAACAGAAATCCATATGCTTTATCTGTCATTCCCCATCACAATTTATCTTTTGACAAATGGTACTTGTAGTATCAACTTTTCTTAGTTTTCCTATAGTCAATATATTTCTCTTTTATTTTACAATTCCTATAACTTTGTAGTTTCCCATGTGGCTTTAAGGTCTCTACTCTCAAGGTTCTTTAAACATTCTGCTAGTATTATATTCTTAAATTTACATCCTTACTTCATCTCAAATATGTCCTCAGTCTTTTCCTAGTCACTAATCAAGTAGAATGCTGCCTGTTGACTAGATTTCAAGAAGAAATTAGCATACCTAATGAGAGAGAAGTTTCCTTTCCAACAGACTTGGGGGGAAGACAAATTCTTGAGGAACAAAAGGCAAGAGCAAGGGCAAGGAACACTCCCAAAAAGCAGAGTCCTGATCATTCCATGTGTGGTTGCTCAGGGTAGAGTGGGCTTGCTCACGTGATGCTCTGAGACTTGCCTTAACCAAGTAACTTTCTTTTTTTGTTTGTTTTATTTTTGTTTATTCTGAGAGAGAGAGAGAGAGCGCGTGCGCAAGCAAGTGGAGGAGGGGCAAAGAGAGGAAAGAGAATTCCAAGCAGGCTCCATATGGACAACACAGAGCATGACATGGGGCTCAAACACACCAACCGTGAGATATGACCTGAGCCGAAATCAAGAGTCAGAAGCTGAACTGACTGAGCCACCCAGGTGCCCCAGCTTTCTCTTTCAAATAAAGATTGAAAATGGGGTCCTAACAGCAAGGGTCTAAAAGGAGCCAAACTGCACTTGGCACTGTGTTTCCAGAGACTATACTATGGGAAGAGGTGAGGCGTGCAGTAGGAGTGACAATAGTAACGAAACCTGGCAAACACTACTTGGACCAGGTGATCAAGGTTAACTTCATGATGACAAATCATGCTGAGCGTATGTACCTTTATAGGATATGATGAGAACAGCACTTGACCTCACCTTTGTGGTCTTCCGCCCCAAAACCCATAATCCCAATCTAACCATGAGAAAAACAACAGACAGACCCGAATTGAGGGCTATTCTACAAAATGCCTGATGGGCATTTTTCAAAAACAGCAAGGGCATCATAAACAAAGTCTGAGAAACTGCCATCGACCAGAGGAGGCTAAGAGACATGACTACACAGTGTAATGAGGTATCCTGGTCAAGATTCTGTAACAGAAGAAAGAGCACTAGGGAAAAACTAGTAACATGCAATAAAGTATACCATTTCTTTAGTTAATAGTAATGTGTCACTGTTGGCTCCTTATGACAAATGTACCATAAGGATAGAAAATGTTAACAATAGAAGATACTGGGTGAGGACTATTTGAAAACTTTTGTACTATCTTTGCAACTGTTCTGAAATCTAAAATTATTCTAAACCTTTTATTTAATTAAGAGGGAGGGGGAATTATTCTTGCTAGCCACACCCTTCCTGAGGGAGTCTATCTAAGCCAAGAGAGCATGGTGCTTTCTCTGCAGCCTCACACTTAGTTTGCACAGATTTTGTGGGTGGGTCAGAAATGAATTTTGAAAAGTCATTTCCTATGTCCAGATTCCCCAGCCAGCTCAGAGAAGCTTTCCAGAATAACTGATTCGGGTTGTCCTGGCCACTCCATGCCTCCTATCTCAGGAAGTTTCCATGGGTCACAGTGACATCCCTTGTCCTCTCTTGCAGGATGCCGCTCAAGACCACCAGAAGCTTATTTTCTGAACGTGTTGCTCCCGGTTCTTGAACCCTGGTTCTTTACTTCACCACTGACACTTGCTTTCACCCTCCCCTCCCTCCTTGCTTGAGTGACCAATTCAGACCCTTCACCCTGTGTTTTTGTTTTTTTTTTTATCTTGGCTTCTCACTTTACCCAACTCTGAACTCTGCCATTTCTTGACCTCTGTACTACCTGAAGCTGCAGGTGAGAGGTATTCCATCTGCCATCTTTCCCTCCCCAACTAGCCTAGGGTCCCCTGGGTCTCAGCTGGAAGGAGCGGACGTGGTGTAGCTTCTCTTACCCATGTGATGGAATACCATTAGCAGCAATGTTATCCAACATGAAACGCATCTTCTCTACTCCAGGAAAATTACAACTTTAAAAAGTATTATTAGTAATTATATCAGATTATGATTTTATAGCATAAATTTTTTATTAAGGGTTTATTAAGGTGGCACGGTTTAGTTTCTGGTATCCCCTTTAAGTTTCCGGATCCCCAGACCATACTAGCCACGTAGCCATGTATTAGTCCTCCAGGGGGTTCTGGGTAGTACTGGTGCTGGCGGATGGACTGAAAGCAGAGCAGACCATTTGTCCTGAGAATGTACAGAAATCTCGTGTTCAAGGTGAGGTTACAACTCTGCTTTCATTTCAGTGTTAAATTACTTTACTTGCATCATCAATAACCCCCAAAGATCCCACTCTGAGGGAGTGGATGGATGTGTGGCTTTTCCTAGGAAGAACTTCCGTCTGCTTTGACTTGATGACAACAAGCAGTGGAAGGAGTGAACTTGGAAGACTGACCACCTCACAAGGATGCTGACGTGGAGGAGCCAGCATACCCCACGCGCACTAGAAATTGGGAGTTGAATGAACCTTCATTCTAGTGTAGGACAGCGTGGTTTAAGAAGTCTTGCAAGGGACTGGGTTTGATTTTGGAAAAAATTAGCATGCCAGCATATAAAACTTCTAGAAGCTTCCATATATTGGCCTAAACTCAAAGGCTACTCTTCCAGCAAGCAGAGAGAACCAGATTAATGGGTATGTGGTGAATGCAGCTTCCTGAATCTGCTGTTTCCTTCCTGACTGGGTGGTGATGGTGGGCTGCCTGCCACATCACAGAGGCCCCCAAGCGAGGAAACCAAGCCTCCTGGTGTGCCAATCGGACAACCCGAAATATCAGCATGATCAATTACCTTAGATAGTGGATGGTATTGGGGAAGCCCTGCCTTTAGCAAGTCACCTCACCTGGACCAAAAGTCTGGGTTTTAGTGCAGTTTCCTTGCTGTGCCCCTGGCACCATCTTGCTACACTGCCCGCAGGTTCTACAGAAAGATGGGACCTCTTGTCTGCAGTCTCCTTTACCTCTGTACAGTGAGGACACAGTACAGTCATTGAATACGTGACTGACAAGGCTCAGGATGAGCTGGGCAGAGCAGGTCTGGCTAGACTTGCCACAGTGGTCCAACCTGGGCCAAGGTTCTGGGGAGAGCTGGTGGAATTCAAAGGCTTTGGGAAGGCTCAGAAGCTCTGCCTTAGGAAGCCAGGAACTCTGTTCCTCTTCTGTTCTACAGCTCTTCCTGCATCTTTAAAATTTATTTATTCATTCATTTTTGAGAGAGAGAGAGGGAGAGAGAGAGGGAGAATGGAGAATCCCAAGCAGGCTCCACACTGTCAACACAGAGCCCGATGCAAGGCTCAACCTCACGAACCGTGAGATCATGACCTGAGCAGAAATCAGGAGTCGGAGGCTTAACTGACTGAGCCGCCCAGGTGCCCCTCCCTCTCTTTAGAGAGCAGGGTTTCTCAACCCTTTATCCTTATTACTGCCCTTAAGGGGGGAAAAGTGAAGTAGGTTTAAATTTGCCAAAACAAGAAAAACAGTAAAGAATAACATTTTGTTGGTTAGCTTTGGAGAGCCATAAACCATTGAAATAGCTAAGACGGCTTTTGCCCTACTGCTACCCCATGAACAAATTCTCACCCCTTTGAGGGACAATATGGCCCCGTTTGAGAATCCATATGATAGAAGGATGGCACCACTGCTGTGAATGTTGCGCTCCACAGGGGGGACTCTCTTCTGAGATCCTCTCCTGCCTACTTGTATTCTTCTTCTGAATTTCTAAGGATGGGTTCAGCTGCATGTCACAGGGGTCCCAGTTCAACTGCCTGGGACCATAGGGATGTTTACTTTTTACTTAAGAAGTTTGGAGTCCATGCCTCGGCTCAGTGATGCCGAGTACTGGGAATATCTCCACTCATGGCCACAAGATGGCGGTAGCGGCTCCAGGCACCAAGCCCTCACAAGACTGCACTGAAAACGGAGGGTGGAAGAGAAACGGACCACCAGAGGAAAGGACGAATGACTGGCAGGCAAATACTAGCTGCTGACACAGCTGTCTTCCTCTTTTTTATGTCCTCACTCCTTTACGTTTGGGTTTACTTAAACAAGTATCACCCAAACCCGCATGTGAATCACTATGCATCGAAATGGAAGGAAGCACTTAACAGCAGGACTAGCTGATTGCCCTTGAGCAAGTTATGTAATATCTCTCTGGGCCTCAGTTTGCTCATTTAGGAAGTGAGGGTCATAGACTAGATGCCTTTTTTACATAAAGTTGTAATGAAGCCTAACATGAAGGCTCACAAGATATGAATGTATTGTGTGAAACCAGCCCCCAGGTCAAGAAAATACTATCAGTACCCTCGAAGCCCCCACAAAGACAAAGGTAACACGATTCTGACTTCTAGCACTGCATTTTTGAACTTCATACCATCAGAGTCATAAAGTAGGTACTCTTTTGTATCTGGCTTCTTTCATTCAATATTGTGGTTGTGGCTCAGTCAGTAGAGCATGTGACACTTGGTGTTGGGGTTATGAGTGTGATTCTCACCTTGGGCATAGAGATTATTTAAAATTTTTTTAAGGTTTATTCATTTTTCAGAGACAGAGAGAGAAAGAGTGTGAGGTGAGAGGGCCAGCGAGAGAGGGAGACACAGAATCTGAAGCAGGCTCCAGGCTCTGAGTTGTCAGCACAGAGCCTGATGTGGGGCTTGAACTCACAGACTGTGAGATCATGACCTGAGCTAAAGTCGGACACTTAACCGATTGAGCCACCTAGGTGCTCTGGGCATAGAGATTACTTTAAAAAATTGTGTTTGTGGGGTGCCTGGGTGGCTCAAGTCAGTTAAGGATCCTATTCTTGATTTCTGCTCAAGTCATGATCTTGCAGTTCGTGGGATCGAGCCCTGTGTCAGGCTATGCTCCCAAGGAGCCTGCTTGGGATTCTTCTACCTCTGTCCCTCTGTCCCTCCTCTGTGTGTGCATGCCCCACATGTGCTCTCCCTCTCTCAAAATAAACATTAAAAAATCATATTTGTGGGACACCTGGGTGGCTAAGTCAGTTAGACATCTGACTCTTGGTTTTGGCTCAGGTTATGATCTCTGTGAGTTTGAGCCCCGCGTCAGGCTCTGCACTGACAGCGTGGGGCCTGCTTGCAATTCTGCCTCCCCCTCTTTCTGCCCCTCCCCTGCTTGCTCGCTCACTCTCTCGCTCTCCCTCTCAAAAACAAATAAATAAAAATTTAAAGGAAAGTATTGTATTTGTGAGATCCACTCACCATATTGTTCCTTCGCTGTCATTGCTGTGTAACATTCCATATGTGACTGTTGCGTAACTTGTTTTTAGTTTGGGCTATTAGAAATGCTGCTGCTGTGGAGATTCTCAAATCCGTCTTTTGATGAACATCCACATGCATTTCTGTTGTGTTCTGGGAGCAGAGCTACTGGGTCATAGGATATCTGAATGTTTACCTTCTAGATGGCTTGTAAGAATCACTCCTAGCAACGGAAGCAAAAACTATCATGTAGCACACAGCCAGTAAGTCGGTTTTCCACCTTATCCAAAGATTTGCTGCTAATGAGACTCAATGCCTGGGCTTCCAGTACTTGTCAGCTCTGTATCTTCTCCAGCTCACCCTCTCTGATGGGTAGCCACCAAAAAAAGACAACATACAAACCCACGCCCGCCAGAGCCTGCTTGCAAAGAAAGCCAGGTAGCAGGTGTCCCTTGTGAGGTGGTGAATTACATCTCTATGGCCAGATGAAGCCCAGTTACCGGGAGCTTGCAAGGCTATGCGAAGAATTTTTTTTGGGCTTTGAAGAATACCCACTCCGTGGTGAGGCTTTCCACGGGCAGAGCTATGAAATGAATCTGTCAACAGTTTAGTTCACCTAGGCTCTTTTCCAAAATTTTAAGCACCTCGTAGATGTTCCATAAAAAGAGCCATAAAAGTTTAGGGCAAACGTTCCCTGTAATAGATTTTGCAAAAGAAATTTGTCTTTTAAGAAACTTTTCAGCCAACAGGAAACTTCTCCAAAGCAAGCACTTAAATACTATTTACAAAAGGTAGTTTGGAATGTCAACTTAAGGTTTAGAGAAAGGGTGGAGCTCAGAGAACAGTGTTTCTGAAAGTGCAGTTTATAGATCAGCATCAGTCTCACCAAGGAGCTTGTTTAAAAATGTTGATTCCAGGCCCACGCCAGAATCAGAATCTCTTGGGTCTAAAACTTTTCATTTTAACAAATTGACAGGTGGATCTGAGGCACCAGCTCCATGGCCTGTGTTGCATCATCCACTGCAGAAGGTCTCTGTGCTTTGAGGGCCAGGATTCTCAATATGGAAATATAAAATGATCCTATCGTTTACCCATAAGCCTCTCTGCTGGTCCTGGGGCAAGGTCCAATTTCTTGTTTACAAAACTCTTCAGATCCCGGCCTCAAGTGGGCCTGCTGGCTTTTGCTTTTTCCTGGGACATCACTGGCTGAATTGGACTGTCCACACAACTTTGCCTGTGTTGGCGATAGTGTCTTTCGGTTGCCCCTCTTGTTTGAGACAGCCTTCTGTGGCTTTCTACATGTCACTCTGAACGCTCTTTGAAAACCTCCTTTGTCCTCATCAGCCGTCCACTTCAGAAGTGGTGGTGTTATTTTGAGGCAGGGTTTGGGATGCCATATAAAATAAAGCTACGATTGTATTAAAAACCAGGAGAGGATAAGCAGCTAACACAAACATGAATAAGGCCTAAGCACATGCTGTACCAGGGAGAGAAAGAGAGAATGCTTTGTTGCGACTCTGCTTTGTTTCTGAGGTCTGGGTGCTCGTGTAAAGCCTAGAGAGACTTGCTGGTAAGGTTTACAGGAGTCTGGCTTGGCAAACCTCAAAAATTCCGGGGTCCAAGACCCTGTCTCATGAAAGGTGCCAGCCTAAGTGCCCAAGATTCCCTTGGGGTGGTGGAAGGCTCCATCCTGTTTTGTTGGGTTTATGGCATCTACCACGTGCCCCCACATACATAGAATATCCAGTGTATTCTTCCTCAGAACCCAGCCCTAGAGATCCAAGCTTCCCTCCATAAACTCCAACAAACACTAGAATCTTCTGTTCTGATATAAAAACCACATCTCCTCCTTCCCACCATGTTGCTCTGAAAACTTTTAGGAGGAGCATAGTCACATACTCTAGGACACTTAACGTTATTTTAGTGACGGTTTCCCACCACAAGGAATACTGAACTACAACAGGAAGTGGTGAGTATGAATAGGCAGTTCTGGGCTAAATTTGAATGGTGGAAACTTTATACCAGAATGTTTTCCATGGCAGTTCACTTTCTTTAGTTTTGATGACTACCCACCGGATCACTGTGGCCAGATGCCATTGACCGACCAGGAATTGGAAAATAAATAAATAAACTCTTTCATACGGCCTTTTAGGAACTCTGGTTTTCTGGGTTTTATTTTTTGTTTTTGGTAGGAGCACAGAAAAATGGTACTCTGACCCAAACTAAGCAAACACAGGAGTTTGGAGTGCAGCCTGTTCAGATATGAAAACTCTATAATTATTATTTTATAACAATAGTAGAGAAAACCGGATAGAGGGGGAAAGGAAGGGAAGGAACATTTAGGGAATGTTTATTCCACACCAGCATTTTGCTAGGAACGTTACATGCAGAATATGCTATTTCACAGCCGCCACCAAGGTGATGCTCCCTCCTTCTTTTTTAGGTTAGGAAACAGGTTCGTTAAGGTTAGGTAAGTTGATCATGGTCACCCACTTGTAGTGACTAAGCAGGGATCCAAACGTGGCTCTCTTTTCACTCTTCCCTGGTGACCTGAGGAGCTAAGTGGAGTCTTCATAAAATAAGATCCCTATTATATTAAGGTGGCCTGGTTGTTAAAATAAATGACGCTATTCTGTAAAAACCACCGATATTGTACATCTATAGAACATTCATTTCTAGTTATATCCATGCTACTTATTTTGATGTTAATAAGAACAATAGGGTCTGTAGTCATAAGTGGCCCTTGAGGGGTGCCTGGGTGGCTTAGTCGGTTAAGCGTCCGACTTTCCGCTTGGGTCATGATCTCGCGGTTCGTGGGTTCGAGCCCCGCGTCGGGCTCTGTGCTGACTGCCAGCTCAGAGCCTGGAGCCTGTTTCAGTCTGTGACTCCCTCTCTCTCTGACCCTCCCCTGCTCATGCTGTCTCTCTCTCTCTCCTAGAAATAAATAAAACATTAAAAAAAAGTGGCCCTTAAATATAAAAGTATTAATTTTACCCATCTCCAGGAGGACCAGACATCGGCATTCCTTTGAGGTAGACAAGATGCAGAGTATAAAATTGTTCCCAGTGCCCTCTGCAACGTCTTGCCAAAAGGCAGACCGATACAGGGAGAGAAAAGCTGATCACTTGAGGGCTAAGGCCCCACCAATTGTATCAGGGGAAATAAGGTCTTTGAAGCTTAGCGAGTCTCTGAGTGATATTTTAGCTCAGCTTCAACTCTCTGCATTCTCCTCCTGCTGAAGTATCACTGGTTTCTCCATAAAGGCGAGGCGGAGACCACAGTGAATCCCAACTTCAAGATCTGTCATGTGAGGGGCGCCTGGGTGGCTCAGTCGGTTGAGCATCTGACTCTTGATTTCCGCTCAGGTCATGATCTCAATTTCGCGTTTGGAGCCGCTAGGCTCTGCGCTGACAGTGGATGGAGCCTGCTTGGGTTTCTCTCTCTCCCTCTCCCTGCCCCTTCCCCACTTGCGCGCTTGTGCTCTTTCGCTCAAAATAAATAAACTTAGAAAATAAAATAAAATCTTAAAAAAATGTGTCAGGTGAACCTGGACAAACCTGAGGGGGTTGGAAGTCCATAGGAAAAAAATACTCCCTACCCATTACTTTGCTAGAAGCCATCTATTCTTGCGCAGACTTGGGCCCCCTACTGACCTGGCCCTAAGCAAAGAAAATGCAGAGACCGGTAAGGTGGTTAAAGTTGGTGCACTTTCACCCCAAAGAGCTCAAGTAACGCCTTGACTATCTCCACTCTACTGGCAAATAAAAACGGGAATTCAGTTCAGTCAAAGGCCTAGAAAGGAAGCACAAACGCATGAAAATTCGGTTCTCTCAAAAGGCACTGGGGTCAAGGTATGAGTTTGGGTCCTACATCCTCTGTAGCACTCCCTCTCTTTCTTTTTTTTAATGTTTTATTTATTTCTGAGAGAGAGAGAGAGAGGGACACAGAGAATCCGAAACCGGCTCCAGGCTCTGAGCTGGCTATCAGCACAGAGCCCGACGCGGGGCTCGAACCCACGAACCGTGAGATCATGACCTGAGCCGAAGTCGGACGCTTAACCGACTGAGCCACCCAGGCGCCCCATCTCTTTCTGACGCTCACTCCTCTGAGGTTTAGCACGACGGCCTGGGGATCCCTCGGCGGCGCTCGGGAAGAACCCTCACGCGGCCTCCTTGAATTCCCTTCTAGGTTTCCCACCGCGTGCCTTCCCGCTCCTCTGCGCCCCCCAGCCTTTTATGCCATTCGTATACTATGCGGCGTAATTCCTCCCATTCTGATGATCTTCGAGGCCAGGCGATCCCGACTCCCGTGCGGGCCGCAGAGCCCCCCCAGCGTCCTGCGGCGGGCGCCTAGGTAAACGCGGGCGGGATGGAACAAGATGCTCCAACGTCTTTTCCCACCTCTGATGGCCGTTAAACATTTGTTCGGGGACAGCGCGCAACCTCCACGGTTCAGCCTCTGGGAGGCGAGGGCGGCCACGCGGAGGACTGCGGCCGAGGGCTCAGGGCGCACTTCCTGCGGGGCGGCGGGCGGGGGCGGAGCTGGGG
>NW_027530971.1:6700560-6700917 GCF_008692635.1 Crocuta crocuta
CAGCACACCCAGCCCGGACCTGCTGATGGCCCGCAGCTTCGGCGACAAGGTGGGGCGCGCGGGGCTGGGGACCCGGTGGCGCGTTTCGCTCTCGCGGGGGGATGGAGGACCCGGAGCTCTCCTTCCCGGCACCGGGCCGCTCCCACCCTGGCGCCCCTGCCCGGGGGCGGGCGTGCCCTCGCCCCCCAGAGCCTTTGGAAAAAGCGTCCCTCCCTGCCGCCCCCGCGGGGCCGTAGTCGCAGCGCGAGGGGTCGGAGGGGGCCGGGCATGCCCGGCCGTGACGGGTCGCGAGCGCCGGTGACAGCTGGCGGGGAGGGGTCCGGGCCGCGTGGTGCGGCCGGCGGCGGGTGGGGGGGG
>NW_027530971.1:6701195-6781619 GCF_008692635.1 Crocuta crocuta
GTGCGGTGCCCGGCGCGTGTGCCCTGGGATGGGGTGCCGAGCTCCTCCCGGTGCATCCGCGAAGGCTGCGCTGCCGGGTGACTTGTAGCTCCCCTACTTTCCTGGCCCTGCAACGGAGCAAGAGTTAATGGTTTTCCCTGGTGGGACCGGCGGCGTTGGTCTTGCCGCCAGAGTCGTCTTCCTCACGCCCCGTCATGTGGGGAGTGATCTTTGTTTAGGTTTGCTGTGTGCCCCGAGGAGTCACCTGACTCAGACCCCGGCCGGCGGGTGGGGAGAGGCTCGCTGTGGTTTTCGGTCTGGGGCTCTTTCTTTCCCGTCTCCCGGCCTTCCACACTGGTTAGCTTTGGCAGAGGCCCGTTTTTGTGGTTGAGGGAAGGAAAGCTCGCCCTTTGACCTTCTTTGTGCAGAAGAAGGCTCCTGGTTTTCTTAGAGCCGCGTAATAGTCCTCCTGCTGCTTTGAGAGACAGCAGAGTACAGCGAAGGGTGAGGGGCGGCCTCCCCCGGCCCCGTGGCCATTTCAGCTGTGACCAGGACTTGAGCTGTGATCGTGTCAGCGCTGCTGTGGCCACCTACTCACTGAGATGTAGAAATTAGAATTGTTCTCGACACTTGTGAATAGAACTCCCTCCTCTCGTAAAATAACTGAATGAATTCTTCCTTGTCTCGATATTAAATGCAGCCAGGGGACCTGAGGCTTTCCCCTGTAGATGGGACGGTCTGTGGTACCATAAAAATGAGTATTAGTGCACGGAGCACTCAAAATGGCTATTGGAGGGGCGTTTGATGTACCTTCCTGAAAGAGTTTATGAAAGCCAGGAGTGGGGAGTAGAGCATTAGGAGCAAAAAGACTTAAAAAGCTAATGAAACCAATGGGTTGAGCAGCTTCAGGTGTCTGGGGGTGGGGGGGGAGGGAGGGGCTCTTTGTGATTATTTCCCTTTATTTTATAGATGATAAACTATATGCAGAGTTATGTTGCTTGGAAATACCTTGCCCATCTTTGAGGTTCAATAAGTGTGGAATGCCTGAATGAATAATTAGTTGCTTTCTTAGAGACACATTGTTCCTGTATGCATGCATGTAGGATATGAGGGGAAGTAAAACCCTCTGATTTCCTTCTCAGGATAGTGAATGAATTATCTGTTGCCGTGTAACAAGTTACTCCAGAATTTAGCACCGCAAGTAGTGCGCGTGGGTCAATAATAGTGTCATGTCATCCAGGAGCAGTTTAGCTGGGTGGTTCTGACTCAGGTCTCTTTTGAGGTCGCAGTCAAGGTGTTGACCAGGGCCGTGGTCATCTGAAGATTGGGTTCGGGGAGGATCAGCTTCCAAACTCATTCACTTGGCTGTTGACAGGCCTTAGTTCCTCTTTAGAGGGCGGCTTGACATGGCAGCTAGTTTTCACCTAGAGCAAGTGGTCCGAGAGAGCAAGAGAACCCGAGACTCAAGCTACCCTCTTGTGTAATCTAATCTTGGAAGTGACATAGTTCTGCTCTATTGTATTGATCACAATGCTAGTACGAAGTAGGAAGAAGGTATACATACCAGGAGGTGGGGGTGCCTGGGTGGCTCGGTTGGTTGAGCATCTGACTAGGTTTTGGCTCAGGTCATGATCACAGGGTCGTGAGATCAAGTCCCACATCGGGCTCTGTGCTGAGCGTGGAGCCTGCTTGGGATTCTCTTTCTGCTTCTGCCTCTGTCTTGACCCCACTGTGCGCACGCCTCACATTCTCTCTTTCTACCCTTCTCTCACATAAAAATAAATAAATAAAATCTTTTAAAATATATGTCAGAAGGCAGGGATTATCAGAGCTGTTGTGAATGCTGACTGATACCCATGGCTATTTTATTTATTTATTTGGAAGGTTTTAGAAATTTATTATCTTATCTTAGTAATTGCTATACTCAATGTAGGGCTTGAACTCATGACCTTGAGATGAAGAGTCACATGACTCTTTTTACTGAGGCAGCTAGGTGCCCCCACTGATGGCTGTTTTAAACATTTGCTTAGTCGGGCCGCCTGAGTGGCTCAGTCGGTTAAGCGTCCAACTTCAGCTCAGGTCATGATCTCACAGTTCGTGGGTTTGAGCCCCGCGTTGGACTCTGTGCTGACAGCTCAGAGCCTGGAGCCTGTTTCAGATTCTGTGTCTCCCTCTCTCTCTCTGCCCTTCCCCTACTCATGCTCTGTCTCTCTCTCAAAATTAAATAAAACAAAAAAAATTTGCTTAGTGACCCACTCTTGGAGGATACCTGTCTCAGAAATCTGGGCATTTTACTAATAAATACTGGGAGGACAGATGCCCTGTACCACCAAGGTCTTGTTGGTGGGCAGGAAGTCAGGCCCAAGTCTAATTACTGCTGGCTTCCAGTTCTATGAGAAAGACAGTCTTGAAGCCATTATTATTAATTATTGAACATTTAATAAGTCTTCTTAGAGCTGTAAGAAGCATCAAAATGACCTCACTCCCAAGGGCCTGATTTATAGTAAGCCACTTCTCCTTGGAGGCTAAGTAATGTAATTTCTTTCTCTGACTGGAAGTCACATTTTCCTTGAATCTTGGCGTGCACGTATGTTCTGGAGAAATTTCTGTAGAGAGAAGCTGGCATGCACCAGAGGGGAGTCAGTGGAAGGGAGCCTTCTCTGCCCTGCTTTCTCCTGCGCAGGCAGCATGTGGGTCATTGGAGGGCAGGTAGGAAGCAGAGTGCTGTGATCTGTCTTTGAAAAGAAACCTGTTTTCTTGCCTTTTTGGACAGTGCATTGTGACCCTGGATGCCTGGTTCAGAGTCAGTGCCGGGACTGGGGAACGAGGGTTTGACAGGCTGCGCATGGCGCAGGGTTATTGTATTATGTGGAGCAGAATTGCTTTCTGTGGGCCCAGGACGTCGCCAAGCACAGGGAAGCCTTGTGTCTCGGTCCAGCAGGCACTTCTGAGTGACGTCTGGGATACTTGCTTGAGAAGGAAACAACGACCACATATGATGGTCTTTTCGTCCGCTGCCTTCTACAATCATCCAAACCATGGAGTTACGGGAGAATCCTTCCTATCTTCCCAGGGTTGCGAGCGCAAATTCTTTCCATGGCAGCTGAACTCACCAGGCCTTCTATCACTGCATCCTTCATCTCCACCTGAGATGTAAATAAACCACTTGGCCTGCCTCTCTTTTTTACTTTCATCTGCAAACCACTCTGGGCTACCTCTTCCCTGACTCAGCCTCCAACTCCTGTGTGCCTCCCAGAACGTAACACCCAAGCCCCGGCTGTGGTTAACACCCCTTCCCACATCCTCAGCCTCTTCACCGAACTCTTCTGCCTACTTCCTGCCCTCCTCAGCTACCGCTTCTCCCAAAGTCTTCAAAATGGAGCTGTATTCCACTTATATCTGGCTCAGGAGATGGAGGTCAGTGTCCTTTCTCTGCACTGCCTTTTATAAACCACGCTCTGCTCCCTGGAGGCTCATGTCCTTTTATTTGTTCATTCACATATTTGAGGGCCTGCTACGAGACAGGCGCTGTTCCAGGAACTTGAGATGAGTCAACCGGTAAGGACCGCTGCCCTCATGGGGTACATTTGTGAGTATATACTGTGTTAAATGAAAAATGCTATGGGAGGGAGGAAAGAGTAGGATGAGAGGATTCAGGATCACTGGCTTTTGGAGGGGGATTTGGATAGGCTTTACTGAGAACTTGAGCTCTGAGTAGAGACCCGGAGGAGGTGAGGGATGGAGTTAGCGAGTGGAGTGGAGGAGTGTCCTTCTAGGTGGAAGGAACAGCCAAAGCAAAGTCTTGAAGGCATCTGCCTAGCGTGTCCTGGAATAGCCCAGAAGCCAGTGTGGTTTGGACAGAGTGAGCAGTGGAGGGTTCTTGGCCGACAGCAGAGAGGGGAAAGGTCCAGATTGTGTAGGGCCTCATAGGTCACCCTGAGAACCTTGGCCATGACTCTGAGTGCCATTGCAGTGTCTTCAGCAGAAGGAAGGATGTGATTGACTTATGTGTTGAAAAGGCTCACAGAGGCTGTTGAATTGAGAATCCTTTATTTGGCTATTCCACTGAATTCACTTCCTTTTAGTTAAAATTACATAAACCAAGTGCAAACTGGTTGAAGAAAAAAAAAAAGTGTCCTGGCTTATGTTTTTGAAAAGCCCCAGGTATTTTGGCTTCAGGCTTGGCTGGAACTAGGTATTCAAATGATATTGGGAATCTGTCACTCTCCATCTCTTGGCTCTGCTTTCTTGCGTGTTAGTTTTATTCTCAAGATAGTGAAGGGATACGTCCCACAAATAAGCTTCACAACTTCAGCAGAAAGTGAGCACCTCTTTCCTGATAGCTCCAGCAAAAGCCCTGGGCTGGTGTCCCATGGGCCCAAATTGGGTCAAGTGCGGAAACCAAGCTCTGTAACTCTGATTTGCCCAGACCTGCACTAGGTCCTTCTCTTTGGAGAGTGGAGAAGGGAAGTCTTTGGTGGTTCTGTTTGTTTCAACTGTGAAACATACATACAAAGTATATAAAATGTATTCATGTAGTTTGGACAATAAAACATATCTATAGTTTAAAGAACAATAAAAACTGATGTTCCTATCCCCCAGATTAAGAGAATATTACTAATCTTTTATTTTATTCTTATTTACTTAAACATGTATTTATTTTTGAGAGACAGAGCATGTGTGGGAGAGGAGCAGAGAGAGAGGGAGACACAGAATCTGAAGCAGGCTCCAGGCTCCAGGCTGTCAGCACAGAGCCTGACATGGGGCTCGAACCCACAGACTGTAAGATCATGACCTGAGCTCAAGTTGGACGCTTAACCGACTGAGTCACTTAGGCGCCCCTTATTTATTTATTTATTTTTAAATATTTTATTTATAAGTAATCTCTGCACCCAACGTGGGGCTCAAACTCACAACCCTGAGATCAAGAGGTGCATGCTCTACCAGTGGAGCTGCCAGGCTCCCCCAAGAATATTACTATTATTTTAGAAGCCCCCTGTGTGCCTGGGGAGGGTGGAGGTGGTTTCCAAAGCAGGATCAGGATGCTGCTGAAGGAAGGAGGAACAAAGGGATGTGGGCCAAGCAACAACAATATAGGCCTTGCACGACCTTTTTCTTCCCTGTCATTTCTAACTTGCCGTTCATTCTTCTTCATTGAAATCTCTAGACCTCAACTTACTGTCTTCTCAAGTCACGCCCTCACCTCACGGTGACTCTGTTCAAACCTCCAAAACTATCAGCTTCTTGACTTGAATCTCCACACACCTTTACCTCTTTTTTAATTCAGTTGCCCTCTCCCTGGCCACAGCCCTGCACTGTAATACCCGGAAGGGTCGGGCTCTGAGATGATGCCATCAGATATCATCTTCTCCTGCCTTAGCCTCCCTCAGTCGGTCATTACTGCCCGGACCTGTTCTCTGACCACTTGTACTCCCCCACTCCTTTATTTTTATTTTTATTTTTTATTTACGTAATCTCTGCATCCCATGTGGAGCTTGAACTCGTGACCCTGACATCAGGAGTCACCTGCTCTTCTGACTGAGCCAGCCAGGTGTCCCTCACCTCCCTCCTTTATTTATTTACTTATTTTTTAATGTTTATTATTATTTTTTTATTTCTGAGAGAGAGAGCGTGAGCAGGGGAGGGTCAGAGAGAGAGGGAGATACAGAATCAGAAGCAGGCTTCAGGCTCTGAGCTAGCTGTCAGCACAGAGCCCGACGCGGGGCTTGAACCCACAAACCGTGAGATCGTGACCTGAGCCGAAGTCGGCCGCTTAACCGACTGAGCCACCCAGGCGCCCCTCACCTCCCTCCTTTAGATGGCATGGCTCATCTCATCAGTTGCTCCCACCACTTCCTTTCTTCTATTTCCTTCTTTCCTCCTTTTACACTCAGCCTGGATCATTCCATTTGTTCAGATCTGGACATGTTGAGAATTGTTGCCAGTGTAAATTCCCTTGTTCCAACCACAACTGGGGCCTCAGTGGTGCTGGGCACTGCTTTCTTTCCATAGAGGCTCCCACTCTGTGCCATGGCTGATCTGAAACTTTTCTCTGTTCCTCACAGCCCCCTCTGACCCCCATTCTACCCTCCTGTTCTGCTGATGAGAAGACAGAAGCCACCATAAAACACCTTCCTTTTTCCAGACTACAAAATGATGTGAATCCGTAGCCATTGTTTCTTGGTTGCCCCCAGTTGCCATAGAAGGGATTCTCAGGCACCCCTGGACTGTATGGCCCGCCCCCTCTGGCCTCTCTGAGACCTCGTCCTGTCCATCACCCTCCCCCATTACTGTGTCTTCACACTCCCTCTTGCCCGGCTCATTCTGTCAATAGTTAAATATGCTCAGGTCACCCTTGCTTCTTACACCAGGAGTAAAGAGAGCTTTGTTGTGATACTTCTCCCCTCCACCCCATTTCATCACCTATTTTGTGACTCCTCTTCACAGACAAACCTTTTTTTTTAAAGATTGCTTTTTTAAAATGTTTTTTAAAATTTATTTCTGAGAGAGAGAAAGAGACAGTGTGAGCAGGGGAGGGTCAGAGAGAGAGAGAGAGAATCCAAAGACAGGCTCCAGGCTCTGAGCTAGCTGTCACCACAGAGCCTGACGCAGGCTTGAACCCACAAACTGTGAGATCATGACCTGAGCCGAAGTCAGACACTTAACTGACTGAGCCACCCAGGCGCCCCGTCACAGACAAATGTTTTGAAAGAAAGGTCTGCTCCTCTTGTCTTACTTCCTAACTCCTCAGCTTGCTGCTGTCGGGTTTCAGACTTTACTAGTCGAGTCCCCTTGTGACTTCCTTCTTGCAAAATCCAGCAGATGCTTCACAATCCTTATCCATCCTGACCTCTTGGCAGGTAGCACTTGCGCTGTTGAGTACCCTCTTACTGGAAATACTCTTCACTTGGCACTCTGGAGCCAGGTTGTCCATGTTCGAATCCCAGCTCTGCCTGTCTATGGTCTTTGTAACAGCAAATTGTTGAACCTCTCTGAGCCTCCGTGTCTTCATCTGTAAAAAGGGGGTAACAGAGGTACCTATATCACAAGGTGATAGGAAGATCTGGGGAGTCCATGCTTAGACTGCAAGTAGTAAGCCTTTAATAAATGTGAGGTGCTCATGGTGGCTATCCCTAGGCAGTGTACTCTCCATACTTTCTTGTGCACTTCCTGCCTGTTCTGTGTCAATGTCTATATCAGTTGTGATCTGGTCAGGGTGAAAGGCCTGTTAGGTATTTCAAACTGAGAGACTGTAATCCAGGGAATTAATTGCATCAGTGATGTAAAACAGGAGAAGTCAAGAAGATGGTGAGATTAACCCAGAGAGAAGCAACAGCAGGAAACGGCTGTCACTGTCGGGGCCGGAGGGTCAGAGGCGATGTAGAATCTAGGGCTTCTGTGGGAACTAGAGCCACAGCTAGAACTTGCCCAACAAGTGTGGGGTCCACAGAGGGGGCCATCCCTGGAGAGGAAGCAGCTGCTGCCAGGGACGCTTATCTGAACCAGAGGGAAAGTGTTTTGGGGGTGTCGGTGGGGAGGGGGGTGGTGGGAGGAACACACTGGCTTCTCTGGTCTTTCATCAATATGTTCCATTGACCAAAATATTTTCCTTGGTGGACATGTGAGTCTAGCAGAGCCAAACAGTGTTTCTTGAGATTTGCTCAGACGGATGCCGGTGGAAAGAGCAGCTCTTTCTGGTAGCCTGTAAACCTTTGCTTGCTGCAGTGTGGAGAGTGCCTGCGGAGGAATGAGGCCAGAGAGGAAAGTGGAGCTAGGAGAGGAAGTGGGGGACACACCCTGAAGATCACCTGAGTCCCGATATGCCTGAAGCTAGCAGAGCTTCTTGGTTCCAGAAGGTCACGGATTCCCTTTTAGTGACACTTTTTTTAAGTTGTTTTTGTCACTTGACCCTTAAGAAAAATGTTGATTGAGGGTGCCTGGGTGGCTCAGTCAGTTGAGTGTCCCAACATCAGCTCAGGTCATGATTTCGTGGTTCATGGGTTTGAGACCCGTGTTGGTCTCTGTGCTAGCAGCTCAGAGCCTGGAACCTGCTTCAGATTCTGTGTCTCCCTGTCTCTCTGCCCCTCCCTCCCTCATGCTCTGTCTCTGTCTGTCTCTCAAAAATAAACAGACGTTAAAGAAAATTTAAAAAAAAGAAAAATGTTGACCGATAGATACGTTGACTTTAAAATGTGAAGCGAAGCTTGAGCTTTACTTTGGGAGGATTGAGAAGGGGTGCTCCATTCCTGTCGGTCAGCCTCACAGTCGGGGGGTGTGCCTGTGCATCAGCTAAGGTGGCAGACATGGTGTCTTCACGAGATCCTCGAAGTCCGAGGAGCCTTTTTGGTCTAGGCTGGGAAAAGCGTCATGGGCTGAGGGAGCAGCTTGAGCAAAGCTCCTGAAATGGGAAAGACCTGTGCCCGCCGGAGTTGGGTTGAGTCTGGTCACGCGTTGGAATGGGTTTTGAGGGTCTAGAGTGGGGATTAGTGAGAGAGGAGGCAGGGAGACCAGTCGGGAGGTAACCAAAGACGCGGGGCTCAGACTCACGATCCGGGAGATCATGACCTGAGCCGATGTTTAACCGACTGAGCCACCCAGGACGCCCCATAGTTTTATTTATGATAAGAACAGATACTACACTTGATCTTAGCCAAAAGGCCAAAAAGCAGTGACATAGCTTTTATTTCTTAGGCAGTCGCCAACCCTAGAGGGTTTTTGAGCAGGGGAATGTGTGGTTAGCACTTGGGACAGGAGGGACTGACAGAGAAAGAGGTAGCAGGAGTGTTAGCCGGGTGTAGGTTGGGGCTGGTGCCTGCAAGAAGAAAGATTGGGACGTGTAAAGATGACTTGTTTTGGTGTCGTGGGGATGACTGGTGCCCTCACAGAGAGGAGGCACCCGAGTTAGGAAGCAAGAGCGATCAGGAAATGGAAAGGTGACCAGGGTGCAGTGTGAGGTCAGGAGTCAGGACACAGGTGGTCTGAACCCCACCTTTGAAAGCCCACTCAGAGTTCAAGTCTTAGCACAAATGCTGCTTCTGGAAAGCTCTTCCTTATTATATAGACATGTAACCCCAGGAGATTGAAATAGAGATGGCAGTGGATGGTGCGGAAGGTGATGTGGAGACTGACAATCAAATGCAAGGGAGGAGGAGGTAGTAGTTTTGTAATAAGAAGGGTGGTGGCTTGAGGGGAACACGGGGTGAAGGGAAGGCACTTAGGAGAGACTTGAACATCAGTAAAGGTTACGGGGAAGAAGACAGATGTTTTGTGTGAAAATACAGAAATAACAGCTTGGCAAAAGCACACCAATTCATGTATGAGTAATGGGGTGTGTTTACTAGATTCTAGAGGGCTCGTAAGCTGTCTTGTGTCTGTCTTGCCCCACAGAATTCCTTATTTTGGCTGCCAGAGCAATAATCAGGAATAACTGTTCTGTTGGGGGGGGGTCTGGGGGGGNTACAAGTGCCCGTCTCCCTGCCCATCCCCCCTCCCCCCCATCCGTCAATCCTCAGTTTTTGTCAGCATTCAAGAGTCTCTCATGGTATGCCTCTCCCCCTTTCCCCCACTCTTTCCCCCCTTCTTCTCCTCCATGGTCCTCCGTTAAGTTCCTCCTAATCCTCCTATACGTGCAAACATATGGTATTTGTCCTTCTCTGCCTGACTTATTTCTGAGCATCCAACTCTTGATGTGGGCCTAGGTCACGATCTCATGGTTCGTGAGTTCAAGCCCCACTTTGGGCTCTGCGCTGACAGAGCAGAGCCTGCTTGAGATTCTCTCTCTCCCTCTCTCTCTCTGCCCCCCACCCCCATAAATAAATAAACTTTAAACAAAAAAGAAAGAAAGGGGCAAGAGGGATATGAGAAAAGATGTTTTCAGGACCCCTGTTTGTGAAAAGACACAGAGAGAGGCAAGAGAAACACACAGCATGTTTGGATAGCAGAGTGCAGACGCTTAAAAAAAATCCTTTGTCTACTGAGCGTGTGTTTGTCTGCTTAGCTCTGCTAGATGCTGAGGACGATGAGAAAGAATGAAAAAAAAAAAAAAAAAAGAATCTCCCTCGAGAGGTTCTTGGTCCAGTGGAGGAGAGATGGTTGCAATAGCATGTGAAAAGTGCTAAATATATTTATTAGCTCTGAGGCCTGGGGCACATTCCTAACCTTTTAATGCCTCAGTGGCCCCCTGTGCAAATTTTGAATGATTTGGCGGGGGTGTCCTGCAGATTGAATGAGTGTTTGGAACAGGGTCTGGCACACGGTCAATACCGTGTAAATGCCAGGTGTTTGTATCGCCTTAGAAGCTGACCCTGAGCAGGGATTTCACTGCCGGCGGTTTATGTGAGAGGTAAAGGGAAGTGAGCCAGGGAACGGAAGGCACCGTCAAAGGTAAGTTCCCAGGCCAGTTTCCACTGAGCACAGCTGGAGCTCTACCCTGGGAACCCTCGGAGCCTGTACAGAACACGCACCCCCGTCGTCCACAGCCCGGCGAGGCAGCTGGGTCTTCACACGACAACCTTTGTCAGTCGTTGGTGGAGCACCCCACGGGCGGGGTGTTTGGGCATTTAATCCCCAGGCGCTTTCCAGGCTGCCCCATGGGTGGGCAAAGTAGGGGAAGTGGTGGCACTTGGAAGTCAGGCCGGCGGGCACTGAACTGGCCAGGGCCAGCAGATATGGGTGGGCCACCCACAGTCTCGACGACGGTCGTGATGAAAGTAAGACACAGGGATAGAAGTAAGGAGTGACTGTGCTTAGGGGGACAGTGGCTTTTCCAAAGGAGATGATGTTTGAGGTGAAGGACGGAGAAGTCGTCGTTTTACAAACGGACAGAGGAAGGGACACTAACCGGAGCAGAAAAGCTAGCATGTGGCAAAGCTTGGCGGTGTCTGGTGGCATGAATGGCCCACGAGAGGGCTGCTGCGTAAGTGCAGCTTGAGAGGTAGGTAGTGGGCAGATTGCCGGCTGTGATGGCAAACAGGGAGGCCTTTATCCCGAGTGATTGGGAGGCCAGTTGTAGTTTAAGCAGGGAAGGTGCAGGGCCATACTTGTTAGGTCACTGTCACTGAGCTCTAGCTGGGATAGGATGGGTCGACTCAAGAGGCTGGTAGTCCAGGGAGAAGACTTGTGGTGGCAGCAGGCTGGGGGAGGAGGCAGTGTAAGTGGAGTTTTGACTCGCTGATTTCAAGGAGTGTACTGCTCAGGGGTTTTGTTTGCAAATGATAGAAAGCCAGCTCTCACTAACTTAATAAGCAAAAAGGTCAGCCTATGGGCAGGCTCACTTTAGCCACAGAAATGAGCTGGAATTGAGTCTGAATGTTCCTAAGGGTCCATTTCAGGCTCTCAGACCAGCTTTATCTGTGAGGGAGGGAAATGGGGCCACGGGCAGCCTCCATGACTCACATTTTACAGCTGGGCCTCCAGAGGCCGAGTGAATCTCTCGCACAGGGAAAAATCTCAAGGAGACCTGATCTGAGTGACACACCCGGCCTGAGACCAACCTCCTGGGCTAGGGGACTGAGGTACTGTGATGAGTCAGACTTGGCCAGAGGTCCAGCCATGGGGGGAAAGAGTCTGAAAGTCAGCCTCATTCTAGCTGCAGGGTCCCCGCGCAGCCATGAGGTGTACCGGGCAAACAGTAAAAGATTCCTTACAGGGGAGGCTCTCGAGTCAGAAGCTTTAGTGACTGGCTGAATCATCGTGGCAAGAACAAAACATTTCGGGAGAAACAGGTCCAAAAGTAAAACTATAGAATTCCTAAGGTATAAATGCTTTTTAAAAGAAAAACAGGTATACTTCATGTACCATAAAATTCACCTTTTTGAAAGCATGCAGTGTGGTGGTTTTAGTATATTCACAAGGTTGAGCAACTGTCACCATTTTCTAATTCCAGAATATTCATCACCCTGAAGATAACATACCCGTTAGCAGACATTCCCATTTCCCCTCTCTCCTAACCCCCAGCAACCACCGTTCTATTTTCTCTCTTTATGAATGTGAGGCCTCTCCTTTAGACAGCTTCTCTAAATAGAATCGGATGGGATTTGTCTTTTTGTGACTGGCGTGTTTCTTCCAGGTTCATCCATATTGTAGCATGTGACAGGATTTTCTTCTTTTAAAGGCCGAATAATATTCCATTGTATTGGTCTATCACATTTTCTTTATCCGTTCATCTTCTGGTGGACATGTAGTTTGCTTCTACGTTGTGGCTGTTGTAAATAATGCTGCAGGGGACATGGGTGTATAAATATCTCTCTGAGATCCTGTTTTCTTTTTTTTTTTTTTTTAATATGAAGCCAGAAATGGGATTGCTGGATTATATGGTAATTCTATTTTTAATTTTTGAGGTATTTTCATATGTTTTCCAGGGTGGACACACCAATTTATAGTCCCCCCAAAAGTGCACAAAGATTCCAACTTCTCTACATCCTCATCAGCACTTGTTATTCTGACAGTGGCCATCCTAATGGATGTGAAGGCATGTTTGATTTGTATTTCTCTGATGTGGTTGAGCATCTTTTCATATGCTTTCTGGCCAATTTGTATATCTTCTTTGGAGAAATGTCTGTTCAAGTCCTTTGCTCATTTTTTATATTGGATTACTTGACTTTTTGTTGTTGAGTTATATGAGTTCTTCTTATATTCTGGATATTAACCCTTATCAGATATATGATTTGTAAATATTTTCTCCCATTCCATAAGTTGCCTTTGTGTCTTTGGCATAATTTTTTTAAACTTTTCTATAATCTGGGGAGCCTGGGTGGCTCAGTCAGTTAAGCATCTGACTTTGGCTCAGGTCATGATCTCACAGTTCGTGAGTTCAAGCCCTGTGTCAGGGTCTGTGCTGACAGCTCAGAGCCTGAAGCCTGCTTCAGATTCTGTGTCTCTCTCTCTCATTGCCCCTCTCCTGCTTATACTGTGGCTCTGTCTCTTTCAAAAATGAATAAACATTTAAAAAATGTAAAAAATGTTTACTATAATCCCATTTGTCTATTTTTACTTTTATTGACTTTGTTTTTAGTGTCATGGCCAAGAAATCATTGCTAAATCCAATGTCATAAAGACTTTCCCCTACATTTCTTCTAGGAGTTTTATAGCCTGGGGTCTTAGGTTTGGGTCTTTAATCCATTTTAATCCATTAATTGTTGTACATGGTGTAAGATGAGAGTCTCACTTCATTCTTTTACATGGGGTTTTCCAGTTTTCCCAGCAGCATTTGATGAAAAGGCTGTCCTTTCCCCATTGAAGGTATATATATGCTCTTAAAGCTAATTTCTTACTAAAATCAATAAGTCATATTCATAGTTGAAGTTCTTTCTAAGATGAATTTATTCTATAAGCATTTGTGTGACTTCTCTGTACTATGTGTTGTGTGAGGCATGCTCCTTGGGAATGAAAACACCTAAATTCTGGAAATGCCATTAGTCTGGGACACGTCTATAATTAGAATAAACATGTTGGAGGAATAGCTGTTTTATTGCAGAAATGGAATCCCAGACCTTCTTACCTTCTTTAGTGCTGTTTCATTAGGGCAGATGTGTGTTCTGAGGAACCAGGCGTGTTGTCATCCTGCTGGCCTCAGCATCTATGCTGAAAAAAATGCAACATAGCAGCCTTTCTCCGCACTGTCTGGTCAAGCAAATCTTGTTTATTTCATGACTTGCATCAGCAGTTGTGAAGGGCACTTGGACTTTTTGTTCATTTCTCAGAGACTTATATGGGCCTATTGTGTGTCATACCTGGAAGATACCTGGATGAATGAGATGACCTTACCTTTAGGCAATCAAGGCCCAGGAAAGGAGACCGAGGAGGCACAAGTGAAGCATTGCAGTTGAAGGTGATGATAGGGGTATGCACGGAACACCATGAGGGTAGTTGAAGTGATTTCTTTGAGTTAAAGAAATCCTAGAATAAAGCATGTTTGAAGGAGGCATTGGGGCACCTGGGTGGCTCAGTTGGTTAAGTGTTTGACTTTGGCTCAGGCCATGATCTCACGGTTCATGGGTTTGAGCTACATAGGATATTCTTTCTCTTCCTCTGCTCCTCCCTCACTCGTGCTTTCTCTGTCTCTCAAAATAAGTAAATAAACTTAAAAAAGAATGAAGGAGGCATTGGGTTACCTACTATAGGTTTTATCTTGTTAATGGTCAGTGTTGGGATTTCAGTGAAAATTTGAGTAATTGTTTTCCGGCCTGATAGAAATGGGAAATTCCTCCCCTTCTCCTCCTCCATGGTCCTCTGTTAAGTTTCACCTAATCCTCCTATAAGTGGAAGCATATGGTATCTGTCTTTCTCTGCCTGACTTATTTCGCTCAGCATGACACCCTCCAGTTCCATCCATGTTGCTACACATGGCCAGACTTCATTCTTTCTCATTGCCATGTAGTATTCCATTGTATAGATAAACCACGTCTTCTTAATTCATCCATCAGTTGATAAAAATAGTTGGGGAGAGGGAGGGAGGCAAACCTTGAGAGACTCTTGAATGCTGAGAACAAACTGAGGGCTGATGGGGGATGGGGTAGGGGGATGATAAAAGCATAAGCAGAAAACCTGAAAAAAAAAAAGAAATGGGAAATTCTTTACTATTTTTCAGCCCTTAGATTTTATTATGCACATGTTAATCCAGTGAATGTTCTTTACCAGCGTATCCAAGATTGGCTACGTAATTTGTGGGACCCAGTGCAAAATTAAAATGCTTGTCCCCTTGTTAAATATTTTTTAAAGAATTTCAAGATTCTTTAAAATCTTGACCACAAAGCATTAACCCCAGTGTGGAACCCTTCTGCGCGCCGAGTCCTGTGGGAGCACAGGTCATACGGCCATGGAGTTGGCCTTGACTATCTCCCTTAGAGGTTTCCAGGTCCTGTTAAAATTACCGCTTACCATTTTAGTGCTGTAGGCCAGGACTGTTGGATTCCTTGGGTGTGCCTGTGATGAATCCTGCTTCCTGGGGCTTGCTTCTCCAGTCTGGGTTGATGGTGGAGCTTGCCTGGAATACTCTACTGTATCCCCTGTCAACATTCTAGCATTCCCTGTTTCTAAAAAAGCAATGTGATCTCCCCGCCATGGCCCAGCCTTTCATGTTTAATATGTGCTTGGGATTGTTTTTCATTTTTCTAACCCTTGCTTCTGCTTTCTTTTCCCTTTGTTCTGGTCTCTTCCCCATAGAGGGTGCCCAGCATATATGTTCCCTCAGTTATCTCCACCTTCACCCAGAGATAACCACAGGGTGTGCTTATAATCACTGCTAACATTTCCAGAGCGCCAACTTCGGTTGGGAGCCTTGCGCTGTCATCTCCGGAAACTCCCCTGTGATGTAGCTACTGTCTTGGTCCCCTTTGACAGCCAGGAAAATGTAGGGAGGAGAAGTAACTTGTTCAAAGTCACAGAGCTAGAGAATGAGGCTGGGATTTGAACCTGGGTCTGTCTAGGGCACCTGGCTGGCTCAGTAGGAAGAGTGTGGGACTCTTGATCTTAGGGCTGTGAGTTCAAGCCCCTTGTTGGGGGTAGAGATTACTTAAAGAATCTGAAAACAACTTTTATCTGACTTCTGAGCCCATTCTTCCTAACCACCATCACTGCTAGAGAATTGGCATCCTTCCCCAAGCCCCCTCCCTGATTTCTGAGCACTCTCACACACTAGGCATTGTACTAGGCACTGTGTGTTACATTTCCTCTGCAGAGGTGGGATGCAGCTAGTCTCTCCTGTGTCTTAGCTCCTGTCTCTTGTCTCATTTCACTTTCTAGCCTTTTCAGCCGTTGTCCTCACCATACCGGTGTCCCTTGTTAGGGAAGTTTCCCGGGACTTGCTGGCATCTGCCTCCACTCTCGCCATCACCGCCAGGCTCCTCGGATGAGGGCGGTCTTTGCGCACCGCTTCCATCTGCCTCACCATCTGCCTCCTGTCGCCTCAGCATCAAGGTCCAGGTCCGTGGTCCAGGTGGGCCCCACACTCGCTCCTGCAGAGCCCCGCAGAGCCTGTTTTCCTGCTGTGGAGTCCCAGGCATTTAGGGCTGCAGAGGTCCTGCAGGGCATCCAAGCCAGGACTCCCTTTTTTTCACTTGAAATTGGGGCCCTGAGAGAGAAGGGATTTGTCAGACCAGGGTCGCCCCGCTAGCTCATGGCAGAACTGAAGTTAGGACCCAGGTTTCCAGACCGCTGGTTGAGTGCCCATTTTCTGTGACCCATGATGTTAACCAATCTCCCCTCACTTTTCTTTTCACTCTCTTTTTTTCTCAGGGTCTCATTCTGCTCACTGCTATTATTTCCCCAGCACGACGCCTGGCGCATAGCAGATGCTTAGTAAATATGTACTGAATGAATTGATTCTGTCCTCTCTTGATCCTTCCCTGGTTACCCCTGCCTCCCGAACCCCCCTCTTTGTAAACTTCCAGCTCTAACCGTGGTCCACCCAGTCACGGCCCCTGCTCCTTGCTACCCTTACATACCGTCTCTGGGTGGACTTTGCTACCACATCAAGGTTTAGGATTCCCCAGTCTTCAAGTCTAGCTACAAATTCATCTTCCCAGGTGTTCTTATAATTCTTGTTTTTAGCACCTTAAAATCACTCTGTGGCAAGAGTACTTAAAACCATACCTTTCTTGGCCTCACCTCTTAAGTGCCTCTGTCCTGCATGTAACATCACTGTCTTTTTTAAATATCTGTTTTCCGGGCACCCTCCTACACTGTTGGTGGGAATGTAAACTGGTACAGCCCCTCTGGAAAACAGTGTGGAGGTTCCTCAGGAAACTAACAATAGAACTCCCCTATGACCCAGCAATAGCACTGCTAGGAATTTACCCAAGGGATACAGAAATGCTGATGCATAGGAGCACATGTACCCCAATGTTCATAGCAGCACTCTCCACAATAGCTAAAACATGGAAAGAGCCTAAGTGTCCATCAACAGATGAATGGATCAAGAAGATGTGGTTTATCTATACCATGGAATACTACATGGCAATGAGAAACAATGAAATCTGGCCATGTGTAGCAACGTGGATGGACCTTGAGGGTGTTATGCTGAGCGAAATAAGTCAGGCAGAGAAGGACAAATATCATATGTTTGCACGTATAGGAGGATTAGGAGGAACTTGACGGAGGAACAAGGGGGAGAAGAAGGGCGGAAATGGTGGGGGAAAGGGAGAGAAGCAAACCATGAGAGACTCTTGAATGCTGACAAAAACTGAGGACTGATGGATGTGGGGGGAGGGGGGGATGGGCATGGAGGAGGACACTTGTGGGGATGAGCACTGAGTGTTATGTGGAAACTAATTTGACAATAAACTAAAAATAAATAAATAAATAAATAAATAAATAAATATCTGTTTTCCTTTCCATTGTCCTAGTCTGCATCTTAATTAAGATGTATGATTATCTTATCTCATTTCCCTGCTTTTACTCAGCCTACTCTTTTCTGACCACTGTGGCCCAAATTCACCTTCCTAAAAATACTGCCTTATTTGTATCATTTCCCATCTGTGGGGCCTCGCAGCGACCTCCCGTCGCTTGCACAGTGATGGTGCAAGCCCTGGCCTTCTGCGTTTGGTACCTGTTTACCTCTGGTCTTCACCCAGGGGGTTCTGTCCCTGCCAAATGGTTTTACTCACGAGTTGCCTGGCACGTCATCTGAATTTTTACTTGCACACCTCTGCCACGCTTGTCTCCGCTGTATTTGTGCCTCTTGATATTGCTGTGGAACCTTGCTACTCAAAGTGTGGTCTATGGCTAGTGGCATTGACATCAGCTGGGAGCTCACTGGAAATGCAGAATCTCAGGCCTAATTTAAGACCTACTGAATCAGAATTTGCATTTTGATGCGATCCGTTAGTTATTTGTATGCACATTAAAAATTGAGAAGTGCTGTCTTAGAATAAGTTTATCAGGTTTGACTAAACATTCATATCGTCAGAGGACTTCTTAGATGACACTGATGCTTGGGCCCCACCTCAAGAAATTTGGATCTAATGAATTTAGGATGGCCCAGAGACCAGTGTCGTTTTTTGTTTGTTTGTTTTTGTGGGGTTTTTTTGTTTGTTTTTTTAAATGTTTATGTATTTTGAGAGAGAGAGCCTGAGAGTGCGTGTGGGAGAGTATGTATGTGCATGCAAGCAGTGGAGGGGCAGAGAGAGAGGGGGAGAGAGAGATCCTAAGTAGGCTCCACACTGTCAGCACAGAGCCCTATATGGGGCACGAACCTACCTTGAGATTGTGACCTGAGCCATAATCAAGAGTTGGATGCTTAACTGACTAAGCCATCTGGGTGCCCCAAGACCAATATCGGTAAAAAAAGGTTTTTGCGGCATCTGAGTGCTTCAGTTGGTTAAGCATCCAACTTCATCTCAAGTCATGATCTCATGGTTCATGAGTTCAAGCCCTACATTGGGCTCTGTGCTGACAGTGCAGAGCTGCTTTGGATCCTCTGTCTGCCTCTCTTTCTGCCCCTTTCCTGCTCATGCATGTGTGTGCACGTGCACACACTCTCTCAAAAAGAAATAAATATTTTTTGAAAAGTTTTTTGTAGGTAGTTCTAATTTATAGCCAAGGTTGAGATCAGTTCCCTTAGAAGAATTCTCTCATTCACCCAGTGGGATTTGCCATCAGGCATGTATATCTCCCTACAGTGTGCTCTAAGCTCCTTGGGAGCAGGGATGCTATCTGATTTGCTGATTGCTGTAATTTCAGGGCATGAGCAAAGCGTAGGGTGGGGTGGGTACTCAGATATTTGTTGACTCAATTAATGAACATTTGCTAAATAATGTGTTTATAAGGGTATTTGTTGCAATATTATTTCTAATAGCAGTAGATAAGAAAGCCCAAATATGAGTCAGTAGGGAGCTATTTGTAAACTGTGGTAATTTACAAATGCAATGTAAAGAGAATAAATAAGGCAGCTTTATATACACTGACATGCAATGGCAAGATATTTAAGTAAAAAAAAAAAAGAAAAGAAAAGGTGCATAGAAATTGTGTAGTCTAGTATCGTTTGTGTGTGTGTATGAGTGTAGGTGTGAATGTGTATACTAGCCTTGGAAGGCCGCGGTATTACCTCTCTGACCCTTTGAGAGTGTAGTCTTCCTCCCGTGGAGGCTATTTGATCAAAGTAGAAAGAATCCTCCTACTCTCTTCCTAATTTGGTTAATAGTAGTTGATGCTGATTAAAAGGGAAAAATTTGACTAACCCCCGACAACTCCTGATCCGATTTCAGACAAACACAAAAAATGAGACTGTCACTTGTAGTTCTGTTAGTAGATGTGTATGTTGTCACTGCTCGAAAACTGAACCATAACTACTCGAAAACCTAAAAAGGATAAGGCTAAGCTGTTAACTGAAGGGATAAAAGAGATAATGCTCTTCTGGTAGTTTTTCATCTGTTCTGATCAAATACAGGTGCATAGTAGCTCAGAGTGATCTTTGCCCTTTTCTCCTGATGGCCAGTCAATTTTTTGAACTATCTTTTATTCCTGGGTTAAGAAAGTCTTTTCTTTCCTGGGTCCAGGTCGACTGTTGTTTCACCGGCTGTCCTAACTTTCTGGACCCCCGTTTCGTGCTCTTTGCTCTGTCCTTCCTATCAAAAAGGCTGCCCTGGCCATTGCCTGTCTTGGTGAAAGAGAAGGGGGTGTTCTCAGTCCAGTGACGGGAGTTTTTTTCCTTTCCTGTCTCCCTGATCACAGTCTTTATCCGGGTGAATGGTTACCTGTACTTCATTGTAGCTTTCTAGAGAGAGGGATGGTCAGCTTTCAAACAGGTGTAAATGGAAAGAGTGGTACTGGGATGTGCTTCTGTTAGTGATGAGACTGACATCTCTTTGTTAGATGGTACAGTTGAGTTGACTTGATTCTCTTGGTGTAACCAATACTCCTGGGGAGGCATGGCTCGTTATTTTAGGCGTCAAACTTTTTGAGCAACCTAGAAAGTATTTTATACAGTATGATAGACTAAACCGTGTAGACTTTTAGATAGAATGAAATCCAAATTTGGGGCTAACATGCATACCTACAGATTTCTAAGGATGTCTCAAATGCCATGGTTTGAGCAAAATGGTCGCATCTCCACTTTCAGCTGACTCTGAAGAACAGGGTAGCCACTGCCTTTGTTGTTGTTGTTGTTGTTGTTATTTGGTTTGTTTTTCTTGAATCATTCTTATTCTCTTGGACCTTGCTGTGTCCAATGCTAAGGTGAGTGGAAAAAGTCACATTTAGTAAGGATGTATTAGAGCATTCCAAGATTATAAATTGTGGAAGCAATGTTTACCATGCTGAGATACCACCTCACACCGGTCGGAGTGGCTAACATGAGCAAATCAGAGAACTCTAGATGCTGGCGAGAATGTGGAGAAACGGGCACCCTCCTACATTTTACAAATACCAGCTTTGGTATCACATATATGAATGTGTTTTCAAGCGTTGAAAGTGTTTCAAGTGTTTGCTGTCAAATTTAAAACAAACAGAACCACAACACTGTCCATTTTAAACTTTCTTTGTGGTTAAATTGTGATAAGGCTGATGGAAAAGTCTTGCTGTTGATTTATATATGAATCAAGAAATCATCTATCTATATAGGCTTATGATTTTGCAGTAAATGGATAAAAGGATCTGTTAGCCAGGAGAAACAGTATTACCAGTAGTTGAATGAGTAAAATTTACTTGCTACCTCTGCTTCCAAAGCAAGGAGGTGCACTCTGTAAAGAAATTTAGAGCTTAGAGTAATGTAGGTTCAAAGCAGGTGTGGCTAAGTTAGAAAGAATAGAGCCTTTGGAGTTAGTCAAGGAAATCCTAATACAGGCACTTACTGCTAGCATGTCACTTACCTGCCCTGAACTTCTGTTTTCCTGTCAATAAAATGGGAATAATAATAGTACCAACCACATAAGGTTGTTCTGATAACTTAATGAGATTATGCATTGTAGGTCCCCAAAGCTGTTCTCATAGCTGATTTTCATAACTGAATGACCAACATGTTTTAAATGACTATTCGTTGTTTATTATGGATAGATACTGATGGTAAGGATAGGTGCATCATGTGGTGTGAATATTTAGAAAGAAAGGAAAAATGCTTTCTACTACAACAAGGTTGTATGATGAAGGATTTTTACAAAACAACAGAAAAAAGGAAGAGAAAACAGACCCAGTTCTTCAGAAGAGTACATAAATTGTGGTAAAGAAAATCTTGAGTCCTTGCTAGGATTATTTTCTATAAAGTATGACTGAAAGGCCAAATTGTAGATACCTTTAACAAAGAAATAGCCTATAATAAATATTCACAATTATGTTATATTTACATCACCACTGATCTGATTATTACCATGATCTGATTATGGTACATATTTTCATTTCCTCTTTTTATTTGATTTTTATTTTGTTTGACTAAGTGAATTACTCTTGGCTTATTCAACACAATGCCGAAAAGCAAAAGAGGAATCTTTCTGATATGTGAGCTATATACCGAGAAGAAAGGTGTATCTCGTCTGGTAAGAAAACGGAATTCCCTCCCAAAGGAAATAGATGAGAGGAACCAGACTTAATCAGGAAGTTCATATTCGATTCACTTATTCATCAAATATTTATCTAGTGCCTGGCACCGTCCTAGGTGCTTGTAGCCAAATCCTCTTGGGACAGTCTAATGCATTTCAGGGCTTTTCAGGTTCCTGTTTCCCTTCCTATACCCCAAGATTAAAAGATAAAGGTTTAAAATCAAAATTATTGCTCTTATCTTATAGCTTCTTGCCAGTATGTAGGAAAGCTGTTGATTTTTGTAATTTTATCTTCCGTCCAGCCACCGTACTGAATTCGTAACACATTTCAAATCATTTTTCAGTTCATTGTCTACTTAGGAAAAAAAGGGATTAATATATTTTGCAATTCAGTGCTTCCTTTCAAAAAAGATTTTTTCCCCCATTTTACTGCATTGGTCAGGACCAATGGATATTCTAAATAGTGAGGGCATGCTTACATTGTTACGTGTTGAAGGGAATGTATTGAGTATTTTCTCACTAGATAAAATGTTTGCTGTTGGTGTCTTATCAAATTAATAATTTTTTTAAATTCCTAGCTTACTATTTAAAAAAAAATCAAGAGTGGAATTTGTATTTAATTACTTCTTAGCATTTTTGGAAATGGTCATTTGGTTTTTCTGCATGAATTAGTATAATTAATTGATTCTTAATACTGAACCTTATTTACATTTATACTTAGGGTAAATTTTACTTGCTTTGGGTTCAGTTTGCTAATGTTTTCTTTTTTTTTAAGTTTGGTTATTTATTTTGAGAGAGAGACAGTGAGCGCAAGCAGGGAACAGGCAGAGAGAGGGACAGAAAGAATCTCAAGCAGCCTTCATGCTATCAGCACAGAGCCCAACATGGGACCATATCCCACAAACCGTGAGCTCATGACTTGAGCCAAAACCAAAAGTCAGATGCTTAACCGACTAAGCCACCCAGGCACCCAAGTTTGCTGATTTATTTTAAGATTTATTATTTTCTGTTTATTCTGTCCTTTTCCCCCTCCCTTTTCTCCATTTTTTGACTTTGGTTGGATTGATCACATATGCTTTGTTCAATTTTATTTTCCTCCAAGTTCTGTTTCCTTTTTCTCTTTGACCAATGTTTATATTTTTCTACTACAGGCAAGATTTAATTAGTAACTATCATTTTCTTCAGAACAAGGAAAGACTTTAGACTTGCTTTTACTTCCCCTTCAAGGTTTCATTGAAATTATCCTGAATTTGAGTTCCTGATTGTGATAGATCTTTTTTTAATTAATGCCTCTTCTATTGTATGAATTCATTTCTTAATTACGTCAAACCTCACAGTAACATTAGCTTTCCATTAAAAACTGATGTCTTCTTTCTTGAGCCAAGCTTTATTCTGATTTATTTTTCAGTGTGCTGCATTGTGTCTGTGAGTAACTGAGGTTTATAAAAGAAACCCTGGATAACATACATTAAATGACAACACCTGAGTAATATACATTATTCTTTCCTGAGTGGTAATTTGGCTGAGTTTTTCCCCTTCAGACATAAATAGAAGTTGCTCCATTGCCTTCTTTTTTACTTTAAAAACATTTAAGGAGGTGAAGGCATTTTTGAAAATCACTTCTGGGGTGGAAATTCTATAAAATAACTGTTCAAAGTGTGTGATGCACTGGATTTGACAATTGCATGTACCTGTGAAGCCACTGTCACACTCAAGATACAGAACATCGTCTACACAGGTTTCCTTCTGCCCCTTTGTCATCCATCCCTTCCTTTAGTCTTGGTCCCAGATGACCACTGATCTGCGTTCTGTCACTCTGTTAGTTTGCGTTTTCCAGGATTTTGTGTATTTGGAAACATAAAATATATGCTCTTCTGTGTCTGGCTTCTTTTACTCAACATGATCATCATCGTATTGTTATATGTATAGCTTGTTCTTACTACTGGTCAGTAATCCAGTGAATGAATTGTAATTCATTCAATTACAATTCATTCATTCATTCACTAACGGACATATAGGTTGTTTTTAGTTTGGGGCTATTAAAAATTAAGCTGCTACACTTGGAAAAGAAGAGCAAACTAACCCCGAAGCAAGCAGAGGAAGGAAATAACAAAGATTAGAGTAGAAATCGATGGAATGGCTAGAGGGTAGAGAAAAATAAGAAGACTAATGGAACCAAAATATTGGTTATTTGAAAAAAAAATCAAAATTGACAGACCTTTAGGGGCGCCTGGGTGGCTCAGTCAGTTAAGCGTCCGACTTCGGCTCAGGTCATGATCTCACGGTTCATGGGTTCGAGCCCCGCATCGGGCTCTGTGCTGGCAGCTCGGAGCCTGGAGCCTGTTTCAGATTCTGTGTCTCCCTCTCTCTCTGCCCCTCCCCCACACATGTTCTGTGTCTCTCTGTCTCAAAAATAAATAAACTATATAAAAAAATTGACAGACCTTTAGCAGAATTGACCAAGAAAAAGAGAAGATTCAAGTTACTAAAATGAGAAATGAAAGAGTAGGTTTTTTTTACTGAACTAACAGAAATTTTTAAAAAAAGGTTATGAAGGAATATTGTGAATAATTCTGTGCTAATAAATTATATACTTACATGGAGTGGACAAATTTTTAGAAAGACACAAATAACAGGGGTGCCTGATTGGCTTAGTCTGTTAAGCGTCTGACTCTTGATTTCGGCTCAGGTCATGACTTCATTGTTTATGAGTTCAAGCCCCAAGTGGGCTCTGTGCTGAAAATGAGGAGCCTTTTTGGACTCCCTCTCTCTCTGCCTCTCCCCTACTCATATGCTCTCTCTCTCTCTCTCTCTCAAAATAAATAAATAAAACATAAAAAAATAAAACCACTAAAAAAAACCATACCCATCACCTCCAAGTTTTCTCCTACCCTCTTTGTTTTATTATTACTGTTATTTCTATTTGTGATAAGAACACTTAACATAAGATCTACTCTCTTAGCAAAATCTTTTTTAAGTAGGCTTCACGCCCGACATGGAGCCCAGCTTGGGGCTTGAACTCACGACCCTGAGATCAAGACCTGAGGTGAAATCAAGAGCTGGGCACTTACGTAACGGAGCCACCCTGATGCCCTGCTCTTAGCAAAATTTTAAGTATACTATACAGTATTGTGAACTGTAGGCAATTAAGCTGTACTTTAGGTCTCTAGAATTTATTCACCTTGCATAATTGTAACTTTGTACCCTTTGACTAATACCTCCCTGTTTTCCCTCTCCCATCCCCTGGCCATCACCATTCCACTCTGTTTCTGTGAGATGGACTGTTTTAGATTTCTTATATACGTGGGATCATGTAGTATTTGTCCTTATGTGTCAGGCTTAGTTCACTTAGCATAATGACTTCCTGGTTTATTCATGTTTTTGCAAATTTTAAAGGCTGAATAATATTCCTGTGCGTGTGTGTGTGTGTGTGTGTGTGTGTGTGTACGTATAGCTCAGTCAGTCAATCGATATATTCTGGATACAAGTCTTTGTCAGATACATGTATTATATTTTCTTCTACTCTGTGGCTTGTATTTTTACTTTAAATTTATGTGTGCATGTGTGTGTGTGTTTGTGTAAGAGAGAGAGCAAGAGAAAGAGACTGAAATTGAGATTTTCTTGTGTGTAGGCAGTGCATCCAAATGGCAGAAAATTCAGAAAATACAAAATTTTATCTGGTGGTAAAGTCTCCCTTTGGCCCATCACCTCCCTTTCTCTGGCAGCAGGCTTCCCTCCCCAGGGGCAACTAATGTTACCAGTTTCTAGAGATCTATGTTATGTTTAAATATGAAAATTCATACACCTAATCTTTTTTAAAAAACTCAAATGGTAGGGGTGTATGGCTAGCTCAGTCAGTCAAGTGTCTGACTTCGGCTCAGGTCATGATCTTATGGTTTGTGAGTGTGAGCCCCATATCGGGCTCTCTGCTGTCAGTGCAGAGCCCACTTTGGATCCTCTATCCCTCTCTCTCTGCCCCTCCTCTCTCCTTCTCTCTCTCTCTCAAAAATAAACAAACATTTTTAAAAAATTTTTAGAAAAACTTCAAATGTAAGCATACTTTAGCAGTGTTTTGTACCTTGCTTTATACTTAGCGATAGATCTTGGAGATTGGTCCATATTGGGACATGAAGTTCTTTCTTCCCTTCTCTTGCTCCTTTTTTGATGATCGCATAGCGTTCCGTCGTTTCAGTGGGTTTAGCACTGACCACTCCCAGATCAGAAGTCTGTGCCCATGATCCTTTCTCTTCTTTACCTAATCTTCCACATATTTCTAGATTTTTCCTTCCTAAATTTAGAAATTTCACCAGCCTGCTGCTATTTAGAGGTGTATTTTTCTTAGATATTTCCCCTGGAAGCCCTTTCAGTTTTACTGTTTTCTCTATGTCCTTTTCATTCTTCGTTCCCTTTTTCAGGGAAAGGACTATTTGGATTTTAGTCTTTCCTTTTTGGGGCCTCACTTTTTCTTGGCTCATTCTATCATTTATATTTTCAGTCTGTTGGGAGGATTCTTTGATTTGATGTTCTGAATGATGGATTCAGTTTTTATTTCATTCCCTTCCACTATTTCTACTTCTCTGTTTCATTTAAATTTAATCTTGCTTCTGTTTTAGCGCTCGTTTTTGGACCTGCTCTCAGAATGTGATGTCCAAGATGAGGATGTTGACTTAGGGCAGGAACTGACCTCCTGTGGACCGGGATGCGTCGAGTTTCCGGTCCGCACACGCGGGACCCGCTGCTTCTACCTTCTTGGAGAGGCCCGTGCTGCGGCCTCACGCAATGAGTCTTTGTTCTTGTGCCGCCACCAGGGTGCATATTTGTGTGGTCACATATGCGTGTCTGTGTGTGTATGTGTAAACACGTCCGTGTGCATGCACAAGCAGTGCACGGAGGCTCTACGGCCTCTGTCCTGACTGCAGGGATGGGCGTAGGGATGGAATGAGGTAAGGAGAGGATGGAGAATAGATGCGTGGAATTACTCTGGTGGGCTTCCTGTCCGCGTGTGTGGCTGATAAAGGACAACAGGCTAGATGGACTACTCTCAATTGAGAAAGTGGGAACAGAGTTGCCCTTCGGATGGAGAATTTCACAGCTGATCCCAGAGTATGCTTCCACTTTTCTTTATTTAAGTTACACTTCATCATCGCCCCTAACCGTCTCAGGGCCTGCTCCAGCTACGCGTCCCTGTCATTTCTGAATTGGGTTTTCTTCCCCAGGCCCTGTGGAGCTGACCCATCTCTCACTACACCCCCCATTTCCCACCGTGGCCCATTTTGCTTTTGGTTTCTCGACTCTGGCTAAGTTTGATTTTTCTGTAGGTTTGATCCTGTCTGCTGTACCTCTTCCAGAAACTCCTCAAAATTTTTTTTTTACCTGATGGCATACCTCCTTGTTTTCTGGCTTTTTAAATGGGTTTATTCTTTTTAAAACTTTTTTTTTACTTATTATTATTATTTTGAAGTAGACTCCACGACCCTGAGATTAATACTTGAGCTGAGATCAAGAGTCAGACGCTTAACTGACTGAGCCACCCAGGTGCCACCTAAATGAGTTCGTTCTTATTTTTATGTTTCTTTTCTCATTTCCTTGGGATCTGAGTTACACGAGCGGCAAATACAGGCTCAGCTCACCATCGTTGTGGACTTAGTATTATTCACTACTTTTCACTGGCAGGAGTGTAATACCCTCTTTAACCAGCTTCTCTCCTTGTTTACTCTCTATCCACAAAATTTTAATGATAGCAGCAGCTACTAGATTGTTTGCTCTGTGCCATATATCACGTCAGAGCTGATTTAGTTGTTCTTTCATTTTGTACCTCCCGTGTACCAGGCAGATATTATTCTGCTTATGCACTGCTGCTTAACAAACAAACCCAAAATGAAGTAGGTTAAAACATAAATTTATTCTTATCTCCTGCTGTTCTGCAAGTTGCCTGTCCTCAGCTACGTGGTTCCTGCTTGAAGTCTCCCACGCGGTCATCTGAGGGCTCAGCCGGACTGGGCGCCTAAGATAACACACTTGTGGCTGACAGTTGACTAGAGTGACGTCTGTATGTGGCTTGAGCTGCTCAAAGTGTGGTGGGTGGGTTCCTGGAGGTCATGTCCCAAGAACGAGCATTCCAAGAGACAGGAAATGCAGCCTCGCTCCTGCCCTGTTTGGGTCGGAGCGAGCATAGGGCCCGTGCACATGGAACAGGGTGGGCTGATAGATTCCAGCTCTTGATGGGGACGCAGCCAAGTCACACTGCAGATAAGCATGTGGGACATGAATTGCCACAGGCACCATGCTGAGGCACAAAGATAACGGATACCAGGTCCATAGTTCCTCACCCCTTGGGGTTCAGTGGCAGAAGCAGGTAGGTGAATAGGCAGTGACAGTGCAGAAGATAAGTGTTATGAAAGGGCTGAGCACAGGGGCCCGTTGACAGCATCGTGAGGGGTATCTAACCCATACTGGGCAAGTGCTGGCAGACTACGGATGGAGAGGTCGATTGGGAAAGGACACATCTGACCAGGGATATTTTTGGATCTGAGTCTTGAAGCACCAAATGGGCATTGGCTAGGTGAACACGAAGGAAGAAGGCATCCTGGGACATGCCCACACCGTGTCTCCGTCTGAGCTGTGCATAGAATTAAGAATGTTTCTTACACTGCTTCACCGTGTTTGGCTGACTGCCGTTTGTGTCCTTTGCTTCCTTGGGTGATTTTGAGGACTGTCTACTTTCCCGGGGCTTGAATTTCCATAGTGAGATGAAATTCACTGGATATCAAGATTACCATCTGCCGATAGTCACAACTGACAGAGGAAAAGCACTTGGGACATTGAAGACAAACGGATGGGGGTGGTGTCCCCTGCACTTTTGTCCTTGGCATGAGCACCAGTGACACTTAGGCATGGCTGAAGGTTAAAGAAGGCGACGTCGGTTCTGTTGTCGACATTTTCTCTTCAGCTAAGGTAGTTCATTCTGTCAGATTCCCCGTAACCGAGTATTGTCATTCAGCCCATATTCTCTCCTCTTGTTTATAGAGGCCTTCCTTGCTCTTTTGACTCTGAACAGAGCTTTGAAAAAGACACTTTATTTTCTAGTTGTCCTAAGTATTTTTTAGTGTGGTATAGGAGCAACAGTGTGGCTTTAGAAGATTTTTAAAAGATTTTTTGCTAATAACTATATACATATATTTTATTTTTGCTTATACACACACACATTTTATTGAAGTATAGTTGACTCACAATATTACATTAGTTTCAGGACTACAGCATGGTGATTTAACAGTTTACACATTTAACAAGTTTATACATTATGCTATGCTTACCAGAAGCTTAGCTACCATCTGTCCACACACAACACCAATACAATGCCATTGACTGTTTCTCCTTTGCTGTACGTTTCATCCCTGTGACTTACCCGTCTCTTAACTGGAAGCTGTATCTCCCACTCCCCTTCACTTATTTTGCCCATCCCCCACCCTTCCCCCCCGCCCCGTAACCTTCAATTTGTTTTCTGTATTTATGGATCTGTTTCTGCTTTTTGTTTGTTTGTTTAATAGTTTTGTTTTTTAGATACAACATGTAAGTGGAATCATATGGTATTTGTCTTTGTCTGACTTGTTTCACTTAGCATAATAGGTCCATCCATGTTGCCACAAATGGCAAGATCTCATCCTTTTTATGGCTGAATAATATTCCTGTGTGTGTGTGTGTGTGTGTGTGTGTGTGTGTGTGTTTGTATACACACACACATCATATCTTCTTTATCCATTCATCTGTGGATGGATACTTGGGTTGCTTCTATATCTTGTGAATGCTATTGCAAATGCAATAAACATGGTGCATGTCTTTTTTGAATCAGTGTTTTCCTATTCTTTGGGTACATACCAAGTAGTAGAATTAATGGATCATATGATACTTTCATTTTCAGTTTTTTGAGGAACCTCCACAGTGTTTTCCGCAGTGGCTGTGTCAGTTTACATTCCCACCAACAGTACATGAGTGTTTCTTTTTCTCTACATCCCTTCCAGCACTTGTTATTTCTTGTTGTTGGGTTTTTTTTTCTTTTTGTTTTTGTTTTTCATTTAAACCATTCTGACAGGCATGAGGTGGTATCTCACTGTGGTTTTGATTTGCATTTCTCTGACGAGTGATGTTGAGCATCTTTTCGTATGTCTATTGGCCACCTGTATGTCTTCTTTGGAAAAATGTCTATTTAGGTCCTCTGTCCATTTTTTAATTGGATTATTTGTTTTATCCAGAGGTAAAAATTTTTTAATCTTTGCCAATTTGATGGGGAAAATATCTAGTTTTCATTTTTATTTTGTTTGCTGTTGATATGGAATAGTTATTGTTATTGACCATGTTTACATCGTTTGTCCCTTTTTGTATCAGGCAGGTTTTCTTTATAAAATTGATTTTCAAAACCCGTAATATGTTAAAGCAAACAACTTACATTCATATATGCTCAAATTCTTCTCCCAGCTTGCTATTATCTTTTCATTTTTACTAATTGTGTGTTTTTGATGTAAAGAAAAAAAATGTCCATCTCTTAGTCTTTTCCTTTATTGATTCTGCTTTTGGTTTTGGGTTTAGAAAGCCCTTCCCAAGCACAGGGTTATTTGTACTCTTCATGTAAATCATGAATCATCAAACTAAGGCTAAGAAGTAAAACCTGGACCGCCACCTGTTTCTGTACAGCCCATGAGTTAAGAATTTTTTTTTTAAATAATTATAGAGTCAGGGGAAGTTACCAAAAATGTATGAGGAGGTCCCAGGTGCCCTTTAACCAGTATCTTAGTAATACTAGGAAGTTAACATTGTTATAATCCACAGAACTCATTCACATCCCCCAGTTTTACATGCACTCCTCTGTGTGTGAGTACATGTATGTATTTAATTCCGTGCACTTCTATCCCATGTGTGCAGGTGTTTCTAACCAGGACCACCACCATCAAGATACAAACTGCTTCATCACTACAAGGCTCCCTCCCACTATCCTTTTATAGCCATCCCCCATCCCTCACTCCGGATGTCATCAGTCTTAAAAGTTGTTTTTACATTTTTAAATGGCTGGGGGGAAATATTTATATATTTCATGATGCCTGGAAATCAGTGAAATTCAAAATTCAGTGTCCAAGTAAAATTTTAGTGGGATGTAGCCAGACTCATTCATTCACCTACTGTCTATGGCTGCTTTTGGACTATGACAGCAGACTTGAGATATTGCTACAGACACTGTATGACTTGCAAAGCTGGAAACATTTACTATCTGGCTGTTCACAAAAAAAGTTTGCTGAACCCAATATAAATTGTCATATGTAGGGCACCTGGGTGGCTAGTTGGTTGAGGATCTCTCTTTTTTTTTAATTTTAAAAAAAGTGTTTATTTATTTTTGAGAGAGAGAGAGACAGAGAGAGCACAAGCATGGGAGGGGGAAAGAGAGAGAGAGAGCTAGGGAGACATAGAATCCAAAGCAGTCTCTGCGCTCTGAGCTGTCAGCACAGAGCCCAATGCGGGGCTCAGACTCACAGACCTTGAGATCATGACCTGAGCTAAAGGCAGATGTTTAATGAACTAAGCCATTCAGGTGCCCTTTGAGCATCTGACTCTTGATTTTGGCTCAGGTCATGATCCCGAGATCATGGGATTGAGCCCCATGTCAAGCTCTGCTGAGTATGGAGCCTGCTTAAGATTCTCTCTCACTCTTACTCTCTCTCTCTCAAAAAACAAAACAAGGGGCGCCTGGGTGGCTTAGTCGGTTAAGTGTCCGACTTTCGCTTAGGTCATGATCTCGCAGTTCGTGGGTTCGAGCCCCGCGTCGGGCTCTGTGCTGACTGCCGGCTCAGAGCCTGGAGCCTGTTTCAGTCTGTGACTCCCTCTCTCTCTGACCCTCCCCTGCTCATGCTGTCTCTCTCTCTCTCCTAGAAATAAATAAAACACTAAAAAAAAAATAAATAAATAAAAAACAAAACAAAACAAAACAAAAACACAAAATACCCTAAGTCATCATATATTATTACTTTTTTTGATATTTACTCTTGATATTTACTTTTGCGCTTGGTATTAGAGAAAGATATAACTTGTTTTCTAAATGGCTAACTGAATTCTCCATCGGTATTTATTGAAAAATCTTTTCTTTCTTCGTTATTTGAAGTTCCATAGTTACCATGTATTAACTCAGGTCTGTTCTGTCAATTTCAGGAATGACAGGGTAAGTCATCAAACTGTTTGGGCAGGATCTGTGTTGCTCCAGAGTTCTTTGGGATGAGAAGCCCTTACTCTCTGCATTAACACTGAATGTTCAAGCCAGATGTGCCCATGAACAATGGTATCTAATCACTCAGGTTTATTTCCAAGTGCAGAAGCTGTGGTGGGGTCTTGTTTATTTTTCTGGAGTCCATGAGATTGCTGACTGGCAAATAGAGCTGTTTGTTCATGGGTTTTGTTCCTTTATGTAGGATCTCTCTGGAGCTGGCTGCCTCTTAAAATCCTTTGAGAGAAGTAGCTTGATTTATTTCTCTGACACTGTGGATCAGGAATCATTTTTAAGAAGCACCTGTGAAGGATTGCTTACCACCAGGTGCTGGTGCAGGTGCAAAGGCACGTGTGGTGGTAGTGGGGGGGTCTCTTGTCCAGAAGGTGTCTATTTAATGAAATCTAGGGCCAGGGGGTGGGTAGTGGAGAGCTGTCAGCCTCTGCTCTGGACTCTTGGTGCTGTGTCTCTGCCTGTTTCTGGCCGAGTGACCTTGGGCCCATCCTGTAACCTCCCTGAATCTGTTCTCTTAGCAGGAAAACAGGGATAATAAAGCTCGCCTCCTTCTCCTTCCCCCACCCCTGACTTATTTTTAAGGGTTAAATGAATTCTTTTAAGGGTTAAAGCTTGCATAGTCCCTGGCAGAGAGTATGGGCTTAAAACATTTCATTCCTTTACCTTCCCTCCCCTTGACTAAGAGGTATGTGTGTAGGTGGCTGTGTCTCCAAGTCCTGTAATCTTTCTTAGCCCTAAGAGTTTGCTTTCTGTTTGGGGGTTATGTTTCTGAGTCAGCTCAGCCCAGGCCTTCGTGGTGCTCAGCTGGCCACCTTTTGCTGTCTGCCTGGGGTTGGTTCAGATGACCCAAGATGTACCTTCTGGCCAGGTGTCGAAACTGGGCCGTGATGACAGCCTGTGGGCTGTTTGTCCATCTGGCCTCCTTAAACAGACAGTGCTGTAAGGCTCCCCATGGGAGTTCCTGCAGTGAGGGGTGCTGGCTTGCAGCAGTGGAAAACTGGCTTGGATCAGGTATCACCGAAGCAGGTGACCGGAGGTGAGTGGTGGGAATCCACCCAGGGAGGCAGCTCCCAGGTGGGTAAGAATGTCAGGGACCTGGTGACCTTGGTCTGAGTCTTTGCTGAACACAGTCATTTTGACAGGACTTGCCCTCTTGTCCTAAGAATGGGCTCCATGGATTTAAGGGCAGCACGCAGGGCTGTTGAACTTGGGTGTACTTGATTTTGCTAGAACTGCAGCAATTTCTAATCCTCTGTAATTTACCTGTGTTTGAAACATGACACCCTGCCTGTGTCCCCCCTCCACCCGTCCCCCTAGTGTGGCCAGACTGATTCTTCTGCCTAGGAAACATTCCTCAGAGTTTCCCTGGCCATCCGACCTTAGTGTTGGCTTCTCATCTGTCCTTCCCTTTCCTTGGCATCTTCCACCTGGTTCCGGTACCCTTCGAAGGGAAAGTGTGTCGGGACAATTACAGCAGCTCCTGAACTGATTCCTCCCTGATCTCTTCTTTCTTTCTCTTCTTACTCCTTGTGCTTTTTCCGAGGTCTTTTTTGTAAAACTTAACATTCGATTGCCACTTTTCTGCTTAAATGCTTAGCCTTTTTTCTGCGGGGTGTACCTCAGATTCTTAAGCATGATGTTTAAGATCCCTCTGAGTCTGGAGCCAGTATGCCTTTCAGGCACTGTTTCCTGCCTGCGGCTCCCCCTGGATGGCTCCTGACCATGGCCTGTCCACGATGATGTTCCCCAGCTGTGTCTTTGCACCTCACCCCGTGGCTGTGTTCCACGCCAGAATGCCTTTCTCTTCCATTAAGTGGCTCTTCACTGTTTATACAGACATGCTCGATACTCTCCAGACAGCCTAGCCACCCGGATGGGGTGGTCTTGCCATTTTCTAGCGAACATTGGGTAGTTTAAGTGATTTTCTTGCAGCCACATAGCTATTAGGAGAACTGGAGTTTTGGGTTTTTTTTTTTTTAAACATGTTTCTTTATTTCTGAGAGAGAACACAAACTGGGGAGGGGCAGAGAGAGGGAGACAGAGGGTCTGAAGTAGGCTCCATGCTGACAGCAGCGAGCCTGATATGGGTCTCAAACTCACGAACCGTGAGAATCATGACCTGACCGGAAGTCACTCAACTGACTGAACCACCCAGGTGCCCCAGGAGATCTGGTGTTTTAAGCCAGGACTTCCGCCATTCTGCAAAGCCCAGGCGGACTGTCCTCTCTGAAGCCTTCCTCAGCGGGCAGAGTTTCTCTCTCTTTTCCTAAGACTGGAGCCCAGCAGCTTTCTCTGCATTCCTGTATCGATCACATTGTATCCCATTGCAGTTTGTCCCCAGCCTGTGCCACCCCCCTTACCTCACCCTGACATGATTCAAGTAAACCCCTTACCGGCTTGCTTTCCCCTGAATCTAGGTAGTACCTGGCACTCAGCAAGAACTCTGTGTTTATCAGGACGGATACATGAATGAGTAGACTTTTCTTTCTGTACCGTCTTTTCGTGGTGGAGGACAGTGCCCTGCTGATGAGGCTATACTTGAATCCCTCCTGTGTTGGAAAACATCTCTCTTTCGGTCTGTAAAGTGAAAGTGACCATTATTTTGTCCCATTCCCTCTGCCATCTCGTAGAGACAATCAACTTTTTTTTTTTTTTACTAGTTGAAGAAAGATGCTTAAAGCATTTAATTAAAAAGGAATATGATCTTTAAGTTTTGTCAGACAACAGTTATACTAAAGGAGTGGCTTTGAAGAAAGTGTGCTCCCCTTTAATCTATCAGCACCCCTCCCTTCCCCGCCCAGCAGCCTTAACTAAAAACATAATAATCTTTACTCTGGGCAGTTGACGTCCTTCCCAAGCATATGTGAAGTGTAAATAAAGACGTCTTGAGGAATCCTTGCTGTTTATTGATCTTTTGCATATTGGCTTCAGGACAAGCCTCCCCACCTCCCCGTGTAGATGGGTATCCCACGGCCATGGCCACGTCGCCACGCGGGCACCACGCCCGTCCGACTTTGTTTCATCCTCGTGGTTTATAGGCACATAAGGCTGTGAGATGTTTGTCCGCATTCTTTCCCTGACTTTTGTCCTTCCTCTGTTTCTGTCCCCTGCTGCTACCTGGAGGGCTTATTTCCGCCTCGGAGCTGGGGACGCCCACGTAAGAGGCCAGACTGACCATGTTAAAGCCCTTTTTTTTGGATGCCCCTCCCTCCTGTCATTTTTCCACTTTCCTTGTCTGGTTACTTAGTTGCGAAACTCTTTTGAGCTGTTGTGGTTTAGGATGTCCTATTCCTGCCTTTTCTTTTACTGTTTAGATGTGATCAGACACTCAGTTATCGAGTGCCGTTTTCCATGCCAGTGAATCAGTTAACCTTGGGAATGAGAAGAAATCCTTCACATCCGGTCTGAATCACATCAGTAGGAATGTGGGAATTAGATCTGGAACAGCCAGGTAGCCAGGTGGATCTCAAGCCTGGAAATGCATCTGCACTTTGGGGTAAGAGCCGGACACACTTGAGGCTTCTCAAAAGGAGGCTGTGGGGAAACCTGTCTCAGGCTTTGAAGAGTTCCACCGAAAGTTTTTAGCTCCTTTGTGGCAAGGTGCAGACTCCTGAATCCAACCAACAGTGTTGAATGCCGCAAAAGTAGTATTGAGAGAATACTAGGTATGCATCCTGTACAAGGAGAAAAAAATGAGGTAAAAACTTTTTTGGGGCACCTGGGTGGCTCAGTATGTTGAGTTTCTGACTTCGGCTCAGGTCATGATCTTACAGCTTGGGAGTCTGAGCCCCACATCGGGCTCTGTGCTGACAGCTAGCTCAGAGCCTGGAGCCTGTTTCAGATTCTGTGTCTCCCTCTCTCTCGGCCCCTCCCCCACTCACACTCTGTCTCTGTCTCTCTCTCAAGTATAAATAAGCATTTAAAAAAAAAAAACTTTTCTTGAGCAAGCATGACTTATTTGAATATAGTCACATAGTTCTTTTTAATTTAACAAATTCTCATCTCAGATTAGTTTTAGGTTTGGGTTGAGGATTTAAGGGCATCCTCACCACCAAAAGTAGGGTATGTGTCACAAATCATGGCATATGAGGGTACTCTGTAAGACGGCAGTTTGAACTTGGGGAGCTCATGGAAGTTGAAATGTGTTTCTGTTTCCCCTTTTTAATTTAGAGAGTTTAGAATCTGCAGTGCTTATTTCCCCATGGGTATTTTGGGTACTCTAAAAATGGTAGGTTCTCTCTGAAGGAAGATTCAAATGCCCATGTGCACACAGAAAATTTTGCACATAAATTTTTGGCATGCAGTGCTTATGAATTCCTGAGAAAGAATCCCTCTTATAGAGGAATGGTGAGCTTGAAGTAATTTTTGAGGCAAGGACATTTTTAGTTTTACTAAATGTGCAAGGCTTTTTTTTTTTTTTAAGATTTTGTTTTTTAAGTACTCTCAATCCCCATAATGGGGCTCAAACACACAACCCCAAGATCAAGAGGCACATGCTCCATTGACTGAGCCAGCCAGGCGCCTCAATGTGCAAGGCTTTTTAAGCACGGCCGAGGGGTGTGGGCCGTAACGATGGACTCCACAGTAGCCCCCTGGCACTTGCTACTGGTAATTGAGTCCTGCCTTGTTCTGTTCCTCACATGAAAAGCTGTTGCCCTTAAAAATGTTTGGTATGGAAAGACGATTCATCAACAAGTATTTGATCACCTAATACATATTCAGCATGTTAGTATATTGTTTCCTCCAGGTCCTGGTTCTGAAAACCAAAAATGCCCCTTTAAATTTTAATTTGTGTCATCGAATATGGAGTGCATTCCAGATATGTAGTGCCGTGCCACATGGTAGCACGGAAACGTGAACATTAGAACCAGGTTTTGGGTTTTGTTTTTAAAGATTTTATTCTTATGGAATCTCCACATCCAACATGGGGCTTGAACCCACAATCTCGAGATCAAGAGTCACAGTGCTCCACTGCCTGAGCCAGCCAGGCACCCATAGACCCAGGTTTTGTCAGATGAATGAAAGGTACAGTTAAGAGATACTCAGTGAAGGATGGGAAAGAACCAACATTTGTTGAGGGGTTATTTCTAGGCATGTTATGTGTTTTCTTTAATATGTACACCCTCCATGTCTAGATGCAGAAACGGGGCCTCAGAGAGACTGGGTGACTTACCCCAGGCCTGGCAAGGAGCAAAGTCAGAATTCAAGCCCGGTCATTTGGACTCTAAGCCCTGATCTTTCTTCTTTGCCTCTATTATTACAGATCGGAGTGGATGGGGTGGGTTAGGATAGGAAGGGCATATAAAGGAGGACCTTAGCCAATGTTACAGTAGCTTAACTTCCGGATCTTTATGAAATTTCACTTATCCTCTGTTGATTACCAATCATAATGTAAGTTTTTCTCAATTGGTCTCTTTCCGCTTGTCTACCTCACTCACCTTCTTATGTAAGCTACAGGAGGAAGAATCTAGGTTGTGCAACACTACCCTAGAATAGGGACCAAAGACCTGGATTCCTGACATTTCCACTTACGTGACCTGATGCATGCCACTTCTAAGCCTTTTCTTATTCATGTCTGACTCAGACAACTTGGATGGTTTCTGAGGAGTTCTATGCCCCAGACCCTCATGTGATTTTGGTGCAGAATTATCAGTGGAGGAATGTCTTTACTTAACTTTCAGAGTGGGTCAAGGTCGGCACAAAAAGAGAGCAGGTTTTTAGGGAGAGTCATATTTTCTTTGAATATGTGCTTTTGGGGGAAATTTAATCAACACTTTTAATTTTATTATTATTGTTATTGACTGTTATTATTATTTTAAGTAGGCTTCACATCCAACGTGGAACCCAGTGCAGGGCTTGAACTCACCATCCTGATACCAAGACCTGAGCCAAGATCAAGAACCAGACACTTAATTGACTGGGCCACCCGGGCTCCCCTATTATTATTCTTTAATCCACGCTTTTAGAAAGCTGACTGCTGGGGCTTTTGAGCCCTCCAGATGGCCTGCGCGTACTGGCTAGCAAGAGAGGCAGAACCTTTGCGTTGTGAGTCAGTCCTAGCAACCATGCAGTTAGGCACAGCCTTTTGAAAATACCTCTCCTTCAGGTGTTGTGATTTCTCAGCCTGGTCTCCCACAGCCTTGTTTGCCCCGTGGGCAAATGCACTTTCTCACGGTGCCCCAGCATCCTTTGTCCTGCTCCTTTGTGTTGCATGGCAGCCCGTGGTGGGTTGCACCATAGAGGTTCTCATGCCCATATGCCCAAATAGACTGAGTCCTTGAAACACGATTTTAAAGTGTTTGTTGTCTCTTTTGTTTTTGTGCGGTAGCTCTGCATCAGCGCTTGAGCTAATTTGGATTAGGTGTTCAATATGTGGTTGAAACAGTGTATCCTCCTTAGAAGGAATGGAGAGGGATCATGTTTAAATTCATCTGAGGTTGGGAGAAAAACCTTTGCTCCCCAGAATCACAAGAATGTCTGGAAAAGTAATTGATTGCTAGTCTGGAGATTTTTAGAAAAAGCTGGTAACAGACATTGGAATCTTAGCCAAAGAATGTAGGCTTGTGCTCCTTCATTTGGACTTCACTTGTGTTCTTGTTAGAGGCTTTCTTTTGCATCAAGCCAGTTAGTGGATTTTACTTGAAGGGCAGGTTTTCTGATAGAAAATTTAGGGAAACATTTTCAGTTTCTCAACAACTTTGTTAATCTAGAAATAAAGCTTTGAAACAGGTGGTTTCTTTTTTCCTTCCTTCCTTCCTTCCTTCCTTCCTTCCTTGAGAGCGAGTGCACTCAAGCAGGGAAGGGGCAGAGGGAGAGGGAGAGAAAATCCCAAGCAGGCTCCATATCCACTGCTTAGCCTGGCAAAGGGCTTGATCTCAAGACTGTGAGGTCATGACCTGAGCAGAAATCAAGAGTCCCATGCTTAACTGATGGAGCCACCCAGGCACCCTGAAACAGGTAGTTTCTTAACCTGTGTCTAAAGAAGAAGAGTCTTTACCTCGTAAGAAATGGTCCAGGGGCATCTAGATGGCTCAGTTGGTTGAGCATCCAACTCCAACTCTTTTTTTTCCCCTTAATATATATATATNGGAGAGAGACACAGAATTCGAGGCAGGCTCCGGGCTCTAAACTATCAGTACAAGAGCCCAGACGTGAGGCATGAACCCACGAACCATGAGATGATGACCTGAGTCGAAGTCAGATGCTTAACCAGCTGAGCCACCCAGGCGCCCCTGATTCTTGATTTCAGCTCAGTCATGATCCCAGGGTTGTGGGATCAAGTCCAGAGTCAGGTTTCAAGAGCCTGCTTAAGATTCTCTCTCCTGTCCCCCTCTGTCCTTCCCCCCTTCTCTAAAATAAAAGAAAAGGAAGGAAGGAAAGCAGGAAGGGAGGAAGGAAGGAAAGGAAGAAAAAGAAATGGTCAAGAATCCAAAACTGGAGAAGATAAGATGTTCAGAGAAGATGCCAACCTAGAAACTGCAGGCTGGTAGGCCTTGGGAACGTGGAGATACTTGTGCAAGCAACCTTGGAAGTTTGGAGAATATTTGTGATAGGGACTCCCGGGCAGAAGATAGGAAGGAAGGAGGACTGAGCTTCCTCAGCAAGAAGTAGGGTCCTGGAACTTAGGAAATATAGTTAAGATGTATTTGAATAACTGTACAGGAAAAAAAAAAAGATACATTCCTACATCTTAAAGTTTCATATTGTTCGTTTCAATATTGAATATTTAGATTTTAAAAAATTATGTAGAAAATGTTATAATTGTATGTATGAGCCTTGCTGTGGTAGTAACTACAAAAATTCAAAGGTTTGTGGCAAACATGAATTTCTAGGTCCCGATACGTGTCGGTGGCTGTGAGCCAGTTGCTATGGCCCTTGTCCCAATCTGAAGGAGCAGCCCCCGTGGGGTCATGCCAGTTTCAAGGAAGAGGAGAGACGAGAGAGCTGGTGGAAACATGCAGTTGCTCTGATCGTGTCTGCTCCCATCTGGTACGTGTGTCACATTTGCTCATGTGCTCTTGGCCAGAGCAGGTCACACAGCCAAGCCTCACGGCGATGAGGTGGAGATGTGCCCTCCCGTGGGCAGTCACTTGGCAATAGTAAGAGTGTATAATCCTCTTAAAGGAAGGAAGTGAATAACTGCAAATGATCGTGCCATCTGCCGTATAGTTTATGCCCTCTCCTTTGTCGCTGAACACTGTTTAGTTCAGTACTTCACAGCAGTTCAGAACGATCATTTTTAAATGTTTTAAATACATTTCCTCTCCGTTATGTGAATTAAAATTTCAGATAACTTGGGAGGAAACCAGCCTCTTGCCAGGGAGCGATACGGTGGATCGCTGCATGTTTTTATTCTTTTTAAATACTTCAGTGCCTGGAGCTCTAGTGTATGCACGCCATTGCATTAGCTAGAGTCGCCAGAACAATTTGAATAATAGGGTGATAGTAGGTAGCAGAATCTTGTTTCTGAATTTAGTAGACAGGCCTTTAGTGTTTCATATTGTTTGCTGCTTTACAAATATTACCAAGATCCAATTCACGTACCCTAAAATCACCGTTTTAAAGTATACAGTTGAGTGGTTTTTAATGTATTCACAGCATTGTGCCCACATCATTACTGTCCAACTCCAGGATGTTTTCGTGACCCTTGGAAGAAGCCCAGTACCCATCAAACATCCGACTCCCTGTTCTCTCTTCCCTCAAGCCCCTGGCACCCAAAAATCTGTTTTCTGTCTCTAAGGTTTTGTCTGTTTGGATATTTGCTATGAATGGAATGATATATGCGGCCTTTGATGTCTGACTTCTTTCACAGAATGTTTTTGAGGTTCATTGTTGATGTTTTCCGAGATAAACTATTAAAAATATTTAGGAGTTTTATTGTTTTTTGTTGTTGTTGTTTCTTTCCCGCCCCTCCACATTCTCTCTAAAAGTCTCATCATATCCAGGCTGGTTCCTGGAAAAATCTGCCATGGAACTGGTATTGTTTTTGTTTCTTAAACAAATTTTATGTATTTATTTTAAAAAGTCCGGTATAATTAGGGGCACCTGGGTGGTTAAGCACCAACTTCGGCTCAGGTCATGATCTTGTGGTTCATGAGTTCAAGCCTCACGTCGGACTCTGTGCTGACAGCTCAGAGCCTGGAGCCTACTTTGGATTCTGTGTCTGCCTCTCTCTCTGCCCCTCCCCTGCTTATGCCCTGTCTTTCTCTGTCTCAAAAATAAATACACACTAAAAAAATTTTGTTTTAAATACCAGAAGAATTAACTTACAGTGTTATATTCGTTTCAGGCATATAACGATCCAGCAGTTCCATACGTTACTCAGTGCTCATCATGATACGTGTACTCTTAATCCCTTCACTTGTTTCACCCATCCCCCACCCACCTCCCCTCTGGCAAACACCAGTTTTTTCTCTGTATTTAAGAGTCTGGTTTTTGTTTCTCTTTTTTTCCCCTTATTTTCTTTCTTAAATTCTACACATGAGTGATATCATACGGTATTTTCTTTTTCTGACTTATTTCACTTAGCGTTATACCCTCTAGATCCATCTATGTTGTTTCAAATGGCAAGATTTCATTCTTTTTGTGGCTGAGTAATATTCCATTGTATATATACACCTCATCTTTTTTTTTTTAATGTTTATTTTGGGAGAGAGAGCGCGCGCAAGAGAGCACACAAGCAGGGGAAGGGCAGAAAAATAGGGAGAGAGATAATCCCAAGCAGTCTCTGCACTTAGCAGGCAGAGCCTGATGCGGGGGCTCAGTCCCATGACAGCAAGATCATGACCTGAGCTGATATCAAGAGGCATGTACTTAACCAGCTGAGCCACAAGAATGCCCCTACACCACATCTTCTTTATCCATTCATCCATGGGTAGACGCTTGTGTTGCTTCCATATCTTGGCTATTGTAAATAATGCTGTTATAAATAGTAGGGTGCATATATCTTTTAAAATTAGTGTTTTGTTTTGTAAATACCTAGTAGTGGAATGACTGGGTCATATGGTAATTCTATTTTTAATATTTTGAGGACCCTCCATACTGGTTTCCACAGTAGCTGCATCAGTTTACATTCCCATTAACAGTGCATGAGGGTTCTTTTTCTCCACACCCTCCCCAGCACTTGTTTCTTGTGTTTTTGAGTTTAGCCATTCTGACAGGTATGAAGTGATTATCTCCTTATGATTTTGTTTTTTATTTCCCTGATGCTAAGTGACGTTGAATATCTTTTCACATGTCTGTTGACCAGAGGTTATGTCAAAGAGATTACTGCCAATGTTTTTCTTCTAAAGATTTTATGGTTCTGGGTCTCACATTAGTCCATCTTGAGTTTATTTGTGTGTATGGTGTAAGAAGGTGGTCCACTTTTGTTCTTTTGCATGTAGCTGGACAGTTTTTCCAACGCTGTTTGTTGAAGAGGCTGTTTTTTTCCCATTGCGTATTCTTGTCTCCTTGGTCGTAGGTTAGTTGACCATATAATCATGGGTTTATTTCTGGACTGTCCATTTTGATCCACCGATGTGTCTGTTTTTGTGCCAGGACTGTAGTGTTTTGATTACTGTGGCTTTGTTGTACAGCTTGAAATCTGGGATTGTGATACCTCCAGCTTTGTTCTTCTTCAAGATTACTTTGGCTATTTAGGGTCTTTTTGGCTCCATATAAATCTTAGGATTACTTGTTCTAGTTCTGTGAGAAATGCTGTTGTTATTTTGTTAGGGATTGCATTAAATGTGTAGGTTGCTTTGGGTGGTATGCACATTGTGACAATATTTGTTCTCCCAGTCCGTGAACATGGAATATTTTTTATCTGTGTCACCTTCAGTTTCTTTCATCAATGTTTTATGGTTTTCAGAGTGTAGGCCTTTTACCTCCTTGGATAAGTTAAGTTTATTCTTGGGTATCTTATTATTTTTGGTTCAGTTGTAAGTGGGATTGTTTCCTTAATTCCTCTTTCCTGCCACTTCACTATTAGTACACAGAAATGCAACTGCAAAGAAATTTCACTTCTTAGGAACTTTACTTTTATTTCTTAATTTTACTTCGAGATTTTACTGGAATGGCTGATACCAGTTCATTACCAATGAATGATCTCAATAAGGACATGATTATATTCAACACTGATTATATGATCAGCTAATGTAATAAAATGCATTAATAGATTTCCTAATATTAAATTACTCTTGATTTCCTAGAACATATTTGACTTGATCCTGATATGTTTTTCTTCTTTTTAAAACATTTGCATTTGAATGTGCTTGTGTTAATTCAGTTTTACTTATTTTAGTTTATTTTTAAAATGTTTAGTTTGAGAATGATTGAGAGCATACGAGCAGGGGAGGGGCAGAGTGGGGGGGGAGAGAGAGAATCCCAAACAGACTCCATACTCAGCACAGAGCCCAACATGAGGCTTGATCTCATGGATGTGAGATTATGACCCGAACCAAAATCAAGAGTCAGACGCTTAATGACCTGAACCACAGAGGCACCCTGATATATTCTTCTTTTTAAAAATTCTTTTTTTAAAAATGTTTATCTATTTTTGAGAGAGAGAGCATGAGGGGAAAGGAGCAGAGAGAGAGAGGAGCAGAGGATCCACAGCAGGCTCTGCACTGACAACAGTGAGCCCAACATGGGGCTCAAACTTACGAACTGTGAGATTGTGACCTGAGCCAAAGTTGGATGCTCAACCGACTGAGCCACCCAGGTGCCCCTAAAAATTCTTTTATTTATTTATTTTTTTAATTTTTTAATGTTTTATTTATTTCCAGGAGAGAGAGAGAGAGAGATAGTGTGAGCAGGGGAGGGTCAGCGAGAGAGGGAGTCACAGACTCTGAAACAGGCTCCAGGCTCCGAACTGGCAGTCAGCACAGAGCCCGACGCGGGGCTCAAACCCACGAACCGCGAGATCATGACCTAAGCAAAAGTCGGACGCTCAACCGACTAAGCCACCCAGGTGCCCCTAAAAATTCTTTTAATATGCCACTTGCTGTTACTTTATTGACAGCGTTTACACTTGTATCTAATTTCCTTTTCTGTGTTAGTATTTTGATATCAGATATAGTTAATCCTTATAAAATGATTTAAAAGCTTTCCCCATTATATATTGTTTATTAAAAAAAATTTTTAAGTTTATTTATTTTTTTAATGTTTACTTATTTGAGTGGCAGAGGGACACAGAGAGGGAGACACAGAATCTAAAACAGGCTACAGGCTCTGAGCTATCAGCACAGATCCCGACATGGGGTTTGAACCCACAAACTGAGATCATGACCTGAGCTGAAGTCAGATGCCTAACTGACTGATCAACCCAGGTGCCCCAATATTTATTTATTTTGAGAGAGAGGGAGAGAGCACGAGCAGGGTAAGGGCAGAGAGAGAGGGAGAGAGAGGATCCCAAGCAGGCTCTGTGTTGTCAGCGTGGAGCCCCATGTGGGGCTTGATCCCATGAATTGTGAGATCATGACCTGAGCCAAAATCAAGAGTCAGATGCTTTAAATGACTGAGCCACCCAGGCACCCCTCTTCATTTTTTTAAAAGTTTGTGTCTTCGAGTGTTTGAATAAAACAGAACTTGCTCCTTGAGGTTCAGTGGAGCTGAGCTGTACAGCCAGGGGGCTTAGCTTACCTTTCAGGAACAGTTCTGTGACAGCAGTTCTGTGGTTATTTGTTCAGATTTTCTCCCTCAACTAAATTTCATTTTGGCCAGGTATTTTCCTGCAGGGGTATGTGTCTCGTCTAGACTTGCAAGTTTATTGGCATAGTTTTTCATAGCATGTCCTTATAATTTATAATCATGCACAGAGGTAATAGTTACTGCCTCTTTCTCCCCCCCACCCCACGACTGTATATCGATCAGGCTTCCTAAGTGTTACTTGATCTAATTCATGTTTTAGAAGAAATATATTCTGGTTTGACTTGTAATATAAACTCTTTTCTGTTTTCACCTTATACTTTTTTTATTCCCTCTTCTAGTTTTGACGTTTTTTAGATGTGTCCTGCAGTGTTCTATTTCTTGGGAGAAATCACATATATATGTATTTATCTGCTCTTGACGATGGGGCTGCTTTCTTCATATTTTGGTCTTCTTGGGTCTGAATGATGAGCCAGGATAGGCTGTATATATTTTTAGGTTTTCCTGTGTCTGATGAGGTAATGCAGGCCTGCCAGTTGCCACCTATCAGAACTAGTGAACTATTGGATTCCCACTCTTTCTCCATGATGTTAGAATTGTCTTCTCAGGTCTTAGGTTGCATTATCAGTTGACAGATCAGTTGAGTGATCTATCAGTGGGGAAGAATCAGACAGAAGAAAGCCAGGGTCCTGGATAGTCACTCAGGGAGACTTGGCCTCATTTCTCTCTGCATCTGGATCCAGCATAGCCTAGCTTCCTTCTTGTTTTGGTACCACCTCGGTGGAGTCCAGCTCCTTCAGTTTGCAGCCTCTGCGCCTGGTGGATCTGCCCAGGGCAGCTGGCCAGCTGCCTTCATGTTCCTTTGACTTTTGTCTTGCATTTGCATCTCTCCCCTTCATGGCGAGAGGATGCCATGCGTGTGGGCAGGCACCCTTTGCTGGTGGTCCTTATGTGGTGTACCTGCCAGTGCTTGGCGTCCCCTTGTCCACAGCAGCCAGACACCAGGCGGTCCTCCTTTGCCCCACTGTCAGTCCTTCTACCTGCCCATGCCCCCAGAAGGTTGCACTTTGAAATTAGAGTGTATGTGAGGTCTTCAGGGCATTTTCTACTTCTTAGGTAACCTTGATAACCTTGAGTGACCTCAGGGACATGGGTTAAAGATAACTCTTAGTTCTTTCCTCACTTGTGTCCCAATTATATCCAGTAGAAAACCTCTGGAAGTTTTAGCATTTGGATGGCATTCTTGCCTGGTTTCCAGTCTGGTCCAGTTCTAGTCACTGCTTTTCTGTTTCTTTTTTTCCCCCTCACTGCTCTTTCTCTTCCATTTTCTAGGTTGTTAAGTTAGTATCCGGAGAATAGAAAGTGGGAGAATGCAAGGTGTGTCTGTGCCCAGCTCACGGAGTTTACCCAGGAGTCTAGTTTTATAATGTTTAAATGAGTGTGTAACATTCCTCTTAATATAAACATGATCATTTCCTGGTTATTGAGCCTTTGGGATTTTTCCAGGGTTCACTCTGTGTCCTTTCTCTGCTATGAACATCCTTGAACAGAACATTTTTTGAGACTTTCCCTTTGAATGCATTCTCCAAAGTGGGCTTAAATTCAACTTTACAGCAAAGTCAACAATCAGAAGTGTTCCGTTCATTTCGTGTAGGACATACTCATTCTTCAGGCATCTCCTTTGGGCCTGGCAGGAGGGAGGTAAATAGAGACAAGTCAGGTAGTGTAGGAGACTTCCCCCCTTCAGTGTAAGGATGCCTTACATCGAGCTCTTCTGAAACTAGATCATGTTGCCCACGTTCCTCTAATAGTATCAAAAAGAGAAGTTAGAGTATTTAAGCATGACGTTTTTTTTTTTTAAGTTTTTATTTTAGTCACCTGGTGCTCATCTCATCATAAGTGCTCTCCTGATCCCCATCACCTATTTCACATACCCCACTCCCCCACTCCCCTCCCCTCTGGTAACCATCAGTTTTTCTCTGTAGTTAAGAGTCTCTTTCTTGGTTTGTCTTTTTCTCTCTCTCTCTTTTTGTTTCCCCCTTAAGCATGACTTTTTAAAAATTAAATCCATATTGGTTCCTAATGTATACTACTTTCTTTTCATAAACCATATGTAGAATGTAATATAGAGTTTTGCCAAGCATTTATGTTAATTTAATAATCTGTCCTCCGGCTGGCTGACCACAATAGTGGATCTTGTAACTGAAAGTTTTTGAACCAAAGGGGTTTCTGAAGCAGCCCATGTATGTATTTCTCTTCCTAGGTAAAAAGGGGTAGAGGGGGAGAAGAAATTCACTTCTAACTGAAACCGACATAAGTGAGAATTGGTATTTTGGAACAATGAGGGGTTTTCATGTATTTGTTAACTATGTAGTTGTAATTTTCACAAGTTACTGTAGCTACAGTAAAATCGTTGAGGAAGGTATATTTGAGACACCAACTATGACTCCCCATACAGGTTTTATTTTCAGCAGCATTTATTAAGTGTCTCTTGTGAACCCAGCCCCGTGGTCTATAGGGGGATGCAAGAATACTTGCAGGCAAGTTGATTTCACTTTTGTTTTGTTTGTTTGTTTGTTTTGTTTTCTATTATGTTACTAGCATTGTAGTACCCACTGTGTTCCAGGCACTATTCCATTTGCTTTCATGTACTAGCTAATTGAATCCCATTATACCCATTTTATAAATGAGGAGATTGGGCATAGAGAGATTAAGAAACTTGCTGGAGTCCACCCTGATCTAGGGTTCAGAACTGCCCAGTTATTGCCAGGCTCGGTTTCGTTGTCATTTGACAGACATTTATTGAGTCCCTTCTATTGGCAGGGGATTGAGTTGGATCATTTCTAAGACTCATTCATTCATCAGATATGTGTTGAGTACCTACTACATGCCAAAGGATAGAGGAGGAGAAAATTAGACAAAGTCTCTCCTCTTGTCAGTACATAATAACCTTTCAGATGGAGATAGTCTGTGACTAAAATAAAGGCAGAGAAGGTGCTGGGAGGTGATAGAGGGGTGCAGGGATATTTTTAGATTTTTGTGGGCTGAGAAGGCCTCTCTGAGTAGGTGTCATTTGAGCAAGAACCTATTAAAAAAATTTTTTTTAATGTTTATTTATTTTTGAGAGAGAGGGAGAGAGAGATGAGCAGGGGAAGGGCAGAGAAAGAAGGAGACACAGAATCTGAAGCAGCTCCAGGCTCTGAGCCATCAGCACAGAGCCCGACGCAGGGCTCAAACCCATGGATCGTGAGACCACGACCCAAGCCGAAGTTGGATACCTAACCAACTGAGCCACCCAGGCGCCCCTAGCAGGAACCTGTTTGAAGAAAAGAGCCAGTCACATGGGAATGTGAGGGGAGAGGACTGGTGCAGGCACAGTGGGCAGCAAACACGGAAGCACTCAGGTCTTAGCGAGCCAAGATCTGTGCATCGGGAACATGAGAAGCCAGGGAAGAACGTCAAGGATGAAGGTCAGGGAGAATGATGAGGTCACATTGGCCCTTATGGGTTACGGGAGGGAGATTGGATTAGATTCTGAATGTGAGTGGATGTCTTTGAGAGCTTTGAGCAGGGGAGGGGCATGCTCTGATTGACATTTCTCAAAGAGCTGTCTGGCTCCAGCCTGGAACCTGCCCCTAGGGTAGCAGGTACGAACCAGGAGGCTTCTGAGTTGAGCCAGAATTCCGTCACTTCTCGCATTCCATGATTCCTGTTGGTCAGAAACGTGCCGCTGTCCCACAGCACCTGCTCGAGGGCTTAGGTCTCTCAGCGTAGCACACCCGCTGCTATAGTACTTGGGCTGCCCTTTCCTCCTAAGATTTCCATACTTTACCTCCACGTTTGCTTCTCATGGGGACCATATCTTGAGAGGGAATCATTTATGGGGGCATAACTTGTATTAAGACCCTGAGGGAACTATTAGCTTCCCTTGACTGGCTTTAAAAACAGAAGCTTCATATTTACCCAGAAGGATTTATGGCCAGATGAGGGGAGGTGGAGGGGAGGTGAGGGGAGGGCCATTGTTGGAAAAAATGGAAAAAGCCACACAAAAGGCGTTCAGCTTGATAAGAACCTTGAACTAAGAACTAGAAACCTGCATTCAACTCTTAGCATAGCAATGACTAGCTTCATTTGGACACATTACCTAACCTTTTTGAGTTGCCTCCCCCTTGGTTGAGACAGTATATCTGTCTTGCTAACCTCACAAGGCTGACATGAGCTATAATGAAATAAGAATGTGGAAACGAGCACCTGGGGGGCTCAGTTGGTTAAGCGTCTGACTTCAGTTCAGGTCGTGATCTCATGTTTGGTGAGTTTGAGCCCCGCATCAGGCTCTGTGCTGACAGTGTGGGGCCTGCTTGAGATTTTCTCTCTCTCTCTCTCTCTCTCTCTCTCTCTCTCTTTCTCTCAAAAAAAAATGTATTCTTTATATATATGTGTATATATATAAGTGTGTGTATATATATAGACATATATATAAAGAATGTGGGAACACTGTGCACACGTGCCATGGAAAGCTGGGCTGGGGGCTCCTGTTTTAGGAAATTAGTCACTTGTAGGTTGTCAGCTGTTCGTATGTGCTTACATAATTCTCCATGAAATGCCTGATAGTCAGGGTCTGAGTGTTTCCCTGGTCACATAGTCCTGGGAGGAAAGAATCTTCAGTGTGATAAGGTCTGCTGAACTGACTCTCTCTCCCCCTCACCCGCCCCCACGAACTGACTTGAGAACAAGCTAACTTCCCGCTGTCCAGCCAAGACATCACAGACCTTTGTGTGGGCTGCTTTTGGAAAGTTATTGGCAGAGGTCCCCGGAGCAAAGGTCAGGGGAGTTGGCTTGGAGTCCCTGAGAGACCTGCAAACAGACGTGTACACACACACACACACACACACACACACACACAGGTGAACAAGACACAGTCACAGTTGTCGGGGACTCGCAGTGTTTGCGGATGTTGCATATGTAAATATATGACTGGAACTAAAAACTGCTGGGGCGCCTGGGTGACTCAGTCGATTAAGTGTCAGACTCTTGATTTTGGCCCAGGTCATGATCTCACGGTTCTTGAGTATGAGCCCCACATCGGGCTCTGCATTGACAGTGTGAGGCTGCTTGGGATTCTCTCCCTTTCCCTCTCTCTCTGCCCCTGCTGTGTGCTCTGTCTCTCTAAAAATAAATAAAATAAACTTTAAAAAAAAACAACCCAGAAAACTGCTTCAGTGGCAGTATCTTCAAAGTACTGAGAAGGAGTAGCTAATTTCTGCTGGGGGTGGATTCAGGAAGGATTCTAAGGGGAGGCTGCATGTGAGCAGATTCAAGTGAGCTACTTGGAGACCGCGGCATGAAAAAGAGGGGCAGCTTTGTAAGCAAAGGTGAGGGGCCCGAAACGGCACGGTGGGTTCCGGAACTGATGCCTTGAGAAACGAGGCCGGGAAGATCTGTCCGGTCCAGATGGTGGAAAGCTGCTGTCAGAGCCCACGTTGGCTTATCTGACTAAAGATTTTGAGTCCTTTGCTTCCCTTGTGCAATGCTTGGCCGTCGGTAGGGCCATGCTGAGGCCCAGTGTGCGAGTGTGGAGGAAACGTAAGTAAGGGTGGGCCCCTGCAGTGCCCAGCGTGGGCCTTGCCTGAGGTCAGCATTTAAATATTTACTGAAACGAGGGAGGCACGATGGTTATTCTCGCAGAGCTCAGGAGGAAATATCCTCAGATCCCTAGATGCGGGGGTGTGGCCACCTCGTGCCCTGTGTGCGGTCAGGGCAGTCAGATGAGCTGGATGCTGCTGTAGCCAGGTTCTGCGGTCACGTCCACACTGAGGGCAGCGGTCATGGGGTCCGCCTTCCCGGCCGACAAGCTCTTGGGCTGAGGAGAGGTGGAAAGTGGGCTCTTCTGTGAAATGGAATTGTTTCAGTAGCCACAAAAAACCATTATTGGCGTTGTGTAAACATGCATGTGATCCGAGTATCTACACCTAGAAATGGAGACAAAGGAAGGCGCCTTGTCTGTTTACTTTCCAGCATCCATTGAGTTGGGTGACATTGCCCTTGACCCCAGACTCTGCCTTGTCACCGCCCTCTTTCCAGCTAGAGCCCATGGATATGACTGCTAGGTGGACCCTCATTTCCTCTGTGTCCTCTTCCCTGGGGGCCAAGTCGTACCCAGCCTGCAACAAGAAGAGAGAATTCAGGTAAAAGCATCTCTCCATCCCCAGCCTGGGATCTGATGACCAGCAGGACAAGACTTTCCAAGGCCTTTTCCATGGTGTCCTGTCTCTTATCGTCTTTCTTAGTCTTTGCCTCCCGAGGACTCCAAAGTGACATAGAGATGTATTCACACCTACTGCTAGACAGAGCTTTGTCTGTTATTAAACCCAAAAGCCAAAGAGGTAAGATCGGCTGTACCTTTTCTGGATATACCTTTGCAGGAACATGATTTAGTTGAGTGGCTTCCTACTAAGGCCTAAAAAGAGGTCCATAATTTAAAAGATTTTCCATCTCTTTCTTTTATGGCATTTGTGCCCCTCCCCCCGTTTGAATACTTTTATATTGTGGACAAATTTATACATACACAAAAGAGGAGAAACCTGCAGATATTGTTTACAGTTATCAACCTTGGCACATCTTGTATCATCTATATCTCTGTCTACCTATCCTTAATGATTTTGAAGCAAATACCACACATCCTATCATTTCATCCATGAATATTTTCACACATATTCCTAAGAGATGAGGACTTTGTAAAATCCTAATACTTCTATTATCACACCTAATAAATTTCTAAATACTATCAAATAACGGATCAATATTTACATTTCCCTGACTATCATGAAATCTGTTAACATTTTTTTAAATGTTTATTATTTTTGAGAGAGTGAGAGCAAACGAGCAGGGGTGGGGCAGAGAGAGACAGAATCCAAAGCAGGCTTCAAGCTCTGAGCTGTCAGCACAGAGCCCGATGTGGGGTTTGAACTCACTAACTGTGAGATCATGGCCTGAGCTGAAGCCGGACATTTAAACGACTGAGCCACCCAGGCAACCCTAATGTTATGTTCTAATCAGGATCCACTGCAGTTGTCAGTAGGTCTCTCAGATTGCTTTACATCTCTTAGGTGCTCCTTCTATCTTTCTTTCTCCTTGCAGTTCATTTATTGAAGAAACTCAGTCTTTGGTTCTCTTTAATTTCATACAGTGTGGGTTTTTCTGATTTATATTAATAGTATGGTTTAATATCTCTGCCATTCCTCTATATTTCCTACAATTTGATATTGTGTCTAGAGATTTGTTCAGGCTTCAGATTCAATATTTTGGCAAATGTACTTTTTAGGTGGTGGTGTGAACTGCTTTCAGGAGGCACATAATGTCCTTTGTGATGGCTGATTGAGATTTTAGCTGTGCTGAGTATTTAAGAGGGTTCAGATGTGTTGATGTTTACCTGGGCGCAGGTGGCCTTGAGAAAAGGTACCAAAAGGGAATGCTCTTGTGGTGTGCGCACGGCACTCTCTCTGTCAGTCTCGCGATAGTGGGGCCATTTGTGCTCTGTCCCTCAGCTGTTTGCTTCTGGTGGCTCCTCCAGTGCTTGCTGGAAAATGAGTTGGCATGGATCTGGTAGAGTACTGCCATAGTGTGTTTCTCTTGGTCACAGAAGACCTGTTCACTTGAGAAATGTTAAATAAAGGGTGCCTGGGTGGCTCAGTCGGATAAGCGTCTGACTCTTGGTTTCGACTCAGGTCATGATCTGGTGGTTCTTGAGTTTGAACCCCACATTGGGCTCTGCACTGACAGTACAGAGCCTGCATGGGATTCTCTCTCTCCCTCTCTCTCTGCCCCTCTCCTGCCCATGTTCGCTCTCTCTCAAAATATAAAAAATTTTAAAAAAAGAAATGTTAAGTAAAGAAATGTTAAGTAAAGGTTCAGTTTCTTTGAACATGACTTTTATATTTAGAGGTGTTTCTTGGTTTGGCTAAAAGCAGCCACTTTTGCTGATGTTCTCCAGATGTGTGTTTTCATTTCATTTGTAAGGTGACTCTTCTCTTCTTTCAGGATCTCATTTTGCCCAACGGTGGTACTCCAGCAGGTACTTCAAGTCCGGCTTCTTCATCCTCCCTTCTCAACAGACTTCAGCTTGATGATGACATTGATGGTGAGACCAGAGACCTCTTTGTCACGGTTGATGATCCCAAGAAGCATGTCTGTACCATGGAGACCTACATTACGTATAGGATCACCACCAAAGTAGGTCCCATCATTATCTTCCACCCCTTTTGAATGGTCTTAATGAATTGGAGACCTACTACCATCATGGTTCCTTTCTTCTTCCCTCCCTTTGTACGACTCTGTTCACCTCCATTACAATGGTGGATGTAGCATTTTGATAGAGTAGATGTATTCAAATTAAAAGGATTATATGTAAGGGGAAAAATAGTGGGGGAGAGGGAGGGAGGCAAACCATGAGAGACTCTTGAATGCTGAGAACAAACNTGCATATGCGAGGCAAATAAAAAAAGGATTATATGTGAAGTTTTTATCTTAAAATTTTTTTTTAATGTTTATTCATTTTGAGAGAGAGAGAGAGCAAGCTGGGGAGGGGCAGAGAGAGAGGGAAACAGAGAATCCGAAGCAGGTGCCAGGCTCTGAGCTGTCAACACAGAGCCTGACATGGGACTTGAACTCATGAACCGTAAGATCATGACCTGAGCGGAAGCCAGACACTTAACCGACTGAGGCACCCAGACATCCCTTGAATTTTTTTTAGTCTTAAAATGAAGGAGAAATTGTGACTGTGGTCTTTCAGATAAAATACTTAATCCCTCTACTCTCACCTATTTTCAGTCATGATACTATTTAACATGTTAGTATCACATTACTCTTGAAATTTATGAATTGCTGTACCATCTCATCGTGAATCTCTGGTGAGACTATGATTGTAATTTGGTGTAATTGGAATGGATCGTAGTGGGAGGGGAGGAAGAGGAGGATGGGAATGAATACTGCATTTTTGCTATGTGCCAGGTCAGTGGAGTACAGGGTGCTGAGACTGACTGGCTTAATGTTCACAGTGACCCTAAAAGGTAGATCTTCTAGTTACAATTTTGGAGTTGAGGAAACGGAGGCAGAAACTTTAACTCATTCATTGTTACAAAGTCGGTAACCAGGATTCAGAGTTGAATTTTTAGGACTATCAATCCCCTATTTTTATTTTCAAATCCATACTCTTTACCTAATTCTACTTATAAGAGAATAGCTTTAACATATCATTACTTTTCAATTTTTTTTCAATATTTAAAATAGCGCTACAATTTTAGGTTTCAAGTAGGGTTCCTAATCCTTGGCAGTATTGATTTTCTGGACTGAGTAATTCTTCATTGTGTGTATGTGGGGGTGGGGGGAGGTGTCCTATGCATTGTCGGATATTTCCCAACATGTCTGCCCTCTGCCCACTAGGTCCCAGGAGTATCCACCTCCAACCCCCAGTGGAGACAGCCAAAAATGTCTCCAGACATTGCTCAGTATTCCCTGGGGGACAACATTACTCCTGGTTGAGAAGCACTGATCCAGAGGAAGAATAACAATATTTACACTATTAGGAGAAAGTATACATGAGCACTTATATATATGTGTATATGTGTATATATATATACACACATATTATATATCACTATATAAATGTACACTTCTAACTTGCTTTACTCAATTACCAGTTTATTATAAAAGGATACATTAGAAAAGCAATAAATCCCAAAATGGAGTCGTTTGTCCCCCCCTGCAGCAGACTTAATTACAGTTTCAACATATCTCAGGAGCCATCACTTTATATTTTTGAATAAAGAAAGTGCTTTATTCAGGGAACCATCCTGTTTATTGGTATTCCCCTCCAACACAGGCCACATGATGAAGAAGGATTTACAGATATTTTTAGAAGTTTTACTAGATTGAAGGCATCTCTGTGAATGATATTAGGAGAAGCATTTATGAACATCTCTCTCTTTTGTGCCTTTTCTCTCTTTCATTGTAGAAAATAAATGATTTTTAAAAATATTTTAAAGTTTGTTTATTTATTTTGAGAGAGAAAGTGTATATGTGTGAGCAGGGGAGGGGCACAGAGGGAGAGAGAGAGAATCCCAAGCAGGATTTGCACTGTCAGCGTGGAGCCTGATGTGGGTCTGGATCCCATGAACCGTGAGATCATGACCTGAGCTAAGATCAAGGTTTAACCAACTGAGCCCCCCAGGCGCCCCTGAATTAAGTTTTTATTTTGAAAATTTAGTAGGTTCTATACTTGTCTTAATTCTTTGGGAGGAAAAAGCAGAGAATAAAATACAGTCAAATTTTGTTTATCTTTTATTGTACGACAGTGCTGTATTTTAAAAATGATGCAAGTACTGTAACATCTGGGTGTCTCAGTCATTTAAGCCTCCAGCTCTTGGTTTCAGCTCAGGTTGTAATCTCACAGTTTGTGAGTTCAAGCCCCATGTCGGGCTCTGTGCTGACATCATGGAGCCTGCTTGGGATTCTCTCTCTGCCCCTCCCATGCTTACATGCTCTCTCTCTTTCAAAATAAATAAATAAAAACATTTTAAAAATTGTGCAAGTATTCTAAATACCTTACTTAGCCCTTCTCACTTAGGTTGTTCTTGCCAAATGCAGCCATTGTTGAAATTTGGTATATGTCCTTCCCGTTCTTTTTTTGTGTTTACATATATGCATATATAGTTAAAATATATATAATTCCGATTTCATCGCAATACCGTTTTCTAACTTTCCCCTCTACAATATTTTTGAAGACCTTTCCATGTTCATAAGAATATACAGAGAGCTTAGTTTTGCAATCTCTAGTTATTTATGCAATGATTATAGAGTATCTTTTCTCTATGGACATCTCAGCCTTTGTCAGACGTTTCTGTGGTATCACTGCCCTGACCTTTCTGCAGCTGGGTCGCATTTGAAAATTTGTCCACATACATGTGCACACGTACATGCATGCACGCAACCTTTCCCTGTCACCATTGACCCTGGGGGCCTGTTATTTCCTAGGCAGTGGTCCAGGTGCTTAGATGGAAGGGTTAAGTCCTCAGAGGTCCTAGGTTGATACCAGTATTCCCATGAATTATTTCCATATTTTCCCCCTACGGTCAACTTATTTTTTACACTGTAGTCAGCGAAATGCAAAACCTATTTTTCTGGAATTTATGCGCTAAGCAGCTGAATGATGAGGTGACGGCCTTGCTGGCACAGCAGTGCCTGCCAGCCTTGACGTTTCCCACCCGACCTGATTCCTCTGCCCTGCAGCGGACCTCCCGAAATGCTCCTACCGCGGGACCTCTGATCACTGAGTCACAGGCTCGTGCATCTGCCGCCAGCCACCGCCCTCTCCTGTGCCCCTTCTGTTTCCGTGCCTCCTCACCCCCCCTTCCTTTGTGTTCTTGTTTCTGTCCCTTCTTCGTGGGGTTATTTGATTTCCCGTAAGTCAGAACTTTTCCAAGTTCTGATTCCACATTTTCACTTTGCCGTGATGCTCCCATTTCTTGGCGAGCTCATTGCAGAATTTACTTCTTGTCATCAATTCTGTCTCAAACCAGAGTCCTTTTCCTTTCTGGTTTCAGATACTGACACCAGGTTTAATGTCTTGGTGGTGCATTCGGGTCCTTCTTTCTGAAAGGACCTTCTTCATATCTGATCGACATATCCCCACATAGCCACACGCCCTGTGATTGTGGGGATGAGAGGGAGATCACACATAGGAACACAGGGTCTCACACACTGGGTTTGCCCCGGGACCCCTACTTCTGCTGTGCTTTTCTAGCACAGTTAAGGGCCAGAGGAGGAAGGTGTACAAATACTTACGTTACTACTTTGAGCTTTGATTCCCCTGCCCTACTTCAGATTCCTGATGACCAGAGATGGACAAGGTAGAGAGGTGCTTCTGCCTGAGGTAAAATGAGCCTAAGACTGAGAGCCCACGCAGGCAGAGCCCTTCTCTACCCCAGTTCAAGTTACGGGCACCTTACCTCTCCGGTGGTGGGGGGCCAGCCCAGGCCTTCTCGAGGCAGGCAGGTCCTGGCTCTTTTCTCTGCAGGCTTTTAGAAAGTATCATCATCGGGATGCCTGGGTGGCTCAGTCGGTTGAGCGTCCGACTTCGGCTCAGGTCATGATCTCACAGTTTGTGGGTTCAAGCCCCGTGTCGGGCTCTATGCTGACAGCTAGCTCAGAGCCTGGAGCCTGTCTTCAGATCCTGTGACTCCTCTCTTTCTGACCCTCCCCTGCTCATTCTGTCTCTATCTCTCTCTCAAAAATAAATAAAACATTAAAAAAAAAAAAAAGAAAGTATCATCATCATACTAGCTAATTACTGAGCACTTAACCATGTGCTGTACTTTTTTTGTAATAGAAACATTTTATTTTATATAAGCAATATGTGCTTAATTGTAGAGAAACTAGGAAGCTCAAGAAAGCCAAAATAATAAAAGAACATCTATAAGCTCACCGGCCAGAAATAATAATTTCTGAATTTCTGAACAATTTGTCTCTATCCACTTACAAAAATGAGTTTTTTGCAGGCTGCCCATTCACTTCATTTGGTGTGGCATCTTTCTCTGCCAGCAGATGCCAGTAAGCACAGCTTCCTGTTATTGTGTCTGAGACGGCAGTAGTGTTCTGCTCTATGGATAAGCTGTCATTTATTTCGTGCTAAGTGCTTTAAATATATTCTCACTTAATCCTCACACTCACTGAAGCAGGTAAAGGTGGTGTTTTTCCTTTGTGGATGAAGAAACAGAGACGCAGACATACTAAGAAAATTACTCAAAGACCCGCAACCGCTGTGTGATAGAACTAGAACTCAAATCCAGCTCTGTCTATGCTGTCCTTCCACAAGGCATGATTTTCCAGAGAGGGATGGCTCTGTCCGCTTCCCCCAGCCCGGTGCTCGGTCTACTGCCTGCCTGGCCTGGCTGCTGAAACTGATGATGTGGAAATGGTCAGGAGCTTTCAGTGCCCTTTCGGAGCCATTCTCTTCCTATCTCTTACCCCGTCTCCTTAGTAAGCACCAAGTCTTGTTGGGGCTCTTCTCAGGCTAGATGCCACGTAGAGATCAAGGATACATAAGGATCACAAAGCGGGCGTTAGATTTGATGACAAGAGAGCTGTCCGTGACTGGTGAGCACAGTTGCCCTGGGGTCGTGGGGCAGAACTCAGTTTGCAGTGGATTGGAGTGAGCGAGAAGAAAGACTCAGAGTGTCGGTAGTCTGGAGGTGAAGTGAGAACAGGAGCTGGCGGAGGAGTGGGCTTGAAGGGAGGGGGCGCTTTTTGTTTAGTTTTAAGGATGGACGTGACCTATGTAAGTGCCCAGAACCCAGGGCTGCTAGAGGAAACATTCAGGTGAAGTTTGCAGGGGAGGATGGGAGCCGCAGCGCAGGAGTTAGAGGTGGAGAGTAGCCTGAGCAGAAGTGGAGGGAGTGAGTGTCCTCTGATGGGGGAGGTATACTTTTTCCATTGTTTCTAGAGGAAGGAGGGAAGTTTTTATTCTGTTTGGTTTTTGTGGCTGGAAGTTGAGGGCCCTGTGCTTCTAGCTGCAGTTTTCCCTAGAGGTTTTCTGCTAAGAGTGAAGGGAGATTTTGAAGTAAGGCTGAGAAGTTTTCAAGACTTCTACAGGCTTTTCGTTAAGTGATGTGGAAAATGAGAGAGAGAGAGCTGACCGAGGAAGTATGAGACTACTTGGCAGTGTTGAGGGTCCAGTGGTAGATTTTATTGTGCCAGTTGGTGTGTTTGCCTGGTGTTGTTTTTCCTCCAGGAGTCTGCTCACACACCCAGGTCTAGTAAAGCAGGAAGTACATGGTTGCATTTTTGCCAGAGTCATGTGAATGGACACTAGGGAAGGGACATTTCAGATATTGGCAAATAAGAGGTGACAAGTTATGGAATTGATGCTGAATAAGGAAGTACATTAGGATTGGACAGAATGTCAAGGAACTGGGGCGCCTGGGTGGCTCAGTCCATTGGGCGTCTGACTTCAGCTCAGGTCATGATCTCACAGTTGGTGAGTTCGAGCCCCACATCGGGCTCTGTGCTGACAGCTAGCTCAGAGCCTGGAGCCTGTTTCAGATTCTGTGTCTCCCTCTCTCTCTGACCCTCCCCTGCTCACACTGTCTCTATCTCTCTCTCAGAAATAAATAAAACATTAAAAAATTAAAAAAAAATAAAAGGAATGTCAAGGAACTGTAGGTCCCAAGAGGCTGAAAAACCAAGCGTATTGGGAAATGAAAGAGTCTGAAATACAGGCGGTGCTGGTTAGATGGAGGGAGGTCTGAATTTCTGCCAGGTGACAAAGTCTGATGGGAGTGGAAGGAGACATTGGCTCACAGGTGGGTGTTGTGTGCACAAACCACCTGGATCTCGAGGGCGCTCAGACTCTGGAAGGGCTTTGGGAAGGAAGCCTGAGAGCTAGGCACTAGAGTCTTCTGGGAATCAGGAAAAGGATGGATGTCAGTAGATGACAGGTTTGAGAGGGACACCTTGATGGCCTGAGCCTCCACAGGGTTTTCACAGGGCTGAGGAGCAGTGTGAAGTGAGGGGATATCAGCAGCACCTCTGGGTCCTGGAGGGTGGGGCAGAGTTTGTGAGATGTGAGAAAATGAGCACTTTTCCACCCGATGGAGCCACAGGGAGGCTTCAGTCCCCGAGGAGAGCCAGCTTTCAGAAGCTAAATAAGTGGGAGAAGGACAGGAATTTAATTATGGAAGATGGGTGTTCCAGAAGGGCTTGGTGTAAAAGAAAGCTCCGAGAAAAAGAAAGCTCCTCAGCCCCCAGGAGCATGAGGAGAGACCGGAAGCCCCCCTGGTCATGATTCTCTGGTATCTCTCGAGGTAGTAGGGTTTTGAAGCTGAATGAGATTAGCTGGCTAATATTTGACAAGGGAAGAGGTCCCATTGCAGGGAAGGGACAGGGATCCGGCTGTGTCTTGGACAGATGGCATTTCTGATGAAGACCAAATCTCTCTAGAGGAAACTGGTTGTAAATGTTGGATTGAATGGGAATTCTTTGGAAGGGCTCCAGGCCACAGTAGTTAGGCACATCAGCTCCTGGGGAATAAGAGTTCTTTTGTGGTAAAGTGGGGCCCAATGGACAGGTGCTCTGCCAGGATATTGATTGCCCTGTGGCTCTGTGCTAGGTCTTCTAAAGTGTTGAATTTACAAAACAAAAACAAGCCACACACACCAAAAAAACAAGTTGGCAGGGATGCCTAGAGATATTCATGTAGAATGATGGCAAACATGAGTATTTTTCAGTATAACTCTTGCACTCTGTTACCTATTTGTAGATCTGACTTTAGGTGAGTACCCACAACCTTGTGATCTTGTGGGGCATTCTAGATTTTGGAACGTGGTATGGAAAGACACAGAACAAAACAGCGTAGTGGCTGCCTGGAATTGTAGGTGTGCCCTTTTCTCTTTTTTATTGTTACTAAAAAATAGAGCTAAGCCCTTTTTACATTATTTTCCTACCCTGAATTTCACAGAGGAAAATTTTATTACATGCTCCTAGTTGGAGTTTTATTGGCCTGCATACTTTAGGAGGACTGTGAGTCTCATAACTGACTGGGTTTCTCTCCGGAAATCCACAGTAATGTCTGTGGCCCAGTTTTAGCAGGTGTGCAGAATTCCATGGTGAGTGTGCCTAGCCTCATTTGTGGCTCTAGTTTTTCTCTCTGTCCTTGTTTTTTCCCTTAATCTTTCTCACCTACTTCTAATTTATGTCATTAAATCATATTTCATGTATCACATATCTTTTCTAGACCAAACTGTGGTAAAAGTAAGTAAAACAGCTATTGGGTCAAAAAAGCGTGAGCATCCTTCTGCTTCACGATAATTTTTGTTTACCTTATTGCTTTCCAAAGCATCAAACAATTTTACTACGTTATTCAATCCATTATGCCCATAAAGGAGCTTTTAAAATATAAAAAATTATTTTGTGTGTCATTATGAAAGCATTATATGAGAACGGTAGAAGATTTGGAAACAAAGAGGAATATGCACTACCTAGTGTCCTAACGAGGCACCTAAAAGGCTGAGTATAAAAAGGACAGTTGTCATTATGAGTTCTAGATTTTTTTCTAACCTGTCATAGCCACATTTTAACACCTATGAAATAATAATGTAGGTACAATTAATTATGAATCTTGCTGTTTTCTCTTTAAAACATATTGAAGCAGGGCGCCTGGGTGGCTTAGTCAGTTTTAAAATAAGCATGTCTAACCTGAATAAGTCGAAGGGGAAGAAAAAAAACCAGTTCCCCAAAAGTGAACTTGTTTACAGCAGAAACAAAACTTGTGTTTTATCCTACCGCTTCTTATAGTTACCAAATACTGATTTCAAAGTTAGAAATGTTACATAAACTGTAATTTATGTAGAGGATTTGCAAAAGCATAATAAAGAGAAGTGATCACTTGATAACATGTAACATTTAGGAAGTGAAAAGTAGAATCCTCCTTCAGTATGTTTACAGTGAAAATGGGTTGCATTCATCCCACATCAAAATCCACCTTTCATGGGCCCATCATTGACAAGATGGAGCCTGTTAGGGGGCTCAGTGCAGATTTGAAGAATGTCCCTTCTAACCCTCTTCTTAGTGTTGAGGAAACCTCGGCTCTGGGAGGCTTGGTGGCATGTCTGAATCTGGTACATACTAGGAATGCTCACGCACAGGCTTCCCCCCACCCCGCCCCCACCAGCCGCGGGAGTAGTGTCAGACTACCTACCCTTCAAATTCCCAACAGCCCTATGCCTGAAAATTCATCAGCAGTGATTTTTTTCCCCTTCTAATTCAAGCATTCTTTTTTTCCCCTCTCCAATTCTACAATGCTAATCCGTTCCGGGAGTCTTCTAATAAATCACAAATACTTGAATGAATTTCCTCCCCTCTTCCCACACATACCTTCCATCATAGGGGAAGGTTGGAATGTGGGACTTTGGAAAGAGGAAAAGCTACAGAAAGAGTTAATTGGGGTTCAGCCCAAGACCTAATCCTTTAATTTCGTAATTTTGCTCAGACTGTGTGAGCACGTCTTTTAGAGAGGATGAAATCATAGTTTTCAGTGCCAAAGCTGGTCACAGCTTTTTCTTTGATGGCTAACTCTTGTCCATATGTTTTTAAGATTTTCTTGGTGTCATGGATTTAAACAGACTTTTGACCTGAAAGAATAAATTTATAAAATGTAGCTTGAGCCATTTTTATTTTTGACCTTTCATTTCTGAGAGCTATGACTGTAGTATGCAGTCTATACCCTCATGGGGAAAAATGGTTTAGCTGAGACATAGTTTTAGTTCGGGCAAACTAATGTGTAAAAATCTTGCTTTGGTATAAATTAATTTCATTTTATTTAACATTGGATTTCATTACCAAAGTGCTGCAATCACATTTCAGGAAAATTAACAAGAATGAGGATGAGACGAATATTTTTCTGCAGTACAATGACATCTTGGTATTATTCACTTCTAGATTTTTTTTTCTTATCATCTAAAATACAATATAGTTCCAAGGTTATGGTTTTCGAAGAATATGGTACATGAAGCAAGATGTTTTCTATTTTCATCCAATCTGGCTCCTAAATGAGCAGGTGCTCTCTTAGTTCTTTCTGTTTGCTTGTCTCCCTTCTGCCTTTGGTAAAACTTGTCAGCATATTTAGCAGAAGGCGGAGACTTAATTTCTTTTAACAGAAAACATGGATTGGGATTCAGTAGCAATATCCTCAGAATTATTCTCCTAAGAGAAATCCTCAAAGTTAAGCCTGGAGGAAATGAATCAAGTGTTTCTAAACAGATTCTATTTTGTTGTTGTTGNAACATATGATATTTGCCCTTCTCTGCCTGACTTATTTCGCTCAGCATAACACCCTCAAGGTCCATCCGTGTTGCTACACATGGCCAGATTTCATTCTTTCTCATTGCCATGTAGTATTCCATTGTATAAATATACCACATCTTCTTGATCCATTCATCCGTTGATGGGCACTTAGGCTCTTTCCATGTTTTGGCTATTGAGAGTGCTGCTATGAACATTGGGGTCCATGTGCCCCTATGCATCAGCATTTCTATATCCCTTGGGTAAATTCCTAGCAGTGCTATTGCTGGGTCATAGGGGAGTTCTGTTGTTAATTTTTTGAGGAACTTCCACACTGTTTTCCAGAGGGGCTGTACCTACACTGTTAGTAGGAATCTAAACACATTCTGAGAGATCGTGGAGTTCCATTTCCTAAGGGTAGGGGGAAGAAAACAAAACAAAGACAAAACTCAACATTTTCATTCTAGATCCTAGACTTTTGAGCTGTGCCCTGGGGGCCTGGACTCCTCATTTTGTGTTGGGAATTGCTGCCTTTTGGCTGGTGCTTTGGTGGAAGGAAAGCGTGTTCTTGCCCAGTTTGATTTTTTCAAAGAGAGCTTTTTTCCTTCCTTTCTGCCAAGACATGGTACTTATTTTGTTCCACGCTTCTTATTTGCAGAGTACACGGGTAGAGTTTGACCTGCCAGAATATTCTGTTCGTCGAAGATACCAGGATTTTGACTGGCTGAGGAACAAACTGGAGGAATCTCAGCCTACTCATCTCATTCCCGTAGGTACTAAGTCCTTACAGCTCGTTCCTCTCCTTCCCTGCATTCTTTCCTGAGGATGTTTACCCAGTCCTCTCCGCTTAAATTCCTGGCAGACTCTTTCTTACCTTTATACCACATTCTCCCACCAAACGTATGTGAGACGTTTTCATGGTTACTGTCTAATGTACCTCACGTTCGGGGTTTTGGATTCCGGTTCGCTCTCCTCATGCTGGTTTCTCAAGTAGGCTGGGGTAGATTTTCACTTGCATTATGACAGGTTTTTGAGGTATGGAGAGCCCTAATTCTGATTTACTGCCTCTGAAAGACTGTCTGTTTTACCACCTTTCTAGACATATGTTCCTGAAGTTTGGAGGCTGCCACCAGGTGATGCCTTGCATGACAGCCAGCTGGGCTCTCATTAGACCAAGAATCTTGCACACCAGACATTCAACCCTAGTTTTTCATTTCAAAAACAGAACCCAGGCCACCTAACTCCATTTACTGCAGCAGCCTAATATTTATCCATTACACATTAGAAAAACAAAACAAAAAACAAAAACAGAACTAGAGCAAATAAAATTTCAAAGGCTAATTAAATCAACATACACATTGAGTACGTTTCTGACTACTTTTTTTTCCCCCAGTAGAAATAATAACCATTTAGACCCCAGATGTTTCTTGGGGCTTTGGGGACCTTAGCACAATTTGGGTCATAAAACTCTTTAGAGGGGCTTTATCTTTCAGTAAAAACCTTGGTTGAAGAACTTCATAGCACTGCCAGTTTCCATGCTACGAATGCACCTTCCAGCGCTTTCCCTTCATGCTTGGAAGAGGCTGAATATGTCGTGATAGAAATGACAGGGTTTGCCCGGGACTGCATTCTTTCTTGGGGAAAGAAGCTCATTTTTAAGCAGTTGGAACTGCTCCTTAAAACAGAATCATAATTTGGCAATATTAGCAGCTATGAATCATTTTTTTTCATAGACTTTTTAGCCGAGAACAGTTTTAGATTTCCAGAATTATTGCAAGGTCGTGTAGTGAATTCTCATAGAGCCGACACCTGCCTTGGCATAGTGTTTTACATTAATGTAGCACATTTGTCACAATTAACGAACCAGTAAGGATTCATGATTATTGGCTAAAAGTCCTTCATTCAGATTTCCTCAATTCTGCCTAATGTCCTTTATCTGTTCCTGGATCCCATCTAGGTAGGATGACACCTTTTGTTTAGCTGTCCTAGCTCCTTAGGTTCTTCTCAGTTGTGATACTTTCCCAGGCTTTCCTTGTTTTCAGTGGCTTTGACCATACTCAACGCTGTCAGGCATTTTGTGGCATGTCCCTCACGCGAGATTTGTCTGATGTTTTCCTCATGATTAAACAAGGGTAATGTGTTTTGCTGGGGGCAGGGCAAGTGCCGTTTTCATCACATCCTACGAAAGGTAGGATACTAGCAACAATATTTATCACTGTTGATGTTAACCTTGATCACCTTATTTGATGTAGTGCTTGTCAGGTTTCTCTCCCGTTCCACGCTGTACTGCTTGGAAGGAAGCAATTCTTTATGCTTAGCCCCCACTGCGTGCCGGGCAGTTATGCTCCACCTGCTGGCAGCTAGCGTATTTGAAGTTTGGTTAGACAGCGACGACACCTGTTGGTAGCACTCTTGCATCGACCCTGAAGCCAGAACTGACATGAAGATGGAAGTCTCCAGAATTGAGACTCTGGGGAATGATCCAGAGTATCTTTGAGTATGGCTTCCTATGGTCAAGGTAGAAGCAAAGAGTAGGAAAGGACTCTAGAAGCAAATGGAGACATAAATGTATTCACAAATTCTTGGTACATGTTTGGGGTGGAGAGAGATATATAGGAAAGCATCACTAACTCAAACACGAAAGTCAAACTGGAAACAAACTCCTGTTTTCCCCTTTAGAAATCTTTCTGTAGCAACTTGACTAGGAGGTGTCTATCTGTTATCAGGCACTGACTTTGTGTTAGTCTTTTTACTAGGCCTGGTAAGTACCATGGGGGAGGCCAGGGTTTTTAAGATGGACGAAGGGCCCCTGACTGGAAGGAAGGTTTGTTGTCAAATGGAGACCTGGTTAGACATGCAAGGTAACTATTGTTTATATGCTCATTTCTTTATCTAAAAAGCAGGTTTATTACGATACAACTCATACACCGTACAATTTACCCATTTAAAATATACAAGTCAGGGGCTTTTAGTATATTTAGTATTAGTATTTAGTATATTAGCATATCAACATTTTAGTATATTTAGTATACAGAGTTGTGCAGCCACCAGCACAGTCAGTTTTAGAACCTTTTCATCATCCCAGAAGAAACCTCCTTCCCCTTGCTTGTTGCTTCTAACCCTTTCTTTTCCAATGCCTGGCAAACCACTAACCTTTCTGTGTCTATAAATTTGTCTATTCTGGACACTTCATATAAAGCAGAGTCATACAGTATCTAGTCTTTTGTGACTGGATTTTTTCACTCTACATACTGTTTTCAAGATTAATCCATGTTGAGGGACTTGTCAGGACTTCATTCCTTTTTGTTGTCAAAATAATATTACATCGTACGGATCTTAACCACTTTTATCTACCTGCTCACATTTGATGGACGTTAGAGTTATTTCTGCTTATCAGCTGTTATGAGTAATGTGGCTATGAACATTCGTGCAGAGATTTTTGTGTGGTCTTATGTTCTCATTTTTCTTGAGTGTACACCTAGAAGTGTCATTTCTGAGTCATATGTAACTGTATCTTTAATCTTGTGTGAAACTGCCAAGCTGTTTCCAAAGTGGCTGCGTCATTTTGCGTTCTCACCAGCAGGGTATGAGGGGTCCAGTTTCCTCACATCTTCATCCACACTGTTATTTTCTGCTTCTTTGATTATAACCATCCTAGTAGGTGTGCAGTGGTATCTCATTGTGGTTTCGATTTGCATTTCCCCGACAACTAATGACGTTGAATGTTTTCTATGTGCTTGTTGGCCATTGGTCGTCTTCCTTGGAGAAATATCTTTTCAGATCCTCTACCCATTTTAAAATTGGGTTATCTTTCTGTTATGGAGTTATACTGGTTCTTTATCTATATACTGGTTATTATACTAGACACAAATCCCTTATTAGAGATAACGATTTTGCAAAACGTTTTCTGATGAATGAGTTGTTTCTTAACTTCTTGTAAAACTTTTTTCGTTTATTATTTATTTTTGAGAGAGAGGCAGACAGACAGAACACAAGCCCGGAAGGGGCAGAGAGAGAGGGAGACACAGAAAGCAAAGCAAGCTCCAGGCTACGAGCTGTCAGCACAGAGCCCAATATGGGGCTTGAACTCACAAGCTGTGAGATCATGACCTGAGCTGAAGTCGGGAGCTTAACCGACTGAGACACCCAGGCGTCCCTCTGTTTACTTTCTTAATGGTGTCTTTTGGAAGTACAAAGTTTTTAATTTTGATGAAGACCAACTTATCTGTTTATTCTTTCATTGCTTGTGCTGAAAGGTGTCTTATCTAAGAAATAATCGCCTAATCCTAGGTCATGCAGGTTTACACCTGTGTTTTCTTCTAAAGTTTTTATATGCTAAGATCTTTTCTATATGCTAAATGCTTCTAAAATTTTATATATTAAAAGGCATATAGCTCATACCTTTTAGTTTTTTATCCATTTTGAGTTCATTTTTGTACAGTAAGTTTTCATTTCTTTAACCACTGAGGCGGAATATATTCCCATGACTTTATTGAATGTTGGCATTTCTTTTATGACTTGCCTCTTCATTTTCTGTTGTTTTTATTGGTTTATAAAAACTCCATATCTGCAAAGGAAGTTAAACTTCATTTCTGTGTATTTAAAAAACATTTGTTCTGGGGCACCTGGGTAGCTCTGTCAGTTAAGTGTCTGACTTCAGCTCAGGTTATGATCCTGCAGTTTGTGAGTTCGAGCCCCACATCGGGCTCTCGTGCATAGCCCACTTCAGATCCACTGTCTCCCTGTCTCTCTGCTCCTCACCCTCTCTCTCTCAAAAATAAATAAACATTTTAAAAGTTTTATGAAAACATAAAGAAGTATTTGTTTTGATGTGAGATGGGAGGACCATACTCTTTTCAGGTGGTAAAAACCAGTGTTGCGTTTTTCTGTTGTTCCCAAACCACTTACAAGTAATCATTCATCTTTATCAATACCATTGGTGCATCAGACCAGATCATGTTGGACTGGTATGTTCTTGGGCTGCTTCCGATCCTTTGGTTCATCGATCTTTCTGGTCTGGTGCCCCTCCTACACTGTTTGAATTATAACTTTACAGAACATTTCAACATCTGGTTGTACAGGTCTCCAACTCTGCCTCCACCTGCCAGTATGCTTTGTTTTCAGAGCTCTTCTGTCTGTTTGCACACATTTTATTTTTCAAGGTGAACCTTAGAGTCTTTTGAATTAGTCAGAAAATTTGGGAGAATGAGTTTCTGGAGTGTGTGTGTGTGTGCGCGCGCATGCCAGTTTAATTCAGCTGCCGTTAAAAATGCGTGACAATTCCTGACCTTTCCGATTCTACTGCTGTCTTAGGAACATGGAGATCAAGTTCCCATTTTTCACTGGGCTTCATCAGAACTGTGTGCAGTTGTAAGTGAACAGCCAGCCAGCCTGTAGTTCTGGGGAGAGACCCGCATTCTTATATTTTCCTTTCCCCATTGGCTGTCCTGAGGCCTATTTCCAGCCCCTCTGGCTCTGAACTTGGCAGCTTCTGGGACTGCACTGGAGAAACGCAGCCCTTTACTTCCTAGGCCAACCTTTCCTTTGCCTGAATAGAATAATCACAAGATAGTTGATATTGATTGACTTTTCTCTCCATTCAGTCTTTTCTGCTTTGTGTCTTTAACAAATTCTGGCCTGTTAACCATACTTTGATATTTTCTGGTGCAGCTTTTAAGTTTATTTATTTATTTTGAGAGAGAGAGAGAGCGCTCGTGCATGCACACAAGCAAGGGAGGGGCAGGGAGAGAAGGAGACAGAGAATCGCAAGTAAGATTTGCACCATCAGCACAAAGCCTGATGCAGGGCTTGAACTCACGAACTGTTAGATCATGTGAGCCAAAACCAAGGGTCTGCCTGCCGCTTAACCAACTGAGCCACCCAGGCACCCTCTCTATATTTTTCTTTTTCTTTTTTATTTTTTTTAATGTTTTATTTATTTCTAGGAGAGAGAGAGAGACAGCGTGAGCAGGGGAGGGTCAGAGAGAGAGGGAGTCACAGACTCTGAAACAGGCTCGAACCCACAAACCGCGAGATCATGACCTAAGCGAAAGTTGGACGCTTAACCGACTAAGCCACACAGGCGCCCCTATATTTTTCTTTTTATATTGCTTTGTTGCTCTGTAATTTGAAAAGCAGAAATGTTCACATGTCCTCAAAAAGTCATTTTACACTTAGAATAGTGCTGGATGTGTCTGTGTGTCGTCTTCTAGTGACGACTCACTGTATTATCCAGTAGTCAGAGCCATAGGGAAGTCTTCATTGTGACATGGTTCTTGTTTTCTAATTTCATTTTTGGCTCAGAAGTTGGTTTTAACACTACTTCTTTTGCTAGGGACATAGCCAGTTATGACAACAGATATTTTTCATGATCTGACTGGTGCAGATAGATTTTAGGGATGCAGCACGGGCATTTAATAAACTCTTTAGTGTTTCATTGCGCTTGGAAATTTAACGTTTGCTTCAATTTTTGTGAAGGAAACTTTGCTGGATGGATGCATTTGTATTCATTATATACCCAGTTTGGTAGTGGTAAACTGGTAGGAATTAAGGAGAAGAAATTTATAAGGCAGCAGCTGTTTTTCTTAATATGAAATAATCAGTAAAAACTCTAACTTCATTTTCTAGTTGGTTCCTCTTTTTTTTTGTACTGTTAAAAAGGCATGTACATGCTTTTAGCTTACCTAGTAGGTATGTTAATAAGTAGTAGAACATTGGTTGAACTTTCAAGTACTTTAAATTAAACCCAGCTTGATGGTGGTCCTTCATGGGGGCAAGGTCTTTTATCTTAATGCTCTTTTATTTATTTGTTATTTTTCCTTAGGAGCAATGCTTTCTGTTTGTTCGAGAAGGACAGGACAATTAGTTTTGTGTCATGTAGGGGATGTGCCGCCAAATATTTGTTGAATTGAAATGTGCAATTAATTGCAAATTAATATTTGATGAAGAAGCAATTTAAAATGCTGACAAGAGGAAGTTGGACCATTTCAGGATTGAGCAATTGAAATCTTTGTCCAGATTTCACACTCAAAAATAGTAGCTTTCCGTGACAATCTACAGGAAGCATGCTTTTGTTTCACCGATTATAAAATACTATCTTATAAACTATTATGAAACATAATAAACATGAAAGCGCTTTACCAAAGTTTCAAGTGCTATGAAAATGTAAGTGTTTTATAAGATTAAACCTTGAAATATTTAATGGGTTATTGTAATGCTTTGTAAATAGGATTTTTTTGTAGGTTCTAACATATATGGGCATGTGTAGTTTTTAAAAAACATCTTCCTTATGGAAAATGTTAAATATACGAAAGCAGAGTGATTCAAGGCAACCCTCATGTGCTCACAGCCAGTTTTAACATTTATCCCCAGTGGCCAATCTTATTTCACCTCTGCCCTTACCCACTCCCTCACACCCTTACCAGGTGAGTTTTGGGGGTTTTTTTCTTAATGTGATTTAAACAACAGAAATTTATTACCTGATAGTTCTAGAGGTCAAAGTCCAAAATTGGTCTCAATAGTTTATTATCAAGGTGGCAGGGCCGCATTTCCTCTAGAAGCTCCAGGGAGGAGTTTGTTCCTTGCCCTTTCCGGCTTCTAGAGGCTTCCTACATCCCTTGGCTCAAGGTCCCTTCCCTCATCTTCAAAGCCAGCACCACAGCCTCTTCTCTGCCCTCTGACACTGCTTCCATCACCACAGCTTATTTTAAAAACTGAGGTAAAATTCATATAACATAAAATTCACTATTTTGTTTGTTTTTTAAACCTTTTTAAAAATTTTATTTATTTTGAGAGAGAGAAAGAGTGCACAAGCAGGGAGAGGGCAGAGAGAGAGGAAGAGAGAGAGAATCCCAAGCAGGCTCTACACCACGAGTGCAGAGCCGAATGTGGGACTCAAACCCAAGAACCACGAGACCATGACCTGAGCCAAAGTCAGCCACTTAACTGGCTGAGCCACCCAGTCACCACTTGTTTGTTTGTTTTAAAGTAGGTTCCACACCCACTTGAACTCAATGCAGGCTTGGAAGCCATGACCCCAAGATCAAGACATGAGCTAAGAACAAGAATTGGACACTTAACCGACTAAACCACCGAGGTGCCCATAAAATTCACCATTTGATTTATTTTTATTTATATATCTTTTTTTTTTAATTTTTAGAGAGAGAACACACATAAATGGAGGAGGGGGCAGAGGGAGAGAGAGACAGAATCCCAAGCAGACTCCTTGCTCAGTGTGGAGCCTGAGGCGGGGCTCTATCCCATGGCCTCAGATCATGACCTGAGCTGAAATTTGGAGTTGGATGCTTAACTAACTGAGCCATTCTGGTGCCCTAAAAGTCACCATTTATTTTATGTATTTATTTTTTAATAGTTTATTGTCAAGTTGGTTTCTACATAACACCCAGTGCTCATCCCCACAAGTGCCCTCCTCCATGCCCATCACCCCCTTTTCTCCCCCCACCCCCATCAAAATGCCCTCAGTTTGTTCTCTGCATTCAAGAGTCTCTCATGGTTTGCCTTCCTCCCTCTCCCCACTATTTTTCCCCTTCTTCTCCCCCATGGTTGTCCTAATCCACCTGTAAGTGAAAACATATGGTGTCTGTCCTTCTCTGCCTGACTTATTTTGCTCAGCATAACACCCTCAAGGTCCATCCATGTTGCTACACATGGCCAGATTTCATTCTTTCTCATTGCCATGTAGTATTCCATGGTATAGATAAACCACATCTTCTTGATCCATTCGTCAGTTGATGGACATAAAAGTCACCATTTTAAAGTGTGCAACTCAGTGGCTTTTAGTGCATTCACAGTGTTTCACAGTCACCACCACCATCTAATTCCAGAATATTTTCACCACCCCCAGAAGAATGCCGTATGCATTAAGCAGTCACTTCTCATTCCCCCTTTCCCCAACCCAACTATTATGAATCATGCTCCTTGAACACTGACGGTACAGGGTTTTATTTGAACACTTGCTTTCAGTTATTTGGGCCGCTTACCAAGGAATAGAATTCTGGATCATATGCTAATTTTACATTTAATTTTTTGAGGAGCCACCAAGCTGTTTTCCACAGAGGCCGCACCATTTTACATTCTCACAAACCATGTATGAGGGTTCTAATTTCTTCACATACTTGCTTCCTTCCCCCGCCCCCTTTTATAGCCATTCTAGTGGGTTCGCAATGGTATACGTATCCCAGAGGGTTTTTTGGCCTAAGAGATATATGGAAGTTCCACCCTTTGGTCCACTTTCCTTTTGCCTTCTGTTTTCAGTGTTTACAAGGTCATAAAGATAGCTGGCATGTATATGCCATCTACCACGTGCTTGGGGCTCTGTCGAGCTCTTCACTTGTTCGATTACAGTCTATAGATGCACCTGATTCCATCAGCAACCCAGATTCCTCTGCACAAACAAGCCGGAAGGTAATTATAAAGGTGAGGCTGATTGTAAGTGTGTCCCCTTTCAGGCTTGAAATAGGAAGAAACAAATTTCTAAAGCCATGTACATCTGGGAATACTAATGGTTAGAAGGAAATTCTGTTTGCAGAAGGATTCACTCCAGGGTTCCCTTAAATAGCAGCTTCCCTGGTTCATTAAACATAAAGTTGAATGTACTAAATCCAAAGGATGAATAAGTATTTCAGGAGGGTATCTGCGGTGTTTAATGAAGCACACCTAGCCACTTATTTGTTCATTAGGCTTTCCTCCCAAGCCCTATTTGGCATAAGCAACCAGAGTGTGCTCAACAGGACTCATGAAATATGAACAGAAAAATGCCCACTGGATTTGGTACTTAGAAAGTCATTAGTCATCTTTTAAAAAGCATTATCCAGGGGCACCTGGGTGGCTCCGTTGATTAAGTGTCCAACTCCTGATGTTGGCTCAGGTCATGATCTCACAGTTCGTGAGATGGAGCCCCATGTTGGGCTCGGTGCTGCAATTACAGAGCCTGCTTGGGATTCTCTTTCTCCCCCTCTCTCTCTGCCATGCACACACACACTTTTTCTCTCTCAAAATAAATAAATGAACATTTTAAAAAAAGGAGTCAGCACTGGTTGGAGATGAGGCAGAGAAATGTAGCATTGAAGGCAAAACCAAAGATAACTTTGTTTTGGGTGGAGGAAGGTTGGGGGTTGAGAAATCAGTGGAAGGAGTGGAAGTTAAGATAAATGCTTAGGAGTGCCTGGGCAGCTCAGTTGGTTGAGCATAGGACTCTTGATTACCACTCCGGCCATGATCTCATGGTTCATGGGTTCGAGCCCTGCCTCAGGCTCTGTGCTGAACATGGAGCCTGCTTAAGATTCTCTCTCTTTCTCCCTCTGCCCCTCTCCCCTGCTTGTACACACATACACTCTCTCTCAAATTAAAAAGAGAGAGAGAGAAAAACGATTCTTTCAAAAAGGTTGAATGACCCCTGAAGGAGAGTGGAGAAGATATAAGATTAAGGCATAGGTGGGTTTATTATTTGGGGTAGAAAGAGAACCAACCATATTTTTGTAGACTCGGGAACAGAGCCAGATAAGGAGAAAACGTTGAAGGTACAGGGAAGAGAAGGTATAATTAATTGATGACAACACAAGCATGATCGTGAAGTAATGGGTCAGAGACACAGATGGAATAGTTAGCTTTATGGTGAGTTGGGGAGGTGTGTTGCCCACAGGGACCTGACAAATGGACGTGAGGTGGCTATCTGTAGAGGAAGCAACATGGTTAGGGAATGTTTATGTGATGCCCTTAACACCTGGTTCCTTCTTCAGAGAGATGGTAATCTGCTTAGCATGAAAGGTTGGGGGTTGAGTGTAGGGTTTAAGGACAATGGCCGTCTAAGGGAATGGGGGAAGAATGGATCAAAACAAGGAAGTTAACCTAAAGAACAACCATGCCCTATTAAGACAGATTCCCCTGTGCTTTTGGCTGGACCAGCACACTGGCCTGGATGGTCTGTGCATCTGACCCAGTCCTGCGTTTCTAATATTCTCCCCAGGCATAAGCTCCACTGGGCGTCCTACTTGGACATCTTACCTCCGTGTAGCTCTGTAATTTTATCCCTGACTTGACTCCCCTCTCTTTCTTCATTTCCAAACCTTTCCACTGTGCTCTCTAGAACTCCTGCTCTGATAAAAAGAAACCTCTCAGTTCATAACCTCTTCTCTGCATCAGACTCCCACCATCTCAAGATTTAACTAAAGACGGCTGCCTCTGGAGATTAGCACGATCTGAAGCTGCTGCCACTCCATCAAGAAAGGAACACCCCCCACGGTTATTGGTGTTCACACTGCAGCAGGAATGGTGTGAAGCATTTTCAGCCTCGTAGCTAATTTAATTCTCTTAACAACACCAAGAGGCTGGCACTATTGCTTGCCTTTTTTTTTTTTTTTTTAAACAAACAAAGTAGGGATGCCTGGGTGGCTTAGTCGGTTAAGCGTCCGACTTTCGCTTAGGTCATGATCTCGCGGTTCGTGGGTTCGAGCCCCACGTCGGGCTCTGTGCTGACTGCCAGCTCAGAGCCTGGGGCCTGTTTCAGAGTCTGTGACTCCCTCTCTCTCTGACCCTCCCCTGCTCACGCTGTCTCTCTCTCTTTCCTAGAAATAATAAAACATTTTTAAAAAGTATATTAAAACAAACAAAGAAGCTGAGGTACCATGAGATTATAGAACTTGACCGAAGTCAGACAGCTTGGCAGAGGAGGAATGTGAATCCAAGAGGCATGGGACCACAGTCTTTATTCTGGAGTTTAATCATACGGACTCTCCAAAGCTCTTCCAAATTGAGGCTGTTGGATCCCCCACACCTCACGTGCTGCCTTCTAGGGGTGTTTCCCACTCCACCTACCTTAGGATTCCACTGCTATGGGTTGGCGAAGTCCTGTGTCTGTTTTTGTGTGTATGTGTGTGAACTTGAGGATTTATTTATTTTTAAAGTTTATTTATTTGTTGTGAGAGAGAGGGAGAGAGAGAATCCCACGCAGGCTCCACGCTGTCAGTGCGGAGCCTGACATGGGGGCTCGAACTCAATAACCATGAGATCATGACCTGAGCCGAGACCAAGAGTCAGATGCTTAACTGACTGCACCACCAGGTGCCCGAGGGTTTATAACTTAAAAGGATAAAAAGCCTCTTTATGGCCAGAATATGGGGCTGAAGGAGGTTGTGGGATGCAAATGCTTATTCCAGTTTTTCCACATCCTCATCAACACTGGTCTTTTCTTTGTTTTGCTGTTTTTCCTTTCTTTCCTCCCTTATGATGACCATTCTCAGGGGTGCGAAGTGGTATCTCACTGGTTTTGATTTGTATCTCCCTAATGACTAACGATGTGAACATCTTTTCAAGTCCTTGTTGGCCATTTTGTAGCTCTCCTTTGAAAAAATATCTAACCAGGCAGAGAAGGACAAATATCATATGTTTGCCCATATAGGAGGATGAGGAGGAACTTAACGGAGGACCAAGGGGGAGAAGAAGGGGCAGAAATGGTGGGGGAAAGGGAGAGAGGCAAACCATGAGAGACTCTTGAATGCTGAGAACAAACTGAGGGCTGATGGGGTGGGGGGAGGGGAAGGGGGGGGATGGGCATGGGGGAGGGCACTTGTGGGGATGAGCACTGGGTGTTATATGGAAACCAACTTGACAATAAACTATTTAAAAAAAAAAGAAAGAAAGAAAGAAAAAATATCTACCGATCATTTGCCCAGTTTTTAATGTAAATGTTCTTTTAATACTTCATATTAAACCAAGCATTTTCAAATTGCACACTAGCAGATATGCTCTCTCCATGGGGTGGCAGTAATGAAGAAGGCCTTTTAATCAAGCATTTATTCAAGCTACTATGGAAATAGGTCAGAGCTCAAAGATCCTTCAGTAGCCAGGTAGGTTTCAATTGCCCACAATATTGGCTCAAAGTAAATATTACAGAAATTTGTTTGAGTAAGACCAGAGGAAATTACATTTTTAAGAACTTTTGAGCATACACCTACTCAAAAGATTGGCTTAGAAAAGGTATTTTTTTAGCTACAAGAGTTTGCCTAATGTACTTGTTTTCACATTCACCAAGTTCTTTTACCTCTTGAACTAGGAGTAAAATCGTGATATATTTAATTAAAATATTTAAATACATTTAAATATTTTTTTGTGTGATGGCTGTTGTCTGCCTTCTCTCCTCAGACCATGTTTCTGGCCCTAACTTTCTCGTCATACCCCCTGTATGTTAAGCAATGTCTCAATAGCTGTACTATTGGATTCATGATCATCCTAGTGCAAAGGCCATGCTAATAACCTCTGGTTACACTGTTCCAATTTTAGGGTATGCTGCCACAGTGAGCCCTCTTGGATTTACTGGATAAACATGGGCTGACTGGCTGCTGTATTCCAGAGGCTATCCTCTAACATTTTACTTCTTGCGTTCTAGTTGTGATTTCCTCCATCTCTGAGTTTCAGAAATGTTTTTATTGATGCCTGCATAAAGAGCCAGCCGAATAAGGAGTATGTTCTTGGACAGATGAGTCCTAGGAATTATTTGCTAGCCCGTGGTTTTTCTTTCCACTGTCTTACCAGTTACTCTGAATATGTTTCTCCCTGTCTTCACAGCCGCTTCCTGAGAAGTTTGTGGTGAAGGGTGTTGTAGATCGTTTTTCAGAAGAGTTTGTGGAGACCAGAAGAAAAGCATTGGATAAATTCCTGAAAAGAATTACAGATCATCCTGTGCTCTCTTTCAATGAACACTTTAATGTTTTCCTTACTGCTAAGGTAAGAACAGAATTTTTCATATTCCTCCCCCAAATTAGCATTCTTCGGGCTCTTTTTTTTCCTTAAGTTTATTTATTTATGTTGAGAAAGAGAGTGAGCATGCACAAATGAGAGAGGGGCAGAGGGAAAAGGGGAGAGAGAATCCCAAGCAGGCTCAGTGCCATCAGCATAGAACCTGAAGCAGGTTTTGAACTCAAGAACCTGAGATCATGACCTGAGCCAAAGTCAAGAGTCAGATGCTTAACTCACTGAGTCTCCCAGGTGCCCCTCTTTGGACTCTTTCTTAAGAGCTGTTTGCTCTCTCACAAACCACCTTCAGGAAGGGCCCGCTATCGTGGATGTCGTCAAATTCCTCTGTTTTTTTTGGTGTCCATTTGTATCATCCTGGTTTCCATGTTAGAATTCAGGAGAAACACCCCCACTGCAGCAGAGAGGAAGTATTTTCACTTGCCAAAAGCAGAGACGAGTGTTTCCTTGAATTCTTCTTGGCATTTCAATAGGTGAGACCATTCCGACCAACAAGTGGGTCCTGAGGGAAAGAACATCTAATGAGTGTTTGATAAGGATGTTCTTCCCAAGAACCCTGTAAGAGGTTACTCTCACCTCACTCTACCGATGAAGAAGTGGGCCATTCAGCTGGCATCGTTTGGATTTGCATTGGGTCTTTAAGGCCCCAGAGGCCACCCTTCTGCTCTGTATCAGACTGCCCGACAGAGGCTAGTTCAGTGTTGCTTGCCCGCAGCCAAATTCCTACTGGGTGGGCATTTTCCAAGCATTTGCCAGAGAAACGTTTGGGTCCCACCCAGTTGCCAGATTCTGTGTGTTCACACCCAGGTTGGTCATTCGCCAGTGTCTCTGCACTTCCTGTTGGCAGAACAGCAGGAAGTGTGACGCACTCTGCCCTCAATGTCTGCAGGAAAGGGGTCTCAGGCTCAGACTCTCGTGCCAGCTCCTCGCGGCCCCATCTGTTTACTTTCGTGAATCATGTTCCCAAACTCGGGCTGCAGGGAGTTTGTTTCATGTTGGCAAGGGTGTTGAGGCTCCGGAACTTGCCAGTTTTCTTTCTCAAAATGGCATAATTGAGAAATATTTACAGATAACATCAGGTGACGTTAAAGATTTTAGAGAGGGTGCCATTCTCCAGACAATGGAAACCACATGGCAAAGTCCTTTCGTATTTTTTTTAAAACTACAGTTGACATTTTTTCGCTTCACTGATGACATTCCCGTTCATCTTCTCTTTTTTCCTAGAGGGTTGTCCCCCACCCCGTCCCCTCCATCAAACCTGTGTTCTGTTTCAAAATAATATTTCCTGGTGAACAGATCCTCAAATATAGTTCTTTCAGCTCATATGCAGAGTGAAATCCATCCTGTTCTGCACATGTGCAGTCAGTGCCTCATCCACGTATCAGGCAGGAGTTGGTCTTGGCCATCTTTACTGAACAGAGAGACAAAAGGAGAGAATGTGTGGACCCTGGGTCATTAGGAATCTATGTGAAAAATAAAGTGGAAAGGGGTGTGTGTGTGTGTGTGTGGTATTCAGTATGTAAGGTGATATAAAAAAAAAGGTCCTTCAGTGTCTTAATCAAACTCCAGCTTCACGTGGGCAAATGCAGGGGTGTTTGCTCTAAAACAGAAGTTCTAGCCCCCATTCAGTTCTCCTTGCTGAACTAAATGTACCAAATACCGCCATCTTTTCTTTTTTTTTCTACTGTAAAATACATCTGAAATTTACCATCCTAACCGTTTTTTAAAAATGCACATTTCCATAGCATTAAATATATTCATACACTTGCACGACTGATCTCTGCAACATTTTCATCTCAGGAGCCTGAACCAGTGTACTGTACTGTGCGACGTGGTGCCACAGTGACTTCCCGCTTCCTGTCCCCTTGTCCCCACCTTTTAACACACCTTTAGTACCTTGGTCTTGTTTTTTCTTTTGTTTTATAATTTATTGTCAAATCAGCTAACACGCGTTGTGTACAGCATGCTCTTGGTTTCAGGGGCAGATTCGTGTGACTTATCACTTACATCCAACACCCAGTGCTCAACCCAGCAAGTGCCCTCATCCCTTGATCTTATTTAACTCAAGCGAGCCCTTTACATGTTCTGCCACAGTGAAGGAAGAGGCATTCCTCTTTCTTGGGATGACCCGAACTTGTCACAAACCAGAAGTGTCATCACCAAGAAGCCAGTCATGCTCGGGGTGGGGGGTGGGGGGTCGCTTGGTATCAATCATGTTCAAATCAGTATTTTTCATCTTTGGCAGAATGTGTGCAGCAGTCAGATAGGTGCTGCTGAATAACTGCATTCAATATATTCATTAACTCCATTAACTGAGGGTTCTCATTTAAGCCTCTGCTTGAAATAGAGCTTCTGCAATCCAGCGAGCCCATTCGGGTCTAGCCTGAGTCCAAAAATTCTTGTCTGTGGAAGCAATGCCAAGAACTGCCAGGCTTCAGTTACGATCTTGTGGAAACCTGGTGTCTGTGGGGATGTTTTCCGTGTAGATAGAGTATGTGAGGTTGGAAGGGGAGTGAATCCTGGCCGTGGGAGCGATTGAGCCCCTCGAGTTTGTTTGTTAACGTGCCGTCCTTAGGACCTGAACGCCTACAAGAAGCAGGGGATGGCACTGCTGTCTAGAGTGGGCGAGTCCGTCAAGCAGGTCACCGGAGGCTACAAGCTGAGGAGTCGACCCCTGGAGTTCGCAGCCATCGGCGACTACTTAGACACCTTTGCGCTCAAACTGGGAACCATCGATCGAATAGCCCAGCGGATCATCAAAGAAGAAATAGGTGAGCCCTCTGTCGAGATCTTGGTCGTGCCCAGGGCGCGTGTGGGCACTTATATGTGCGCAGCAGACTCAAACTGCAGAAATGCTGGCGTGACAGAACGAGGCCGCACTGCACTTACAAAGCTAGTAAGTAAATACGAGGAGGGGAGGAGGTCGTGGTGACCGGAGTATAGTTTTGTGCTCCATCCTCTGCCCTGCTCCTCCGCCTTGCTTTCCTCGTGGCAAACAGCCACTTCTGAGCTTCCAGACTTTTCCACTGCTCTCTCTTTGTCTCTTCATTTTAGCTTTAAAAATGGAGACATTGACTCAACTTCCCTTCATTCAAAGGAATGATACTTGAAAAAGCAAAACTTTGGTACCTTTTCTGGCAGAAAGATGGTTCAGAGGGATAGCCTCGAGACCTGTGTTTGCCAAAGTTACGGTCCTCATGAGCCTTCAACTTGAAATGGACTCACCTGCCCCACCCCTGCTTCATTTCAAACCCACTCTCCCTGACCTGGGGACTTGACAGAACTTTCCTTAACCTTCTGAGTTGTTGCCACCACGTTGTCCCCAGCTCTCTTGGGTCACCTGCTTCTCTGTATCCCAGAATGTTAGAGCCTCTTGTCTTTTCACACGCGTGGTGGCCAGAGAGACCAGAGTGGTGTTAACAATCATGCTGGTTAACTTCAGATTCCGAGACCTGAAACACATTGAAAAGGATTCTCCAGCAGTAGCCATCTGCTGGTTACTAAAAAATGGCAACAACATTTTGCTGTAAAGGCAAGAACCCTGGTGACAAATGATGAGGGGAGGTTTTCTTTCTGAACGGAGATAAATCAACATTTCCCCTTGTTCCCTGTGCTTTCATTCTCCTCTGCCCACCAAAGGTGTCATGGGGGGCCTGCGGGTGCCAGAGATAGCTTTTGGTACCATCCTTATCTAAGGAGCAGGTGGAATAAATTCTGACGGGACCAAGGTGTTGGGATGACCTCTGAATGAGAGTAATTCTGCCTATGTAAGACCACATCCATATCAAAATACTGCCTAAAATCCCATTACTTTTCCGTTGCGACTGTTTTTTCTTTCCTTTAAAAACATCCTTCTAAACTATGTGAAACTTTGTCCCCATTGCTGCTAAAAATCCTTCTCCATTGTATGAGTAGGTGAGTGGTTATTTTTGAAGATAGTTGGTGGATGTAGCTCCTACCACTTCCCCCAGAAGGCATTGTGGTCCCCAGTATCCACAGGCATGGCATTCCCATTGTGGGGTAAAGTCAGGTGATGCTATGATGTTAGCTTCTAAGATGGGGTTTTAGAGATTAAAAAAAACTATAAACAATGTTGTATTCAAAGGGGAGCACACTCAGGTAAGTGAATGGCCAGGGAAAGATATCTTACTATATAGAGCTCTCGTTACGGAGTCAGTAACACCAGTAATACCAGTGACCGTCTTAATTACCTGCCAAGGCCTAATTAGTTTCTCTGTCCCCTTCAGAGTACCTTGTAGAGCTGAGAGAATATGGGCCCGTGTACTCCACGTGGAGTGCGTTAGAAGGGGAGCTTGCTGAGCCTCTGGAGGGTGTGTCCGCCTGCATTGGCCACTGCTCCACAGCCTTGGAAGAGCTGACAGACGACATGACGGAAGACTTTCTACCTGTGCTCAGGGAATATATTTTATACTCTGACTCCATGAAGGTAAGCTTGCTCACTTCTCGTGCACGTAAGTAAGCTCCTCGTTGTAG
>NW_027530971.1:6781635-6852913 GCF_008692635.1 Crocuta crocuta
GCTTAACCGGCTAAGCCCCCCAGGCGCCCCTTTTTTTTTTTTTTTTTTTGTAGTCATTTTCAAAAAGTAATTATTGCCTCTTTACACGTGGCATAGGTTTCCTTCTTCATAGGTGGGCGGGATCACACATATGGACTGGCATATAAATAGAACACATGGCAAACCAAGTATGTGAATTAAATGAAGAAAAAGAGTGTGGAAGAAACTCTTAATGTTCTCTGAGAGTTCATGGAGGTATAACATCGACTAAATAAGAAATGGAAAAAGAATAATTGGATAATTAGAGCCCTTGGAAATTAAAATCTGATTTGCTGAGAGGAAATTGAGGAGTAAAGTCGAAAAATGAGGTTGAGGAAATCTTAGAAAGTAAAGTAAGGAAACCAAGTAGTTGGAAAGTAGAACAAAAATGTGAAAATACTGAAAATGTGAAAGAATAAGAGACATTGAGGATTGATCTCAAAGGTTCAACACTTATCTGAGAAGAGTTCCTAACTGAGAGAACAGAGGAGGCTGGTTATTATGAAAAGAAATTATGAAAGAAATAATACAAGAAAATCTTCCAAAGCTGAAGGATGTGAGTTTTCATATTAAAAGGACATGCTGGGGTACCTGGGTGGCTCAGTCAGTTGGGCGTCCGACTTCGGTTCAGGTCATGATCTCACGGTGCATGGATTCATGCCCTGCATCAGGCTCTGTGCTGACAGCTGGCTCAGAGCCTGGAGCCTNATTTTAAAAGCTTTTAAAGAAAAAGGGAGAGGAAGGTAATGTACAAATGGAATAAGAATCAGAATAGCTTTGATCTAATTGCAAGGGACAAGAAAAGACAGAGGAGCTGTGAGGACAGTGATTTCCAGCCTCAGATTCTACATGCAGAATCAGGATGGGGTCAGATGCTTTAATGCCCACCCTAGTAACTACCCCAGCCTGTAATTAACCCAGTTTGAGAGCACAGCTACAGGGACCCCTGCAGTGTGGCATCAGTTAGACAAAAGGGTCAGGCTTCCTAACCAACAGAAAAGGACACGTTGCTCTGTGTTGAACATCCCAAGTAGCCCCCTACCTCCTTCCCAGTGGAGATCCTTGATTTATTGATCTGTCTTTGAGGCAGATCTAGGACATCCCTTTAAGAGAGGATTGACAAGAATCTCTTGAGAGAAACTTATCAGGCAACTTTGGGTTGTAAAAATGGAAACCTAGAAAGATCATGGCAATATGAAAATATTCCATACCTTAAAAAGGGGAACAAAAGGTGATAAATAGTTAAAAAATTTTATAATAACCCCTTGTTATGGAAAATTTCAAGCATATGTATAGAACCATACGTATAGAACCCATTACCCACGTTCCATTTTGTTTCATCAGGTATGAACCTTTTAAGATTCTTGATACATGTTACATTGTGGACAATGGAAACATTCTGCTAGAATGAATCACTGTCTCATGTATACTCTGTATAAAACTGCTAATGAGACACTTTCAAAGACAGGATTGGTCTGGATCTCACAGTGGGCAGGGAAATGATACGAATTGCCTTATCCATAAGGTGGAAATGATGGTGGGTATGGTGATGATAAGGATAAAACTCACATGTGACATGATTAGCCCGAGACGGTTTTGTTGGTAATTATTGGAACTGAGGATGAAAACCATGACTCTTGACTGCACAAATTTCCTACTCATTTTTCTCTATTGCATTTTTTTAATGAGACATACACATTGCATGTTTAATTCTAACTTTCATTATAACTTCCAGGTATAAGTAATAAATAAGTCACGGGCTGTCATGCACAGCATGGTTACCATAGTTGTTAATACGGTACTGTAGATTTGGAAGTTGCTAGGAGAGTAGATCTTAAAAGTTCTTCTCAAAGGCAAATTTAGAGCCATCTGTGGTGATGGATGTTAACTAGTCTTATGTGGGGATCATTTCACAATACATACAAATATCAAATCATTATGTTGTACACCTGAAACTAATATAATGTTATGTGTCAGTTATATCTCAAAAAAAGACATCCTGATTGCTTAAAATGAGCCAGAATATTTTGCCTTACTTGTAAAGTTAATAGTATCTGTTTTTGTAGACAAAAATAAAATTTTACAATCCCCGACTTATCTTTGAATTTGTCTTTTATAGACACATCCTCCATCAAAAATCCTCCCTTAACCTTGCTGGACTGAAAATCTGATGCATAGGCAGTCCTGGGATATTACAACACAAATTACTTTGTTCTTGCATGTGGCAAGTATGTTAGTACTTAATATATATTTGTACTTGAAGGAGGATTTCACATTGTCATTTAGCAGAGGTTTATCTGGTGTCTTTATTAGAATATTATTATACAGTGAGACATAAGCTTATGTGAGTAATTGAAGTTCTATCTCAGAGAAACCCTTGTTTGTTTGCTCTCTTTCTTCACCCCGTGAATGAGGCATGTGTATTGAGTTTCTTATTCACTGAGCCTGAAAACACATTAATCAGGTTACTCGGGCTGGGAGAATGGGAGTAGATACAGTGTTTTCTGGGAAGGGAAGAGGAAGGAAGAAGTGTTGACTGGAGGTCTCTGAAACCTTAGCTCTGCCCCATTGGTGAGCTGAGCTAAGCCCAGTTAGAAAGAGACGAGGTCAGCGGCTCCCTTTCTTTCCAATAGGAAAATATCTCTGCAGAGAGGTCTGGGTAAGGCAGAAGTAACTTGATGACAATGCCATGGCTACGTGGGCTCATGATCTCCAGCATTTACTCCGTTAGGGCTAGACCAACACTCAGCTATTTCAAACTCCTAAGGATTGTCAAGGTTCATGTGGCCAAGTCTGAGGACACTGGGAGAAGGGGATAGGTGTCTTAAGTGGCTCCCTTGACTTTGTCTCATAATCTCACTGCTCTTTAAGAATTCTTAGCTTGATTATTTTTAAAGTTCATTTATTTATTTTTGAGCGAGAGAGCACCACAGCAAGCATGGATGAGGGGCAGGAGACAGGGAAAGAGAGAATCCCAAGCAGGCTCTCCACTGTCAGTGCAGAGCCCAATGCAGGGCCTGAACTCATGAACCATGAGATCATGACCTGAGCCGAAATCAAGAGTTTGTTGCTTAACCAACTGAGCCACCCAGGTGCCCCTCGTAGCTTAATTTTATTCCTCTGAGAGAGTTATGTATTTCCATTTCTAAAATAACTTTGTGATTTGGGGGATAAGGGGGATAGACTTTGCTATTCGGCATGAAAACTAAACACAGAGTAGAGAGCTTGCTGAAGGCCTGGCTGTGACGTGTTTGGGATCAACTACTGGATGGTCTTTAGGACTGAGCAAGTCCTCCCAGTTTCATCAGTCTCTTTCTTTATGACCTTGAGTGGATCAAAGTGAGTATTCGTCCTCATCTTTTGGAGCCAGGGCCTTAGGAATTTGAAGTAGCTGTGGGTCAGCTGAGCCCCACATGGAGAAAATGCTGGAGATAATTGAAGCCCTCTCCTAATGGGGCTAAGGTTAAGGCTCCTCTCTGAGGTTGAAAAGGTCTGTGGGATCATCTTCTCTCTCTTGCTCATCTTATAGATGAAGGAATAGAACCCCACTTGGTAAATCTTTCCTCTGTTCTGTGGCCACAGTTCTAATGAACAGTCACCTGGTACCTGTGTCTTTACTATTGGCCAAGAAGCAAACCAGATCAGTTCCTGCTTTTCAAGGCTGAGACTCAAATAGTCTCTCTTTAAATGCACTGTGGCTGAGTACATTCTGTTCCTTTGGAGGTGGAAAGAAAGTACAGAAAAGGTGGCATTGTTATCAGGCCGTGTGGAACAGATGGACAATGTTCAGTGAACAATGAGGACAGCTTGTACTAGAAAGACAGTTGAAGTCATGTATTTCAAGGATGCTGAGGAAAGATAGTGAACAGTGTGTAAGAGGGAGGGGTACCAAAGTTACCCTCAGGTGCAAGACTTAAGTTAAACACTCTGAAGATATGTGCAGGTGAGCCCTTATATGGGATTTCACTTCCTATAGACTACGTGTGTGTAAAATATAATTAGGATAGTGATAGGCTAGGAGAGAGCATCTTAGAGTCCTTACCAGATTTTGGGCAGTGCCTTTTGAGTACTGGCATCCTTATGACCAGGACATGGGTAGGAGAAACTTTAAGAAGGGTAGGGTAGAATCATCTTACTTCCCACTGCCTTGTTCATAGAAAAGCAGTCAGCAAACATTTAACTGAATTTGACATGGCAGTTTGAAACATTAATAAATCTGTAACTATCATGTATCTTGTTATTTTTAAGAGATGGGTTTATCAACAAGTCAAGGAGCATGCTTATCTCAACAGTCTTGCGAGTGACAAGGGTGGAGTGAGGGTCAGAAGAGAATGGTAAGGAACAGACACATGGAGGAGGTGGCCTTCAGTGGAGACTTGAGTAACATGTAGGAGTTAGCTGGGCAAGGACCACAGACCATTTTAGGCAGGAGGAGTAGCCGGTACTCTAGGTCCTAAAGGAACAAAGGTCCTAAAGCAGAAATGAGCTTGGTGGTCTTTGCAGATCAGAAAGGCCAGCGTGAGTGGAGTCTAGTGAACAAGGAAGCAAGTGGGGAGGAGGCAAGGTCGAAGAGATAGATAGGTAGGGGCCAGGACACGTATAGCAGTGGCTTCTTAAAGGCCATGATTGGCAAGAGTCTGGGTTTTTAATCTTAGGAACAAAAGGGAAGGCATTTGGATTTATGTAGGGAAATGATAGGATACAATTTTTACTTTAAGCAGACAGCCAGTGTTACAATGTGGAGAGAAGGTTGTAGGGAATGACAGTGGAGGCGAGGAGGCATTCAGGAGACCGTCACAGAGACCCATGTGGCTGATAACTATGGTGGTAGAGCTTGGGCTACAGGGGGACTTGGGTAGATTTTGAATGAAAGGCCAACCAGACTTGCTGCAGTACTAATATGAAGTAAGAAAAGGAAGGATTGGTGATGACCTCTAAGTTTTTGGCTTTAGCGACTGGGTGGGCAGTGGTTACTATTCTTTGGAATGGGGAAGTTCAGGGCAGAACAGATTGGGCAGTCAGGAACCAAATTGTTTTGGCCATATTGAGTTCAAAAATGCCTGTTAGTCATTAAAGTAGAGATGTTATGGCAATTGGTTATGAGTTTAGTTAGGGGAGTCATTTGTTAATAGATGGTGTTTAAATCCATGGGAGGGGAGTAGACCATCTAGTGAGATGAGCTCCAGATGAATAGTCTAGGCATGGCCCTGAGGCATGACAATATTTAGTGGCCTAGTACCTAATTAGGAGGCGGAACAAGTGGTAAAGGAGACTCAGAGGATTGTAGTGTAGTAGAAGAAAAAAAGTAGAGGAAGCCAAGAGAAATGTTTTTAGAAGAAGCATGATCAATAGTGACCATTGTATGCAATAATATATGGAGGTCATGGTGATCATGATTAGAAGTGTGAGATGTAGATGCAGAAGTTTGGTTGTTGTTTTTATATATATATATATAGTTTATTTATTTTTGAGACAGAGAGTGAGAGAGCATGAGTGGGAGAGGGGAAGAGAGAGGGGGAGACACAGAATCTGAAACAGGCTCCAGGCTCTGAGCTGGCTGTCAGCATAGAGCCTGATGCGGGGCTCGAACCTACAAACTGTGAGATCTGACTTGAGCTGAAGTTGGACACTTAACCAACTGAGCCACCCAGTGCCCCAAGAAGTTTGGTTTTAAAGACAGAGTTTCTCTTCGAGTTGGAGATACTTTGAACAATGTTCCAAGATAGCTTTTATCAAACGTCAGTTTTTTGTGTGTTTTCCCAGCCTGCCTACCTTTTTCCCTACAAGCCACAAGGTGGAGCTAATGAGTCAAGTGATTAGGCTTTAAGTTTAGCCACTCTAGTGCTTTTGGGTTGGGGGGATGGGTTAAATGGGTGATGGACATTAAGGAAGGCACTTTTTGGGATAAGCACTGGGTGCCATATGTAAGAGATAAATCACTGGGTTCTATTCCTGAAGCTAAGACCACACTGCATGTTAACTAACTTGAATAAAGAAAAAAAAAATAAAGAAAAAGAAAACAAGGACAGAGATTTTTTTGGAAAATTGAGTCAGGGGGAGAAAGGTCCTTTTTCCTAAACAAAAGTAATTATACATTGAGAGCCTAATTTCTTGAAAATATGAAGAAGCAGGATATAGAAATGTACATGATCTCAAATGTTTTAAAAAGTTAGAAAAATATGTAAAAATTAAGAATCTGAGATTCCCAGGGATGGCAGACTAAATATATAAACTTCTTTTTCATGAGACCTCACCAAGATAACAATAGAATGTTTTTGTCTTGTTTGAAGTACAAGTCTGCAAAGATAAAAAGCAGCAGAGGAGGAAATAGTAGCAGTGCAGTGGGGACTGGAAAGCAAATTGCGAAGTGATCAGGGACTCAGGTGCCTCAAAAAAGCTGCCTTTGAAGCTGTATGGGGAAACAACTAAGAAGCCACCTGGTTTACACCGTAGAATCCTTCACAAAGGTTGAGAATTGGCAGCACCAAGTAGGTTCCTCTGGGGTTGGGGGAGAGAGAGCTGAAGAGAAAAATTAGTCAGGAATCTGTTTAAGAAGTTAGAGCTTCTAGTTCTGACCTTCTTCCTCACACGGGAGTGACTGTCCCTTCTGTACTCTGCTAGAACTGGAGGCATATTCTCTGGAGGGTAAAACAGCCTCTGGACACAGGGACCCCAGGCACTGTTGAGGACAGGGGCTAAAATCCTAAAATCAGGTTGTTAAGTAAAAGATTAGCAAATGTTGAGACTTCAGTCATCTTCTTCTGCTTGGCTCTCAGCCTTAAATCTTCCCTGCAAGAATTAGAAGAGCCTCTTCTAGAAAATCTAAACAAACCAAGAAAAGAGACTTGAAGATACTGATATTGGGGAAGGTTCCTCAATGAAATGACCTAGCAGCATCCCTGTAGAGAATTGTCAACAAGTCCTCGACATGCAGAGAGCTTTCAGTCAGGTTTTTAGTGTTTCCCTATTGGATGAGTGGGCAGACAAAGTCACTGAATATTTAAGAGAAAGTTCTAATATGAATATCGAGTAAAAACAAATAAAAAAAATATTACTGAGTGAAACATCATAGAGGGAGCAGAAAATTTCCAGGAAAAAAAATCAATATCTTCAGAAAGAGATGTCACAACCATAAAACAAGAATTTTTTTAGTATCTAGAGAACAAAGAGCTCATGGAAATTAAAACCATGATAGAAGGTAAAAAAAAAATTAAAAGAGTTAGAAGAAAAAGTTAAGGAAGTCACCTGTAAAGTGAAGCAAAAAGATAGATGGAGAATTTGAGAGAAAAAAAAAATAGGAAAATGAGAGGACCGGAGACCTCAGTACCTACCTTCTGAATAACAAGAGTGCCATGAAGAGAAAACAGAAATGGGAAGCATCAAAGAAGTCATTCAAGAGAACAAACTAGAGAGTGAAGACAAAATACGTTACCAGTTATGCATAGAGGATGAGATTTCCCCCTCTTTTGTGTTTTTTTTTATATTCCAAATTTCCTGTAACAAATACCTCTTCTTAATTAAAAAAAATTAACTTTTGTAACAAATATCTCTTAAACTAGGGGCAAATATGTGGTTTCAATATTACCTACATGGCCTAGAAAAGTTAACTCATAGGTGATCCATTTTCAATAAAATGAATGTGTCACAAGAGCATGTCAAGAAGGGCCCCCTAAGTTCAATCATTTAATCAGGAATTATGTCACTAGGACCAAGGTCAGACTCCTCTTCCTGTCTGCAAGCAAATGCTCTCCTAGAAGGCCACCCAAAAACAAGCTACAGGACTGTGTTGGGTATTTGATTTTTATTCCCATTCAAGCATCTTTCTTTATTACAGAACACTCATTATTCTACTTGAATCCCCCTTGGTTGGGGGGATGTTCTTTTGGGTCACCAGCCACTGGCATATCACAGTATGAACCATTCTGCTCTGCAGTTCTCTACGTGTGGCCGAGCAGTCCTCACTGCTTTCATCTGCTTCCTCAACCCTGCATCCTAATGTCCCTCTTACAAAAAGATTTGAAGCTTAAAAACCTTCCGGACTTGAGGAGGCTTTTTGGTAGTTACTGACCTTTTGTGTTGGGAGCTGTTTTTGCACCACCTCTTCCTCCTCCCACAAGTTTGTGAGCCCACAGCCTCACCAGCCAGAGACCTGAGCATGAGCTCTGGGGGTGGAGCTGGAATGCTGAGCTTTCCAGTTGATCCTGACCATTGCGTTATTTTCTTGGAAAAAATCCAGTACAGAGACTGAACACCAAACCACAGAATGTATCTGTGATTTAACTTCCAGACACTGTTGTCATTGTAGTTCCCTGGTTATTATTAGCTTGTTATTAACATTTTGGATGACTGGTATTATGTATCCATTGTTTAACTTTTTTATTACGGAAAAACTGAAACATCCAAAAGTAGACTGGAAGCATAACACTCCCCCACAGATCCATCGGCTTGCTCCAGCAGTTACCCACACATGGTCCATCTCGTCTGAGCTCTGTGCCCACCTGCTCTCCACCCCTTGGATTATTTTATTTTATTTCATCTTACCTTATTAAGTTTTATTTTGAGAGAGAGAGTGTGTGCATGCACAAGCAAGGGAGGGGCAGAGAGAGAGAAAGGGGGAGAGAGAGAGAATCCTAAGCAGGCTCTATGCTATCAGCACAGAGCCGGATGCGGGGCTCAATCTCACCAACCGTGAGATCATGACCTGAGCCTAAACCAAGAGTCTGACACTTAATTGACTGAGCCACCCAGGTGCCCCCCTTGGATTATTATTATCTTTTTTTTTTTACGTTTGTTTATTTTTTGAGAGGGAGACAGACCATGAGTAGGGCAGGGGCAGAGAGAGGGGAAGACTCAGAATCAGAAGCAGGCTCCAGGCTCTGAGCTGTTCAGAGCCCAACACGGGGCTCAAATCCATGAACCTTGAGATCTTGACCTGAGACCAACTCAGGCATTCAACCGACTAAGCCACCCAGGCATCCCACCCCCTTGGATTATTTTAAAGCAAATTTCAGGCCTCAGAGCACTTCATACAAAAATATTTAGTGTATACATATGTCTAAAATACAAGTGTTCTTTTAAAAGAACCACATTATTGTTACACCCAAAATTTTTTTCTTAAGATTTCCTCAAATATCCAGTAAACCAAACAAACTGATAAACTCCAATGAATGGAGTGTTCATTCCCCAGTGTGTCAGGCACTGTTTTTGTAAGTGTTTTTCCAAATCATGATCCAAATAAAATCCATACTTTGCCTGATAGGTTTAAGTATTTAAAAAATCCCTCCTCATCTATTTTTCCTTGCAAATTATTTGTTAAAGAAATGGAGTCATTTTTTTTCTCTCTACATTTGAAAAGAAGGGTAGTGAACTACCAGATTACTAGAACCATTTCAAAATCACGATGAAGTGTTCTACATTAAGAAAAACCCACAGCATTTGAGAGAAATTTATTTCATGTCTGTTGAAACGTTGCCTTCTCCTTGAGGCTCTTCCTGAATGCCTTACGTCAATTCCATCATCCCCCAAATCCTTAGCATTTACATCCCACTGTCTTATTCTCTTTGTCTCCTCAGTGCTTGGCACTACCTCATTCACTCTATATTAATTTATTTTACCGTGTGATGTCTGCCTCCTTTCTAGAATGTGAGCTCCATGAAGGCAAGAGTTTTGTATGTGTTGTTCTCTGCTATGCCCCCAGCCCCTGGGTCATGAACGAAGACACATAAAGGCAGGGCAGAAACAGGGTGAGGATGGCTGTATAGGGGAAGGGCAGAGGGACGCAAAGTAGCAAAGTATCTCCATGCACTTCACCTTCGGATTTACGATATCCACTAGAATCAGAGACCCCTACAGAGTTCTCTGAGACGCCCAGATGATGAATATCTTTGCTTGTCACTCAGGGATGGAGGCACCTCTCTGGAGCTGGTGACTGGGCCCCTTGGCCCCTACAGTCTCAGGCCCCATCAACCACAGGGTGGTCTGACCAGTTTTAGCAACATAGCCTGTGCCATTTGGAGTACGAGGCTGCACCTCTCAGATCATCACCAACTAAGAGCAAAGATGCTTCCAACGAGGATGGTAGTCTTAGTTCAGCAGGATTCAAAACATGTTTCCCAACCCTGTAGTGTGGTTGGGATCACAGTCAGACCGGGAACCCCCACACTGTCCTGGAATACAGCAGGAGCTGCCTCAGTGAGTCCCCACTATACTGGGAGCTGTGTGGTGTCAACCCAGTCCCTCCGTTCTACCTTAATGTTCCTATCTCTAAAATGGGGATAATATCCTTTTACTTCTGTAGGGTCGTTGTGAGTCTTTTCTGCTGCCCAGTGAGGTGGGGGTGTTAGTGTGAATCCTCCAGCAGCCTGCCTGAGAAGGGAGCATTCTGGTCACTTCAGGTGACGTGAGCGTAGCAGTGGCCGAGGAGCCAGGGAGGGCCCAGGCTAACTAGGGAAGGAGTGTGGCTGAATCTGGAAGCCCCCTCACCTGCTTTAGGATAGGGACAGGAGATACATTTTGTCTGGTGTAGCTGTGTGGAGCCAACGTCTCTTGCCTTCCATCCCCTCCTAGGGGCCTTGACATCCTCAGCACAGAGTCTTGGGACAGAACAAGGGACAGGAAGCCCCACGCTGTGCTGACTGGATTCCAGCATGTTGTTCTGAGAGCATTTCCAGCTTCAGTTACGAGGTTCTTGCCACAGCTGACAGAGAGTATATCACTGGAAGAGCTCAACCCGTTCCTAGTCTGAGTATGCGCTTCGTCCAGGCACATCTGAGGTGTCCCATGACAGGGGTCCACGGCAGTGATGGGGATGCCAGCCGGCCCCTCCCTGCCACCCCGTCGTGCCTTGGGGACCACCCAAATGTCTCAGTGGACAGCACTGTGTGTCTGTTTGTCTTGGGTGGAGATTACGAGTTTTTATTACTGCTGGTACCAGACGAGTAGATTTAGAATATTTTCTGTGTTCTACGAAATCCAGAAAAGACCCCTAACTTTTTTGTGTTTTTACTTCATGTATCTATGTGCTGTCCAGTATGGCAGCCACTAGCCGTAGGTGGCTATTCTAGTTTAAATTCAAATCAGTTAAACACAAATTTAATCTAGTTCCTCAGTCAGATTTCAAGAGTTCAATCAGCAGATTATAGAAAGTTTCCAGCATTAGCAGAGAGGCGTGTCCAGCAGCACAGCAAACATTCCTCCTCAAAGCCTGGTGGGCGTGGGGAGGGAACTTGAGAGCGCTCAGGAGAAAGATGGGTGACAAACCAAAGATAAGCTGTTGCAAGTTTTACCTCGTGTTCTTCTCAAGGTAAAACACTTCTCAAAGGAGATACCTCAGGGGAAGACTTGAGTTTTCCTGTGTTGGCACATTCCATTAGAAGGTCCCCTCCCAGAGCGCACTCAACTATCAGCCACTCCTCACTCTTTATCTCATTATCAGAGACACAAGGTGCCCCCCGCTTAGCCAGGGAACGCACCTCCCTGACTCCATGCTCTGCTGGAGGGTGCCTATGGGAAAAGCATGAGATTAGAAACTTTCAGAGCACTTTGTGACTTCTGAGGTAGTAGGAAGGAAAATTCTTAATCATTCTTGATTTGCTGTTCATGCTTCTTAGACTCAAGGAAGAAAAAAGAAACCCTGGGAGAAACAGATGTTTTTCTGGAATGTGGGTTGCATCCTTTTCTGTCCTAGCTAGTGGGGTCTTAGTAGGAGAGCCAGAACCAGGTGAGGCAAAGGAGGTGCCCAGGGCACAGATTTAGGGAGATGCTGGGCTCAGGTGCCAACCTCACACTTACAGGAGCCCCGAGAGAGATTGTCTCCTTAAATTTTGCATTCCGGGCGCCTGGCTTGCCTCATCCTGGTCCTGACTAGGCTGGCTCTATTTGAGCTCATTTATCACTCACTCTAGACGATGCACCATGTGATTGTACATTAAAGCAGCTTTGTACTATGTCCACACCTCTTCCCTAGCTGGAACCCCTCAGGTAAGGGCTGTACCTGGTCCAGAGGGGTGGACAGATGAGTGGCTCATGGATCAATGAGGAAATCCATCCACCACGGATCTACTCGATGAATCAGAGTCCAGAACTCTCCTGACTTAGACTTTTCCGTGAACAGTTCAGAGAACGTCCTGCGTTGTCACCCACCAGGCTCCACAGCTGAGTCCTCTCTGCACATGGAGCAGCTGAACCCTCCATCAGCGTGGCTGAGGATGCGCACTGCTCTCCCTGCTTGTACTGGCCCAGAGCTTCGGTCACTGTCAGTATCAGGCTGTTACTGCACTGGAAAGCTCTGACAACAGTGCCACCCCTCCTCCACCCCACTTCCTCCGGAGTCCGTGCCACCACCCAGCAGCCAGACTGTCCTGGGAGCGCGCGGCTGGGCCTCCAGGGCACGCCACGATTTGGGGGAGGAATGGGGTCAAGAAGCACCTGCCTGGGGCTTGGAGGCTCCTCTGTGAACCCTGTGTTACATGCTTCCCCTCTCTCCTCCCGCAGAGCGTACTGAAGAAGAGGGACCAAGTGCAAGCAGAGTACGAAGCCAAACTAGAAGCCGTGGCCCTGAGGAAGGAAGACCGCCCCAAGGTCAGGGGAGCCCCTCAGGGAGGGCTGGGCTCCACAGGGCTGCAGTCGCCTCGCTGGCGCCGAGTGAAGCCTTGTCCCCAGATCCATACAGCTCAGGTGGTCAGTGCCAGCCGGGCTGTGTTCATGCTGTCCTTTTCCTGTTTGCTCTCTTCGATGTCTTATTTCTAGAAGTTTCTAATGTGCACTCGGGATTGAGTTTTCTGCTGTTTCCTGAGATTTTTTTTTTTTTTTAAGACTTTCAGCTTTACCCTTCAAAGGCAGTTCCTCTCTGAAAAATGGGACTGAGGAGAACAGGAAGAACAGTCTAGATCAGTATTCTCAAAAGTGTGGTTTGCTAACTCATCTGCAAGCTGTTGCCGATCCATGACAAGAAAGGTGCAGAAGCTAGAGTCAGCAGTTTTATAGAAATCTGACCCTTGTTGAATATTCAGCAGGAGTGTTGTCAAACTAGCTCACATGGAGCAAACTACACACTGGTTATGTATAGTAGGTCTACAGCTTTGTCGTATTGGGGGAAAAAAGCCACCGAACAGTGGTCCTTTACCACGAAGTTTAAGAAGCACTGATTGAGCTTATAAAAGATGCCCCCGGCTGCAGGGCTCTGGGTCTAGATAGAGGACCATTCTGTAAAATTGCATCTGTTGTTTTCGTCCCTGCCATGTGTTGCCTCCTCCCTCCCCCAGCCGGGATGAAAGAGAAGAGTAATAATAGCCGACATGCAAGTGCTTACGACGTGCTGAGCTCATTACATGATCTCACTTACTCCATACAACAGTCATGTGGTTTGGGTGCTGTTATTATTCCCATTTGAGAGATGAGCAAACCAAGGCCCACGACCTCACGCTAGCAAGGATGAGAGCCAGGGTGCAATCCTGCAGTCTGATCTTCGCACCTCGCCAGTTACCACAATGTCACTGTGTTCCTTTTTGTTTCCAATTGGAAGGTGTATTTGTTTTCTGAAAATGGGTTGGGTAGGGAATGTTATTAAAAAAAAATAAATAGCAGGGGCCCAGGGTTCCGGGAAGTAATTCATCAGAACTGTTTGTCTTCCTCTGCCTTGGTTCTTGCTGCTGCTGCTGCTACAGCCGAACTGAGATACCCTGGAAAGGACCCAGCTTTGGGAGTTGAAACTCAAACCTCAAAAATGCCACACCTGACTCCATAGAGTACTTTTTTTTTTTAAGTTTACATATTTATTTTGAGACAGAACACGTGAGTGAATGTGTAAGTGGGGGAGGGGCAGAGAGAGGGGGAGAGAAAGAGAAAAATCCCAAGTAGGCTCTGTGCAGTCCGTGTGGAGGCTGATGTAGGGCTCAGACTCACAAACTGTGAGATGATGACCTGAGCCGAAATCAAAAGTTGGACGCTTAACTGACTGAGCCCCTCAGGTACCCCCATAAAGTACCTTAAAAAATATATATATATATGTGTATATATCTATAAATTTCTTCACGTGATCACCGTAGCAGTCATCTGAGGCCCAGAGGGAGGGCACTGTTCTTTCCCCATTTCACGGGTGAGAAAAGAGCCACAAGGCCGTTTGATGAATTGCCCAGCTTCGTTGATGCCCAAGGTCTTTATCTCGTATGCAGCGGGCATACAATACATGTCTCTGGCATTGCTGCCGTGTCACCCGTGGTGTCTGCAGGAGAGTGAAGTCTGCATACAGCTGATGGAAGGTCAGACGATACGGAGAGGGACTCTTGTCACTGGCCCAGCGTGTGTAGCTGGGACCTGGCCAGAATGCTAGGCACATCCCTTCCACTCCTCTCCCCGCAGGCTGTTGGCCTGCTTCTGTCCTGGGCGTCGGGACCATGATGGGAATGCAGCTGTGTGCACAGCCAGCCCCCCCTCTTCCGCTACCTGTTCCTGCACTAGTTCCTAGCCATCCCTGTGGTGTTCTAGAATATGGTGCCATTTGCTGAGCCCGTGTCTCCATCTCATTTAAAGGAATGACATGAAATACTGTGTTTATAGATTTTGAAATTTCGTTCCAACAATTTAGCTTTCCAACAGAAATATAGAAGTCACTTTTCCTGGCTCGGGAGGGAGGGAGAGCTAGCACGTTCTGTCACTGGCCTAGTTTGGAAGCTGGAGACTCTGACTTTACAAGATGTCCTGACAGCATTCATCGCTGCTCACCACTGAATACAAGCTTTCTCAGAGGCTGGCTTGTCACTTAATCTCTGTTGAGCTCTGTACGGAACAGTTCCTTTGTAAAGACAGACGCCACAGGTTATGAATAAATGCTGACCTTGCCCTGGCTTGCTGGCCACCTAAAGGTCACAGCACCTTGGAGCCGACGGAGCCCAGGCAACAGCCGTTTCTGGCTCCCACGTCCCAGCGGCTATGGTGGCCCCCGTCTCGTGCTCTCCGCTCCTTGCGGGCCTAGGCGACTCCTCCTCCAGTGGGTGTCGAAATCTCGCTGTTGCTGTTTTCACCTTCCCAGGGCATCCCCCACATGACTCTTCTCTTGATGACAGGAGTTCTTAGAAGAAGGGGAAGGTTTCCCTCCAGTGAGACTGAGCAGGAGGCCTAAACACGCCCGCCTTCTCTCAGCACCCTGTGGGTGAGCTGTCTTGGTCTGCCCTCTTTCTGCTAGGACACCGAGCCATGCCAGTGCTAACTCTGCCCTTTTTTAGCAGCTGTGGTACTTACCAAGACAGGGACCGTCTGCCGCCGGGTGCAGATCTGGGGCAGCAGCTGGTTCGGTGGGTGGCAGAGGCCTCTGCTAGTGGAGAAGCGTTCACTAGAAAGAGCACAGGTTCCAGAGCTCTCAGAACCACCAGCACAGCGAACATTCCAGATGCGAGCGTGGCAGGTAGCGGGGGCTCTAGTTGGAAAGTACGGTGGGGGCAAGGAGACTTCTCCGCGTGGAGCTTCTACAGGCCTGTCGTTCTCAGGCCCTCTGGACGAGTGAGGAGAGACGTGCCTGATGTTTCCCCGTTCTCGCCATGGTGGCCGCCATCCCAGCCTGGGTTAGAAAGCCAGAGGTCACGTCAGCCACGGAAGAGCAGGACCCCGCCCCCTCCCTTACGTAACTCCCACGGCACCTTCTATAATGTGCCTGTTGCCGTTGTGGGAAGACGAACCGGGGCTCGGGGGAATGACGTAACAAACGTGCCAAAGCTAACAAGCGTGGAGCTGGGACTGGCCCTCAGAAGTGCCTGGCTTCGACGCTGGCCCCCTTCCCCCACTCCGGGGCTCCCAGCAAGCTTTGCTCCCTAGGTAGAGCTGCTGGCTTTTGTAAGCACGTGTAGATGAACACGAGCGGGAGGAGGGGGGAGGGGAGAGAATGTAGACCTTCTGTTGTGTCTTTGTTTCTGTGTGAGCTCCTTCCAGTCATCACACAGGTGAGCTTGTGGCTCCTCTGTCCTCAGTGCACCTGCTCTCTGCCCACCTGTGCACTCACGTCTTCCTCTTCATCTGCCCTTCTCTGAGCTTCGTTTCCGTGTGCGTGTGCGTTAAAGCATTCTTTCAGGGCACCAATGGCTTCCTATTTGCCCAGTTCTCAATCTTACACTGCCTCAGTGTTTCCTCAAGTTTTTTCCATCTCATGACTCATGTAGAAAATGAAAATATTTGTACAGTGCACAGAGATAAACAGAACAGGTTGCTTGAAATGAGATGACCAGCCTGGGACTCTGGCTTCCCAGAGGGCTGGGGGGTCCATGCTGCTTTGCGCACACCTCACCAACGAGGAAGCTCTGCCCCTCCTTCTCTCAGCAGCCCGTGGCCGGGAAGACAGCCGTCTTGAATCAGTTCCGTTATTGGTTCTGGATGCTTACCCATAGCAGCTTTGAGCCCCCTCTCCTCCAGATCTCAGGGTCATGTCTCCCTTACATAATCTTTAGGGACTTTACTAACCTGCTTTCATCCAGGGAGCAGATAATGTGACATCTCCAGGATGGAAACTTAGGGAGAGATTGCTCTTATAAGGGCCTAGAAATGCCTGGTACATGGGAGAGCTCAATTTTTTTTTTTAATGTTTATTTTTGAGACAGAGAAAGAGAGAGTGCAAGCAGGGGAGGGGCCAAGAGAGGGAGACACAGAATCTGAATTAGTCTCCAGGCTCTGAGCTGTCAGCACAGGGCCCGACATGGAGCTCAAACTCACAAATGGTGAGATCACTGCCTGAGCCAAAGTCGGCCACTTAACCAACTGAGCCACCCAGGCGCCCCTGGGAGAGCTCAATTTTTAAATGAGTGTTGAATGAATTTGCTTCCCACCCTGCTCCCCAACACACACAAATGCTTGAGCTCATCCCACATTACTCCTCTCCCGTCACTCCAACAACCCATGTTCTCTCATGGAAATTCTCATGAGAGAGAAGGAAGCCACTGTGACAAATGCAGTGTCAAATGCAACACTTAGAAGCATGATCTTTTAAAGTCCTACCTGGTGATTCTTTTCTGTTGTTGGTGTCTTGTGGTAAGTGACAGCCAACCATCAGCATCGGCTTTCACGATCTCCATGTCCTTCAGACACAAGCTAGCACAGCTCTAATGACACCTCAGTCAAAAAATTAAAACACTGAGATGAGCAATGCTGGGCATCCCTGGTCAGTAAACTGATGGTTACAAGGACACCATCCAGAAAGAGACAAAAGTGGGATGAACGGGAGCCGGAGTGTGTGGGCCAGCAGCCTTCCTCTTCATCAGGTTGGGCACCTTCAGTAGCTGGTCGCTTCAGACAGCTCATCCCAACTCCTGGTTCCTCTTTTCCACCCTCCCCTTCCCTCCTCCATCCTTGTGTTTCTCTGGGTCTGCTCACTGACTTCTTTCCTTTTTCTGTGCTCATCTTTCTTAGTATCCTTTGCTGATCCCTTCATTAACCCTACAGATTCAGGCTTCTCCATGAATTCCACCCTTTGACACCCCCCCAACCTCCTCTTTAATTTCCCCACATATTAAAATTTTTTTGAATCATGGCAAGATACACATAACCAAAATCACCGTCTTAACTGTTTTTAACTGTATAGTTCAGACTTGCTAAGTAAATCCACATTGCTGTGCAGTGGGTCTCCAGAACGCCTTTTTTTATCTTGAGGAACTGAAATTCTGTACCCATTTCATTAGTCCCCATTTCCCAGCCTCCCAGCCCCTGGCAACCATCATCATGCTTTCTGTCTCCAGGAGTTTGACCACTCTAGAACCTCTTATAAGTAGAAACGTATAATATTTGTTTGTATTCATAAATGGCTTATTTCACTCAGCAAAATGTCCTCATGGTTCATCCATGTTGTAGCATGTGTCAGATTTTCCATCCCCTTTAAGGCTGAAGAATATTCCACTGTATGTCTGTACCCCTTCTTGTTTATCCATCCACCTGCAGACAGATCTTGAGTTGCCTCCACCTTTGTCTATTGTCAGTAATACTGCAGTGGACGTGGGAGGACACATACTTCCGTGATACCCTGCTTTCAGCCTTCTGGGTATTCACCCCGAAGTGGAATAACCAGGGATGCCTGACTGCGTCAGTCAGTAGAGCATGCGACTCTTTTTTTTTTTTTTTAATGTTTTATTTATTTCTAGCAGAGAGAGAGAGAGACAGCGTGAGCAGGGGAGGGTCAGAGAGAGAGGGAGTCACAGACTGAAACAGGCTCCAGGCTCTGAGCTGGCAGTCAGCACAGAGCCCGACGTGGGGCCCGAACCCACGAACCGCGAGATCATGACCTAAGTGAAAGTTGGACGCTTAACCGACTAAGCCACCCAGGCGCCCCAGAGCATGCGACTCTTGATCTTGGAGTTGTGAGTTCCAGCCCCACGTGAGTGGAGAGATTACTTAAAAATAAAATCTTAGGGGCATATGGGTGGCTCATTCAGTTAAGTGTCCAATTCTTGATTTCGGCTCAGGTCATGATCTCACAGTTGTGAGATCGAGCCCCACGTTGGGCTCTGTGCTAAGTGTGGAGGCTGCTTGGGATTCTTTCTCTCCCTCTCTCTCTGCTCCTCCCTCTCTCTTTCTCTCTCTCTCTCAATAAACTTAAAAAAAATAAAAACAGAGGCTCCTGGATGGCTCAGTTGGTTAAGCGTCTGACTTCAGCTCAGGTCATGATCTCATGGTTCATGAGTTTGAGCCCCACATTGGGCTCTGTGCTGACAGCTCAGAGCCTGGGGCCTGCTTCAGATTCTGTGTCTTTGTCTCTCTCTCTCTGCCCGCCCCCTCCTTGCACTCTGTCTGTGTCTCAAAATTAAAATAAACAATAAAAAATATTTTTAAAATAGAAAATTAAAATTAAAAAATAAGATCTTCAAAAAAAAGAAGTCAAAATGATGGATCATATGGTGATTCTATTTTTAGTTTTTGAGGAAGTGTCCTACTAAAGTTCTACACGAGTGCAGGGTTCCGATTTCCTACATCTGGCCAACACTTGTTATTTTTTTGTTGTTGGTAGTAGCTATCTCCTGGATTTGAGGTGGTTCTCACTGTGGTTTTGATTTGCATTTCCCTAATGATTAGGGATGTGCAGCAATTTTTTAAAAGGGTCACTGGCCATTTGCAGATCTTCTTTGGATAAATATCTATTCAAGTCCTTTGCCCATATTCAGATTAGGTGGTTGCTGTGGTTGAGTTTTCTCAGCCCCCTCTTGTGGAGGGGGGGCTCACCCTTCCCACGGCTGTAGCTTCCTCCTTTTTCTGGTCCATGGATCTTGTCCTTTATCCTGAGCCCTATGATTCATTGTTGCCACCCTAGTCACCCAGACTGCAGATGCAGGCTCCTCTCTAACCTGTGTCTTCCTTCTCACGTGCAGTTGGTGGCCACATCTGTCAGCTGCGTCTCCACCAGGTTGGTCTCCCCTCCCCTCTCCTTTGTTGTTACAGCCGCCACCCTGCTTCCAGGGCACCCGGGGTGATCCCACGCCAATATATTTTGGTGTTGACTCATCTCCGATCTCTGGTGAAATCTCAGGGTGAGGTAACATGGGTGAAGAGTGGTGTAAAGGACGAAAGAATATATTTAATAATGTTTTATATTTGGAAAACAAAAAGGCAACCTTTTTCTATGAGACAGAATAAAGTTCATAATGTTCATTCTTGATGGAGGGGCTATGCACATGGTCAATTACCTTGTAAGAATAGCAATTTACAGTATTGATACCGATCAGAACGAAGCAGTATTTGGGGAGCATTTAACCTATACCAGGCACCAACTATTTTATGCATATTCTTTTCTTTAACCTTGTAACAACCTTCTAAGATGGTTGGTATTGTCCAGAAACAAGCTGAGGCATGAAGAGGCCCAACATCACTTACCTAGGAAGTGGTACATATGGTATTCAAACTCTGGAAGCCTGGCTCTAGAACTGTCTATATAGTTGGAGGAAGCACAGGCTTTTCTATTTTCCAAAAAAGGGGGCAGCTGACAAAACGTGGCCTCAGGAACCCAGCCTTCTCGTGTTCTTACTCTGCACCACGCCCTCCACCCCCACCCCTGCCACCATCTTGCCGGCTAGAGTTCTCTCTCTGTGCCTTTGCGGACACTGCGGCCGGTGAGCTATTCCTGAGGTGGGCCCAGGTGTTGCCTCCCCTCTCTCACCTGTACGCACCGTCACTCTGGAGTGCCGTCCTCGCACTGTCTCCTCAGCGGGATTGGTTCTTCAGGGAGGCCGGGTCCCTCCTCCAAGCTGCACTCGCTGTCCAGCGCCCCCTCAGCAGGCTTACCGCGCGGCTGAGTGAAGTGAAAGTACCAGTAACCTCTCATGCTGACGTCCAGGCACATTTAGTTCCTTCCCAGCTAAACCTTAAGCAACCTGAGATGACAGCCACCTACTGAGAGCGAAGCACCTGTGCCAAGCACAGAGCACGTTGTGAAAATGATGCATCCCACATATTTCCCAAATCGAGGCTCAGGAAATCATATTATCCAGAGCCATGGTTTTGACTCTTAATTTTTAAAAAAAATCTTTATTTATTTTGAGAAAGCAAGAGAGTGTGTGTGCATGAGCGGGGGCAGGGCAGAGAGAGAGAGAATCCCAAGCAGGCTCCACACTGTTAGCACAGAATCTGATGGAGGGACTCGAACCCATGCACCAAGAGATCATGACCTGAGCTGAAATCAAAAGTCAGATGCTTAACCGACAGCCACCAGCTGCCCCTTGACTCTTATTTTTTGTGGGTCATCCAGGGTTCCCATCTTCCAAACCGACCTGGGACCCTTTCCTAGGAAAGAACTCCTTTGGATCAGAGACCCTGGCCTCCCTCTTCTCAGCAGGCCCGACCAGGTTCTCTTTTTCAGAGCTTTGCTTCCCTCCTGTGCACAGCAGTTTTGCTAAGCAAACAGGAAGTGGCTCCAGGGAACTTGCACCTTGAGGCTTAAGTGAGCAGGAGCCAGGAGAGGAAAAAGGGAGATGGACTGTGGCTGCAGGACAGTGAGGCCCGGACACACGGGCTCCCCGGGCCTCCACTGAGGCTGGTTCACTGTGCGTTCCTGGGGAAGGCTCCGAAGAGGCAGAGTAGGGGCTCACTCGCTCTTCAGTTCCCCCTGAGGGGGGCAGCAAGTGACAGGCAAGGCAGCAGGGAAAGGCAGAGGGACTTCAGTCATGGCATCAGAAGAAAAAGTCAAGTCCTTTTTCTCTCTTCTTCTAGAACCTCAGCGCTTTGGAAAAGGCTTTTCTCCTTCTTCAAAGAAAAGTTCCTTACTCTTAAGTTGCCCAGGATGCCCCCCTCCGTCTTTCTTTCCAGCTCCTGCCTCCCCCAAGCTCTGACCCCATGCCGGGCTGGCGTGAAACCCCCGTCCCCCACTGCTCGTGTCCCTTGCTCCCGCTTCTGCAGCCATCTCCACACAGTCCGGTCCGTATGGCCCTCGGCACTTCTAGAAGCCCTGAATGTGTCCGGCTCCCTCAGCCTCTGCCTTCCCCTTATTGGTTTTTCTGGGTCTTCTAGTTGCCTATAAGGTGGGAATATGAAACTTCCCAGGTTCGTAGAGATTGACCCCTCATGACACCCCACAGCTTGGAGACATTTGGGGTCACAGGCCTCAGCACTCAGATGTACAAGGCCTCGTTTGTTGTCTGGAAGCATCTGACATGTGGGCATCTGACCCAGTTTTAGGTACGTCAGCCCCTGACCACCCTCAGGGTCGTGTGCAGCGGAGCCAGCTCCGTGCTTTGGGGACCCAAGTAGCCACAAGGCCCTCCGACTGTGTAGGGTGGATGAACTCACCAGGGCAAAGAAAAAGTCTAAACTTCCTTAAGAAAAACTTGAAATGGCCTGCTCTGTTTTTCTTCATGTTTCAGATTCTTTTGACACACATACGTGATTTTCCTCCTGTTTCCTCAGAATTACCTAACTTTAACTCATCGTTTTTGATTATCTGCTATCTGGGGGAGCAGAGACAGGTCTCTAGATTACTTGTAATGGGGGGGTTCAGAGGGAGACGTAGGCCGATAGTCTTATTGCAATTAATCCTGTGATGAACGAGGGGAGGCATTATCAAACGTCACAAGTAACGGGGGAGTTCCTGTGATATGGGAAAGCCTTTTCTGGTTCCATTACGGGACCGAGGAGAATAGCAGGACAGTGCCCAGTAAGTGCTGTACATTTGCCAGCTCTACACAATTTTACATACGGGTGGGTAAAAAGGAGGAACCAAGGATATCGGATTCTGAATTGCAGTGTTTCTTCTTCCTGTTTGTAAACGGGTGGGGGTGGGGTGTGTCCCCCATGAGTCTCTGTTGTGCTTGAATGGATTTGAAGATTTGGGTCAGGATGGCACTTTTTGGACTTCCTTCTTAGACCTGAAAACCCAAGGCTCTGCCTTCAGATAAACCAACCCCCCGCAACTAGCCGCCCGAGGAGGGGGTGTGTCTACGGCATTCAGTGTAGTGATTTGGCCTTTTGCAAGGGAGCTTGAGGCATGAGTCACCAAGTTCCACATACAGAACTCCTCTCTAATGCACCCCCCTTCCAGGTGCCGGCAGACGTTGAGAAATGTCAGGACCGGATGGAGTGTTTCAACGCTGATCTGAAAGCCGACATGGAGAGGTGGCAGAGCAGCAAGAGGCAGGACTTCCGGCAGCTGCTCATGGGAATGGCCGACAAGAACATCCAGTACTACGAGAAGGTAATGAGCGTGCCGGACCACGGCCCTCTCGATGAGGAAGCGCGTCTAAGAACCAGGGAGAGCCTTGTACGAGGGCCTGCCCAAAACCCAGCAGCGGCCGCCCCCACGTGTCCCTGCCCCACTGTGCGGGATGTGGTGGCGAGTTTGGAAGCAGAAGCCCCCGCCCACAGGGCGTTCACGTGCATACGTGGAAGGGGCAGTCCTTTTCTCCTGGGCCCTTTAGGCCTGGCGGCTAGCTGCTCCCCAGAGTCAGGAGGCCTGCAGTTGAGGGAGAGAGCGGGACCCAGAGTGCTACGGGGTCTCTCACTGAAAGCAAGCTCCTTGAGGCTCCCCGGGCTTCCTTACATGGGGGAGGGTCCGAGTCTAGTTTCTGCTCCAACCTCAGAGTCACCAAGGAAGGAAGTGTGGAGTCATTTTACCACTCTGCTCCTCAACTTGACCATAGGATGCCTCTCTCCTCCTACCTGCTCAGAACTCCTTCCCAAATGACTCAGGCCAAAGACCTGCCTCACCTGGAGCTCCTCCCACAGAAGGCCTTGTGCGGTTCTTCTGTCGTGCCCTTTATGTAAGAGATTGCTCAAGGGAGGATCATTTTGCTAAGGAGGGTGCTCTCAGGAGAGTGCTGGTCTTTAGGTTCTTAGCCCTTGACACGGATCTGGAATGAAAGGGGATTGCTATAGTGGAAAGAATACTCATTTTGGCCACTTACTAGCTATGTGTCTTAGACAAGTTATGTAACCACTCTGGGACTCATCTTCTCCATATGAAGCACGCACATGCATGCACATGCGCGTGTGTGTGAGAGAGAGAGAGAGGAAGAGAGAGAGAGAAGTAATAATCCTACCTCATGGAGTTGTGAGGACTAGCAATAGTGAATGTATGTAAGATACTTCCTTGATGAAACACAATAAATAGTTTCCTCCCCCTATTTTCCCTGTTGGGAGATCCAAGAGCGGCCCACACAAGCAAAAAGTCTGAGGTCGGTAAAGGAGAATGGGGTTTCCACCCACTCTGAGTCAGGTGACTGGCTCATGCCAACATCATTTACACCCTTGCGCAAGTCATCCCAGCACCTGGAGCAAATCTTCCTCTTGGCTGAGGCCCTACAGCCCCTGAAGGCTTGCAGCTCACTGCCTTTTCTGCTTCTTGAAGGGAAAGAAGTTCTGTCAGTGAACACATGCCCACTCACCAGCTATGGGCTTTACGGACAGTGTGTTAAGGCCCGGTAGAGACCCCGCTGTCTTTCGTAGAGGTGGGGCTGGTGTGTTCAAAGCAAACACCTGCCACCTCCCCAGTTTCTAACAGTGGACACGTAGACCTTGGACGTTACATTACATACGTGCATCACTTAGACAACACATAAGACAGAGCTGACCCAGTGGGACTAACAAGAGATCAGAGAAGAATTAAGAACCTGCTCCTAAGATCTGATGTTGATACTGTGTCTTTGTGTGTGTGTGTGTGTGTGTGTGTTGTCATTTCAGTGCCTCGTGGCGTGGGAGTCAATTATTCCGCTACTACAGCAGAAACCAGAGGCCAAGTAAGTTCCTTCCTGGGCCCAAGACTCTTCTACCTACACAGGGCATGGCAACCCGTACCAGGACGTCCCTGTAGTGCCAGAGAGGCGGCACTGAGAAAACAGCCACAGAATCATCTCTCCTCTGTGTATTTCTTCCCCTTCCCACCCCTGCCCGCCTTCATCTGACAGTGGTTCTCCATTAGTATTTATTCCTTGGTGGAGTCTGTAAGGCTGTCATCATCTCTCAGCAAGAGAAGCATGCCTCCGTGTTGTGAAGGAGCCCATGAAATTTGGAACACTAAGATCTGCAGCTGAGGGACGAGACAACCAGCTGGCGCTCTGACATCTCATATCAGTCTCCTGTTTGGGGACGGCATGTTGCCTGCTGTGGAAGAGAGCCCGGGCCTTGCTTTCCCAGGACACGAGGAAGGCAGGCACAGAGGGGAGCTCTCGTTTTCCATGGACACATGGGGACTCTGGAATTGACCTGTGGGGGCATCGACTTGTCTCTGCCTAGAAGGAGGTGTTGGCACCTCCGCAGGAAGTCCTTAATGTACAGTGGCCTATAGCTATGAGTGTGGCCTGCTGCCTGCTTGTCACAAGTGGCACCTCTTTCGTGGCTTCTGGTTCACATAGGACCATTTATATCAGCGTCTGTTTTCCGTGCCCGAACGAGCAAGCCAGTGTCCTTGTCCTCACGCGATACCTCGGGGAGCCGAGGGGGCATTGCTCCCCAAACTTGTTTCTGACACTAGAATGCAGTAGATTGGAAACTGGTTTTTTGTGTAAAATGGGGGGTGGGGGGGTGAGTTGCATTTTTCTCCTTGAAGTTCTTCAATGTTTTTCTTTTGCTTGTTCGATGTTGTCAGAGTAGAGCTTAGGCCTGTTGTGGGGGGCACATGCTGTCTGAGGTCAGAGTAGCTCCCAGAAGCCGGGGTCAGTGGGCCTATGCCAGGCCCCGTCCCCACGTCTGCTCTGTGCAGTCTGCCTTTACCTCACCCCAAACTCCTAATTCAGCGTCTCCTACCGCATCCACAGAGCCGCCTTGCAGTGAGAGGCCGGTGTGCTGTCGTGGCACCGTGGAGTTCTGGGAACTCCGTGCGAAGGTTCCATATGAAGTGCTTTAACCCTTGATAGTCCCTGGTCGGGAAGAAAAGTCAGTATCTGGATGGGCCTCAAAGATGACAAGTGTTAACAGTGAGCCCTTTGCTTGTCGATAAGCTAAAGCCTCCTCAACCTGCAGCCACATTCCCTGGCCACCACTGGCGGCATCTCAAGTCTTCAGACTGTCACCTTCAGGTTTGCTTTTCAAACCAACACGAAACAGACGAAGGGATCTATCTTCCCACTCCTTTTCTTCCCTCCTGGAGTGAAGCTACCTGTGCCACGTCTGCGCTGTCCTGCCTGTGGCTCGTCTCGCCATAAAATGATAAACCTGAACCTCAGAGAGGCGGTCCGTGTTTTTGTTGTGACGCAGCCGTGCCGAGGCGCTGACGCACACGCAGGTTGTGACCCTCGGGTACCAGGCCACGTGCGGCGTGTCAAGGTCGCACCCTCCCACCCCCACCCATAGCGTTGACCTCGGGCGGCCACCACCCCGATGCCAGTGGCGCAGCAGTAGGACAGCGCAGAACAGTTCAGTTCTGTTTCATTCGTGTTTTGACTAAGTCGCAGTTTCAATTAGGATTTTTGTGTCCGTCGGTACTTGCCTGCTCCGTCAGACCCCCTCATGCCATTCTAAAACCCTGCGATGTGAATTTTCAGTTTGGTACAATTAGAAGTGATTCATCGAAGCAGAAGGGTAAGGACAGGCCATCTAGCCTGAGTGGTGAATCCGTGTTTCATGCTACCTCTAAGCCATCACGGTGGTGCGGGTGTGAAGTCTGGGTCCAAGCTGACAAGTCCAAGCTTGCCGGTAGAACAGGGTGGGTATCCAGTAACGGGTCAATGGCCCTCTCTTGATATTTCACATAGGGCACTTGTCTGACCCAGCAGTGAGTGCTCATCTGGAGGAACGTGTGAAGCCTTGCCTTGTGGAATGTGTGCTTTAAAAATGTTGTCCAGTGTCACAAGTGCTTAGAAGGAATTGTGAAAAGAATTAACGGAAAGACTGGGATCTCGTCTGCCACGAGCTGCCAAGCCCAGGAGCATTCCTGTGGAAAGGTTAGTTGGAAAAGAAGGCAACCCTTCAAAAGAGTCATCGGGTTCCTCACGGGGACATATGGGAAGGGAGTGAAGAGGGGACACAGTCATTCCTTATGTTTCTGGAGGCTGAAGTCTAGCTCGGAGGGTACTCAGCCATTGTGGGGCTTGTCTTTCTCCACTTGTTCGCCACGTGATGTTTCTGTGCTTTAAGACACCAGGGAGGCTGGGACACTGACACCCGAGCTGGGATAACCAGTGTGTACTCAGACTTCCCTGGAGAAATGGCCTTGCCCGAGAAGGGACCCTTGCCCCTTATTTCAGGCTGGCATCAGATGAGGTGAGGAGGCCCAGGAAGAAGGGACGGTAGGCAGTGAAGGAGGCTCCCCGGACCTCCCCCACCCCCACGGCTCACCCAGCCTCTGTGAGTCAGGAGTGCCCAGCATTGGCCCCTTCATCTCTGTGAGCATGAAGATGATTCCCTGTGAGAAGTGTGACTCGGAGATTTCTGTGCCAAAGACTGCCTCGTAGAGGCTTCACCATCCTTCTTGGCTCCACAAAGTCATGGTGCTGAGATCACTGCCTCCTCTCTCATATTTATGACCCAGGAGGCTTTTGCTTGGGGACACACTTGACCTCAGGCAGACAGATTTGGACAGGTTTTGAGTCTTGAGCACACGGCAGCAGAATGCAGAGGGATCCCTGTCAACTGTCCCTCAGGTGTGGGAAGGAAGGGAAGGGTTCATTCACCCAGGTTAAAAATCCAGGCTAAGGCAGAAGAGGAGAAAATCCCTAGAAACTGAGCAGATTTTAGAGATGCACTTGATGTTGAAGAGAGCAGTTGTGCTTGGTGGCAGATATGGACTGCTCTCTTCCTTATCATATGGTGGGTCCACAAGAAGATTCTAGGCTACTTTGCCCAAAGCCAGAAATCCTCTGTTCTTCCTGAACAAGGAGGGAACACTTTACACAGCCAGGTTTGGGGTTGGGTTTTGTCTTTTAATAAGACTTAATAATGATTCCCAGTGACCTCAGATAAGTGCAATTATGAAGATGATTGGCTCGTATTTCACTGTGCTGCTCGTTGAACTCACCAGTCACCTTCCTTTAGGTGAAACAACAAAAGCCAGTACGACCCTGGGGGGGAGGGGAGGGGCGTGGTGAATGTAGCATTAAGTTTGTCTTCATGCCAAATTTCAGCCACACCTGGAGCGTGTTCTACATGTTATTGAAGTAAATGTTTTATCGAGTCACCATCCACACGAGGGCTTTAAATGAATACTTGTCACTCATTTCTTGTGAGGCCACCTTTGTTTTGAAATGACAGGAAGTCCTGCTTTAGAGGAGTGTATGGTGGCCAGACGGCCATCTGCTAGTGGGGTTTTTCTCTCTGGCTGGTGGGTGTCAGCCCAGGACACGCCCAGAGTTCCAGTGATTGGAGCCTGCCGTCAATAGCATTGAAATCGGGGGTCCCTGGCCTTGTCTTCATGCCGTTCATTAGACGGCAGAGTAGTCCTTCTCTACGCTCTGCCCCGAGAGAGGCAGGAGAGAGACACCCATTGCAGCCTCCCGGGCCCATGTCGGCCGCGTCTGTTTGGGTGTCGAGCTGAGGTAGACCTGGCCTCTCCTCTGGCTGCGCTAAAGGGTACTTCCGCTCAGAAGAGAGGCTGCCTATGGTCTGGGCAGGGCACGGCAAGCCCACACCCCGCTTCCCGGATGCCTGCTTTTAAAGGCCCGTGGAAGCTGAGCAATCCGATTGGCAGGCTGAAGTATCACTGCTTGGGCCGTCCCCATTTACAAAACATTTTGGGGGTTTGGGTTTGGCTTCTCACTTTCAAGAGTCCTCGAGACAGCAAGATTGGACACGGCCTCTTACGTTTTCTCCATTCGGATGGCAGGTGGCATTTATCAGTAAATCTGCGTAAAATGTCATGCCATGGGTCAGACTGACCTGGCAAGCTGGGTGCATTGGAGTTGTACTCTGTTTCCTCCTGGTATTTTTGATTTCGTGCATAAACCGAGAACCTGAGTTTTCAGCAGCCCACCCGGCAGGTGGTTAGCTTTCTGCTTTAAGGGTGTCTGGCCTCCCTACAGCTGCCCCGATGAGAGCGCTCACAGGGCCACCTGCGTTAGGAAGGATGAGGGAAGGCCTTTGTCACAGGGAGCTTGACCGGTGTTTCTTAATCATATGTTTGAACTGCATTCCAGGTCTGGCTGTCTAACCCTTTCTATGTGGCAGAAAAATATGCTATTCAGGCAGTTTTTACTACTATAGATAAGCCTGTAAATAAGTGCTTTGGAAAAAAAATAACTTTAAGAAACCAGTAAGATATTTGTTTCATACAGAAACATTCTGTTACTTAGCACTTGAAAATCAACAAATCCAGACTTTCAAAAATGCCAGAGACTGTAGCTCTACTTTTTGAGAATTTTCAACACTGACTAATATGCCTTATTCTTCAGCTAGTGTGTTCTAGATTCTGGATAGAAAGAATTTTTTAGAAACGTAATCAGTTGTTCAGCTTAAGTGCTAGAGGTCTAACGTAGCCAGTCCTCAACCCTCTTAAAGAAATAAGAAAGTGAAGTTCATAATTAGGGCTGCCTTTTGGGAGGAGAAAGCTAAGTATTGCTATTGCCAAATGATATTTTTGATAATGTAAGGAAACACAGGGACCACTGACCCATTGTGTGTGTGTGTGTGTGTGTGTGTGTGTGTGTGAAATGTGAAAGATTAAATTAGTGCCTTTTGGCACACTCTTGATTGTAGAGGATATATATGGTATCGGCATCGACAAATCACGTAGATACAGAGAACTCTAGATTATGACAATATTAATGGTTTGCCCCTTCTGCGCAACAGCTTTTTAAAGGATAATTGGGGGCGGGGTAGGGGGCTCAAAGCAGCATGTTTCAGATAGAAATTTTCCACAGGTTGAAATGCCAAAAACCTAAACCCCATTGTGTTGTCTCCCATACTTTAGTCCACTTTAACAGAGCTTTTACTATTAAAACCAGTGATGGAGTATTGCAACACGCACGTCCCCAGACAGCGCCACCCCCTCACCAGGTGATTCTGGGCTCCCTGTACACCAGGTCAGAGCAGGTCACACCTGTCTCCACCCCTGAGCAACAGGTTGTTCACAGTCTCAGGCCAACCCTTCAGTCACAGTGGTACTGGAAGGAGAAAAGGGCGGTGGCTTTTTTCCCCAGTATGGGTACAGGGAGGGGAAAGTTGATGGCGGGGGAGGGGAAGGTCGATGGCAGACAAAATGTGAATCTGTATGATAAAAAGACACCTGTGTCAGCTGGGCCTTCGTCAGACAACAAACCAGCAGCTGTCAGAAGTCAGCACCACACCTGGATACCCCTGAGGTCTGGTCCTGTCCCATGGGCGGCCCCTGTCCATCATACTTCCATGTGCCTGATCGATCCCTCGATGTCCGCGCGTTGGGAGCGCATTGAGAGATGATGTACATCTGATATATTCCCATAAAGTAAACTGCCAGCAACCTTTCTAACTTGTATTTTAACTGTTGAAAAAGAGATTCAAGACTTTTGCTTAGGTCATGTCCAAAGTATGGACTGTATTATTTTTAGAGATCATTCTTCACATTTAAAATTTTAGAAGAATCCCCCCCCCCCCGCACACACACAAGATATTGATGAAGTCCTCTCCCTCCGTGTGTGTTCTCTCCTCTCCATGCTGCCAATAAGCCAAATCAAAAGCTGTGAAAAAAAAAAAAGTGCTCAAGAATGTGTGTAGACGAGAAAGAGATTTATTTTCAGGTCAAAGTCTCTGTTTCACGAAGCTACCAAACTATAAGAAGAATGTCACCTTTACTTTTTCCCTTTCTTTGTTATGGAACCCAGAGATTGTGAAAAGAAAAAAAAAAAGAGTTTTTGTTGCATTTTTTGATGCTGGCACGAGGTTTTTGTCCACCTTTTTTCATATATCCGTGTATTAAAAAAATTCTGTCCACTGTTTACTATGAAATTAGTATTACATTTTGAGGTAAACAAAAGAATTTGTATTGCTTGTTAACTATTAGCTTGTAAATTTAAAAGGTTTCTTTACCTCAATTAACTTAAAGTAATGGACCAATAAACCTATGAATGATGCTTTCTTTACCTTGAATTGTGTTGTCATTTATAACACTTTTTACGACAGGAAAACATGTGTGCCTTGTATTCTGTTTTCTTGTTTTCTCTAAAGAGGTATGAGTTTGCCTGCAAGAATCTGCAGGCAAAGATTTCTCTGCAAGAATATACAGAGCAACAGGTAAAAATATAATTGAATTATTTTTACTCTTCTTGACTTCTCTGTAGATTTATCCTCAGTTTACTTTCTCTTGCACCTTACAGGTTGGCACCGGTTTGGGGAGATGAAGAAACTGCCTAGTGTCTGTACGTAACCACTGTGATTGGTGGGCAGCCTGGCCACCAGCCCAGGTACTTACGTGAGGATTTCTTCCTACTCCGTCCTGTAGCAAAGCACATCTTCTCACTCAGGGCCAATCAGAAGAAATGTCTGTAGTTCATTAGGGTGTCAATAGTGTGTTTCGAAGGCGGACCAGAATGCTCGGTTAATGACCCCAATGCATTGGAAATGGACTTGAACTTTCTGACAGTAGACATCACTAATCTAAGACTACAGTCAGACAAAATGAGAGACAGCCAGATGGGATTAAGAGAGATTTGGGATCAAGTCTCAGCTTTTCTATTCGTTACTTCTGTGGCTTTAGGCAAGTCCCATTTCTCTGAACTTCAATATTTTGATCTTTGCAATGAAGACGTGCTTTCCCTTGGAGTGTTGCTAATAGGATTGGCAATGATGTATATAAAGAACCAAAGTGTCTGCCAGCACTTAGATGATTGCTCTTACGGGAAGATTCTTCTATTACTTGTTTAAATATGGCCAATGTAAATATCAAGTATTCCCATAACAATCCTTCCCGTTTGCTTTGTCAATTGAAAATTTAAAGGGGGGGGTTATATTTCTTGTAACTGCTTTAAGAAGGGGATGGGGATAGTATTCTGAAGCCCTGGGAAATAGATGGGAATAAATCATAAAAGTTGTGGCAGCCGGTGATAGGAAGGGTGATGAATGTAAGGGATTTCTGTGGCAAGGGGAAGGAGTCAGAGATGACATGGAGTTTTCAAGCCTGGGAACAGGGAGGTGATGGGATTAACTCACATGTGAAAACAGTCAGGACAAAAATGTAAAGGTTGGAGTAGCTTAGATGGTGAGGTGGGAGAATAATTTGGTTTGGATTTATGTTTGAGGAAATCCAGGTGGAGGTGTCGACCAGATTGTTGGAAAGAGCGTTCTGGAATCCCTGAGAGTAGACTAGATTACTTGGGGAACACACCAAAGACAGGGCTTTACGGGCCTCAAGAATTAAGGATGGGGACGCCTGGGGGTTCAGTCGGTTAAGTGTCTGGCTCTTGGTTTCGGCTCAGGTCATGATCCCCTGGTTCATGAGTTTGAGTCCCAATTTGGGCTCCATGCTGACAGTGCTGAGCCTGCTTGGGATTCTCTCTCCCTCTNGGAGAGGAGGGGAGGGACTCAGGGAACTTTCTTAAGGAGAAAAAGGCCCATAGATAATAACATTGGTTCTTAAGCTTGAGGGCTTGTGAAAACACCAGTTGTTTGGGTAGAGTCCAAGAATTTGCATCTCTAACACGTTCCCTGGGGATGCTGATGCCGTTGGTTCAGAAACCACACTTTGAGAACATCAAAGGGGTTAGAACCTCTGTTAGAAGAATTGGTGACCTGGAGCAAGTGGGAAAGGGTCAAAACTGCCACCTTAGTGACAGATCCAAAAGGAGCCAGTGCTGCGGCTTTGAGAGCCCAGTTCAGGCTAAAACCCACAAGCTTATGGCTGGGTGAGTGGGGACAAATAAGGACATGTTCCTGGATGCTGCAAGCCAGCTCTTCAGGAGCAGGACTGGAACAGCCAATGATGAGGTTCATCCAGGCTGGGGAGGCGATCAGGGGCTGGGACAGGAGTCAAGGAATCAAGGGGAAGGAGCATAATTGGTGAGAGTTTAGCGAGGTAAACTTGGCCTTGAACTCCACTTCCCATCCCATCTCTGCCCACATTGCCTATCTCAGGGAGAGGCTCCGCCTTCTTCCCAGTTGCCTGAACCCCAGATCTGAGCATTCTTGCCTCCATCTGCCTCACCCCCTGCAGATTATCTGTCACCAACTCCTGCTGACCGCCAGCTCCCAAGGACTTCTCTAAGTCCCTCTACTGTTCTGCACCCCACATCTTATCCAAAGTCAGTCCGCCATTGTCCGTCACCTGGGTTACTGCCACACTCTCTGCTCTTGTGTTCTTTCTGCAAGTCTTCTCACTCCTTCTGCTCCTTCCTGCCCCGGATCATTCTTAGGGATGCCAGGGCGCATTTCATGCTCCTGTGTGAGCTCTGCCACATCTGTTACTTTAAAGAGATGTTCTTTTGGGCCCCTGGGTGGCTCAGTCAGTTCAGCGTCTTGACTTTGGCTCAGGTCATGATTTCACGGTTCGTCGTGAGTTCTAACCCTGCGTTGGGCTCTGTGCTGACAGCTCAGAGCCTGGAGCCTGCTTCAGATTCTCTATCTCCCTCTCTCTCTCTCTGCCCCTCCCCTTGTTCATATTCTCTCTCAAAAATAAATAAACATTAGAAAAAAATTAATGAGAAACTCTTTGTAAGACTCTATGTGTGTGTTGTTCCTCCTCAGCATTCCAGTCTCCTGTCTTGATTCTGTCCCTTGGGTACCTGTCCCTCCCTCCCTCTTTGCTCCACTTACACTGAATGCCTGTAACTAGAGATATTTTCACCTCAGGCCTTCCAGCTTATTATTCCTTCTGCCTGGACTGTCCCTTAACTTCTGGCCTTGGTAACTCCTTATCCTTCCAGTGTTGCCATGTGCCACTTCTTCTGAGAAGCCTTCCCTGCTCTCCTAAGTGTGGTTGGATGCTCCCTTATGTTAGCGTTTATTATAGGATCCCTGGTTGCCAGCTGTTCCGTCTGTTCCATGTGCTAGACAGAACATTCTGTCAGGGCATGAGCCATCACATTCTTGCCATATCTCAGCACCTAGCATGGTGCCAGGACCTTAAGAGACATGCCAGAAGGTTTTGTTTATTCCCTGCAAGAGATCAGAGATGGAAACTTTCTGAGCCCAAACACCTGGAGCTTGAATGCATTCCCCAGCTTTAAGTGTTACCCCAGTATAAGAATGCCTGTAGTTAAGAGAGGGAGTCTGGCCGGGGAAGAATGATTCACACGCATACAGTAAATGTTGTTTTATTTGGAGGTGTGTCTGTTTTTCTATAAGTAAAAGGCTATAAAAATAGGTACCTCAAAATAAAATGGCTCTTAGCATATCTCCTCTGCCCTCTCCCTTCACACCACCCACTTCGGGAAGAAGTATTGTTAACTGAAAATATTCAGTATAATATTCCACTAAAGAAAGTCTTTTGATATTTGCTTCTTAAAAACAACAGTAACGATGGCAATAAAACTACCCCGAAGCCAAGAGCCTGAGCCCCAAATCTCCCCTGAGTGTTCATGGCTAACAAGGCCTCAGGGAAGAAAGCTAACTTTTTTTCAAGGTTTTATTTGAATTAAAAGAAAATATATTGGCTGCTGTTCACTGTTGGGAGTTCTTATAAAGCATCCCCTTGCGCTCCCTTTAGGCTGTTGGAAATGCATGCTTTGGTTTGAGTTTTCATGTGGGACTCCCCGCATGGCACCCAGGAGACTAGTTAGGGGGACCTCGGAGCCCCGGAGACAACTCCCGGGAGGAAAGGGGCTGCTGTCTGAAGCCCTTCATGCGTCTCATGTGACTGTGCGCGGCCCCCTGCATCTAACCTTGAAAATTCACACTCTGCTGCCCCCAGAACCTAACCTCTGTCTAACAGGGACGTCTGAAAGCTGAGAAAGTTCTTCCATAACCAAGAAAGTGCTTTTCCCCATCCACCAGGGACCCCCGAGCCAGAGCAGGTCCTGTCCAGGCCGACTCTGGCCGGAACCTGAGGTTTGGAGCAGTGGCTTGCTTTGGTCATCAGCACCCAGTCCCTTCTTGTGACTTCAAAGGGGCCCCGCCATTGCCGGTATTTTCAGCTCCCGTAGGTCAGCCCCTTCATTTCTCTGTGATGTCTTCATATTGCTGCCAGGAGGCTTGTTTATAGGCCACGATGCTGTAGGAATTACAAGACAGAATTGCAAGACAACTGTTGGAACGGGGCAAAGGGTGTGCCTTGTCCTTCCCACCGGTGACTGCCTGCTTGTCACTCGTAGCCTGAGAGGCTGTCTCCATTGTTCCCAGAGTGTTCTGAGTGGAGAGATGGCCCATTCCAGCCCTATAATATCTCAAGCCCCTTGCATCTATATTTTCCTTTTCCTGGAATCTCTCTCCAACTCCCTACTGCCTGGTGACGAACTCCCATGTGTAATTCAATCAAGATTGGACTAATCCCAAGCAGAATTCGCTGCCTCATCTTTTGTCTTTCCAGAGCTCCCTTATCTCTTCCACAAATCCTTATTATATTGTCTTCAAGTATTTGTAATAAAAAAAATAAAAGGTGTGTGCGGGGGGGATGCATAGGAATTGGGAGCTCTGAGTTGAAGTCTCGGATCTGTGTGACCTTTGGCAGGTCCCTCCGCTTCCGGGATCCTCGGTTTTCTCATGCTTGACTTTCTAGCTACAGCAACCTCTTCCTGGCTGGTGGTCAACACCTGGAAGTGGCTGGATGGGGTGCAAGTGTAAGTCCAAAGCTTCTAAGGAAAAGCCTCGTGGGAACTTCCCAGAACCCTGATGTCCCACTTTCCATGAGTCCCAGGGCTCTACAGGGAGGCACACTCACCGTATTTGAGACAAAATTCCTTGTATGACAGGGCTGGCAGGAAAGTCCAGGTATGGACCGACACCAGCTCGCAGCCCTGACTCTGCAGCTGACCCCTGCTGCAGACCCCGATAGCATAGCCAGGTGGCGCTGGCCAGCCGCTGCCTTCACGGTCATGGACGTCAGCGATGCTGGCTAGTAGGTGGCACACCCTTCCGCCAGATCATTCATTAAACAAATGCTTTTTGAGTACTTCTTACATGCCAGGCTCTCTGCTGGACATAGAAGATATGCACTGAGCCACACACACATGGCTCCTGCCCTCAGGGAGCCTACAGTCTGGTGGGCAAGCATATGAAAAGATAATCCCTAACCATCAACTATCACGCTTCGAAGGAAAATAGAGGAAGCTTTGGGAGTACATGATAAAAGGACCTAATTTAGAGTAAGAAAGGAATGCTTCTCAAAACCTTCTTGAGAAAATGGTGTTTAAGGCCACATCTAGTTGGGTTAAGAAGGAGGCATGGGGGGAGGTGGGGGAAAGGGCATGAGGGGCGCTACCGGGGCTGACACCTGGGGTCGGGCAGGGTGCTTAGTGACAGAAATAGAAATCAGGGAGGTTGGCAAAGCCAGGTTAGAGCCGACCCTGCGGTCCATGGGAAGACATTCGGGTTGTATCCCAAGAGCAGTGAAAGCCCAGAGCAGAGCTTTGAGCGGGGGATGATGTGATCTGTTTAACCGCTTGAAGGACATTGCTCTGGGCACCTGGTGGAGGGAGGTTGGGAAGGAATAAGAGTGGACGTGAGACGAATGGTTCGGAGGCGAACCCGGCCATCCACACGCCCCGCCCCAGGGGTGTTAGCCAGAGCGATAAAAAGAAAGGATGAATTGGAGGACTGTTTTGAAGGTAGAATCAATGAGGCCTGATGGATTAGAGGTGCGGGGAGATGAAGATGAGGGCGGACTTCGGTGACTCTGATTCCTCTGCTGGGTGAGTGGTGGTGCCATTCAGTGAGGCGGCAAAGGCTGGAGGGGGCGCCGGCACAGCAAGGCGTCAAGAACCCAACTCTGGGGGCGCCTGGGTGGCTCAGTCGATTGAGCGTCCGACTTCGGCTCAGGTCACGATCTCACAGTTCGTGGGTTCGAGCCCCACGTCAGGCTCTGTGCTGACAGCTCAGAGCCTGGAGCCTGTCTTCGGATTCTGTGCCTCCCTCTCTCTCTGACTCTCCCCTGCTCATGCTGTCTCTCTCAGAAATTGAAAAGAAAAAAGAAAAGAACCCAACTCTGGAAACTGAGATGGTAATTTGAAGTTTTGAAAGTGCTTTAGATTGCTAAGAGAACATGAAGTGAGAACCCAGAGCAGAGCCCCAAAGAATCTCCATTTGGAGGTTTGTAAAGAAGAAGCGATGAGGTGTAGAGAAAGCCGAGTGAAGGCCGAGAGCAAGCACGGGTGTTGGGGCCGCGGAGAGATCACGTGGGATGAGATGAGGGCTGCAGCCTTGAAGAGTGGTTGGCGGCCCTAGTGAGAAGAGCTCTGGTGATCCCCAAGGGGGGACCTCGGACAGCTGGGCTGAGAAGTGAGTAGGCGGTGAGGACGCCGGCAGCAGGTGCACACACGCCTTTGCAGAAGCTGGCCGTGAGGAGGAGGTTGGGGAGAGGGAGGGTGGCAGATCATGTGTCCGTTCCGGTAAGAATGATTCAGGAGAGCGCAGCTAGCTCATGGAGTGAGCTCTCTAAGGCGATGGGACAGGGGGCACCCAGGCACTTGGTGACTCTACTGAGAAGCAGTGTGGTATAGAGGATCTGGGTTCAAATCCTATTTCTGCCACTTACGGGCTGTGAAACCTTTGGCAGATTACATTATACCTTAGCATCTCTGTATCCTCGTCTGCAAAATAGTAATAGTAATTACCTCAGAGGGCTTTGGGGGGATATTACATTCATTAAAACATCTACAACATTTTAAGTAATAGCTGGCACATGATAAGGGCTAGCTACAGGTTTGCTATTATTATTGCTAGGAAAAAGGTGGGGAGGGAGAAGAGGAAGAGAGCAGCAAGTGGGCTGAGCATGGGCAAGGCCAGACAGTTCTTTCTTCAGCATCTCCCAGTTGCACATAAGAAGAGCAAGCAGGATGGGGCGCCTGGGGGACTCAGACAGTTGATCATCTGACTTCGGTCAGGTCATGATCATGCAGTCCGTGAGTTCAAGCCCCACATCGGGCTCTGTGCTGACAGCTGAGAGCCTGGAGCCTGCTTCGGATTCTGTGTCTCCCTCTCTCTGCCCCTCCCTCACTTGTGCTTTGTCTCTCTCAAAAAATAAACTTAAAAAAAAAAAAGAGGAACAAGCAGGAGAGGGCAGGGTTCTCACAGTCACATGAAATGGGGTCACTCTGGTACCAGGCAGGGCTGGGTCACAGTCCCTTCTTGCAAACAGGCTGTCGGCAGCTCTGGCCTGGGACCTCTCCTCCCAGCCTTCCGCCTCCACTGCGTCCTCTGCCCCCTGCTCTGACATGTCCTCATGGGCTTTTATGTCACTGGAATGTAGCTTTTCTTTCTGTGGTTAGAAAGTCTTACTGACTTCCCTGTCGCCCTCACCTGATGATTGATGGCACAGCCTTGGCCTCTTACAGCTGTTAAGTTGGTCAGAATCTCATTTATTTAGTGACTTCACGGAAGGGAAAGGTGAAGGGTCCTCAGTCCTGGTTGTATATTCGAATAACCCGGAGAGCTTTTAAAAAGGCCTGTGCCTAGGTTGCACTCCAGATCAACTGAGTCAGACTCTCTGGGGGTGGGATCCAGACATCAGTGATTTTTAAAATATTTCTAGGTGCTTCCAGCATACAGCGAATGAGGCTTTATTCTCACACGTGTCTCTTTACTGCTAAATGCCCACAAGACAGGGAAGTAATTGGCAATTCCTTACACACCTCATTCACATAAGCACTCAAGTATTTACTCGACTGATTCAAGATTCTGTCCCTGCATCTGTGAGCTAAGATCACGAAGACCCTGCGTGGCCTAAGTAAGACTCTGTGCACAGAAAGTACGACCAAATCCAAATGCACGTGACCCCGTGCACTGGAGTGAGACGTTGAAGGGCAGCCCACCTCCTTCATGTGCCCTAAAGTCTCTTAAAGGCACAGCACCCCACTTAATACGCACACAAAGCAACGAAACTATCGGAAGGAAACCAACTATTGCTATTTTCTCATGGCTTTCATTTGTTCGTTTCTATCTCCAGCTGTGAAACACATTAGTCAGACTTGTTTTCTTTTGTTTTCCTTTGTTTGTTTGTTTAGGTTAACGAAAATATTTCACCCATGTGCCGGTCAAATTGGGCTGGGTAAACCCTCGAGCAGCACAGCCACTAATCCATTACTCACTTGGATGAAAACTGGGGCTCCTGACAAATTTGCATCGCGTGCTAGGTCTACCTAAGCCCAACCCGTTCGGCCAAGCCTCACATGAAAATAGGGGCACAGGGAAAGGCCTAAGGGCTGGGCAGTCCGAGGACAGGTCTGGCTCAGTCCCACACCTTGAGAAAATGAGAACTGAGCCAAGAAGGTCCTCGTAATCGTGCTGCTGCTTACACAGATTCTCAGCTGCTTTCCCTGCCTTCCTCCCCTCCCTCCCTTTCCTCTTTCCCTCCCTCCCCCCATCCTCCCTCCTTCCTTCCTTCACTTCAAATCTTTTCTCAACTATGAAATAGAGCAAAGAGCCTTCATGATTGATGGCTCCTGTCTCAGGAGGCTCCACCTTCTATGTAGGCAGGGACCTACCTTATGATGTGCTGTGAGAATCCCAACAAGGGCCTCACTCCCATCCACTTCCCACTTCTTCCAGCCTGCCTTCAATTATTTCCTACCCCGCTGCCGCTGCCGGTAGTGCAACCATTATTGATGTGTAGACCTCTCTGTGCCCCCAGGCAGACCTTTCCAAATATACAGATCTTTATCAAATCCCTCGAGTTATTGTGGTTATGTTTATTGTATTCCTTTCTCCTCTGGCCAGAATGATACCGGCATGAGAGGGCCTCACGAAACAAGAAGGGGTAAACGGACCTAACCGGTCTAAGCTGTGCTGTCCAATGTGGCGGTCACTAGTTACGCCAGCCACCGAAATGTGTTGAACCTGAGTCCAAACTGAGACGTGCCGTCGGCATAAAATATGTACCAGATTTCAAAGACTTAGTTAAAGAAAAAAAAAAAAACTCCTTGATCAGTTTTGTAAATTGATTACGTGGTAGGGTGATATTTTGGATATATTGGGTCAAATCAAATGTGTTACTAGAATTAATTTCGACGTTACTAGACAATTGAAAATCACATACCTGGCTTGCACTTGTGACTCACACTGGACAGGGCTGGTCAAAGACCATTTTGGTAATGTCCTAGGCTAGCGCTCTTACCATGGAACCAGACTGCCTCTCTTTGGCTTCTCCAGCCTTCCTCCTGCTTGTTATTTCCCTGACCTGAGCGCTCTTACTTTACAAATGAGACAGATCCCCCAGAGAGATCAAAGGGATTGATCGCCCAAGCCCTGCCAGGAGCTCACACAGTCCAGTGGCCTGAGATTTCAGGGACAGTGCCAGGTGCCAAGCCCTTGGAGGGCATGGAGAGAATACTAGGAAGTGAGGCAGGATGGTTCTCATCTCAAAGGACCTAACAAAAGAGGTTGGAGTGGTTCAAGAGGATATCTAATCCCAGCCTCTAATCACAAGGAAGTATAAAACTGCCAGGAAGTAACCAGCTGATGGTGGCCCTCTGTTCGTTATTTACGAGTTTGGGGGTTTCCCAGACTGGCAGACTATTAGCTTGGGAGAAGAGGATGACTTCTTCTTTGTGGGAGAGGCCACTCAGAACCCACTGCATAAATGCTGCAAATAAAGAATTCTTTATGATAATAGGCTGGAGATGGTCCAGGAGGCCCTGACCTGAGCCCCCGAGCCCCAGCCCAAACCACAGACTCCCCTTTCTCACCCAATCGGGATGATGGCCAGGACGGAAAGAAAGGAGGAGAGAGCAAAACAGGTGCCCACGAACTTTTCCATGGTGAGCTGGTAGATTTTGTTGTACACTGTGGACGTGACCACCCCAGTCAGAGCCAGGGACAGCTGCAGGATGACGAACACCTTTCCTGCGGAAGGGACAGAGGTTACCAAGAAGACATGCTGCTGCCCCTTCCATTTTACCCGCTAGCCGAGTCTCTAGAGAGCTCTCAGGAGACTCTGCAGCCCCCCCCCCCCGGNGCAGCCCGTGGGCGGTCGTGTCCTCCTTTGTGGCTTTTCAGTGACTGACTTTCTGAGTCTCTCCCATCCTCTTGTTTTCACCCCCTCTGGTCTAAATGGACACCGGAGTATTCCTAGAGTATTCAAGGCTGCTTCTGGAACTATCTCAAGTGCCTTTTGCAAGTCCGAACCCCATGCCTCAAGCCAAGCAGCTCTGAAACAGGCCAGGCAGAGAACTTCGGAGAGATTTGTCACTTACCATAAGAGGAGCCCTTTATGAGTTTGGACATTGCCGATCGGATGGTTGTGACGGGGATGAGAGCGAACAGCATGACGGCTCGAGCTGGAAAGAAATCACATGAGACCACTCCTCATTGTGCCCAGTCTTGGCCAAGGAGTCAACTGGAAAAAGCAAAAACCTCACCAGGAACCCCCCACTCCCCCCACAACCCCCACGGGCTGGCCCTGGAAAGAGTGGTTTCTCTGCCTGCAGGCTAGCACCCTCTCTGGGGTGGGCTGAGTCCCCGGGCTCTGACGGGGCCATAGATACCACGGACCCATCTGCAAGGTGGCAGGGCACAGCTGGTGTGGTGACGGGTAGTGAGGGGTGTCTTCATTGGCAGAGTTACATGGCATCTAGGGAAGTGGAGCTGGCGTCACGGGAGTGACTTAAGGCTCCTCTCCTTGTCCCTGGGACAGAGGTGCCTTCTGTCACCATTCATGAAGCCCTCCGGCAGTCAGTGCCAGGAACTTTGGCCAACTGCATCCAGGAACGTATACCACATACACAGCCGCCACACACGTTCCCTTCCCACAAGCCTTATTCCTAATCCCAATCTGCTGTGTCTTTAAGTGTGGGGGGAGGGGAGGGACAAAGGTAGAGGTGGTGGGAAGGGAAGGGGCGAGGGGTACTCTGGCTTTTGCACATGGCCCGTTTAACTGAGAGCCGGCCAAACCTAAGGTGCCATTTTGTTAGGTGTTTTCTGAGATGTGTCACCTCAGCCAAGGGACAGCCTCTGATAACTGTCTAGAGTTGTTTTTTTCTAATATGTTAGCCACTAGCCACATGTGACGATATGAGTTAATTAAAATCAAATCAAGTCAAATGTAAAATTCTGTTCTTCAGTTGTACAAGCCACATTTCAAGTGCTCAATAGCCACACATGGCTGGCGGCTACTTTTATTGAACAGACCAGATTTAGAACGTTTCTATCATCGTAGAAAGTTCTCTTCGAACATTGGTCTAGAGAGGTCTCTGCTTGGGGTTGTCTGACCTGTGTCCTCAGATGGAAACTCCATTCTGCTTCCTTGAGAGAATTTGTTACTTGAGTTGGGGAAGGTATTTATGGAGAATTTTTATTCATTTTTGAAAAGCCCATGCTTGGCCTGAAATGATTCCAGTTAAGGGGCCTTTTCGGCCTGATTACCCTAGTATTTCATCCCTTTAAAACTGGAGAGAAGAAATCCAACCCCGTCTCCGAAGGCCAACCTGAAACCTTCCCTACTGACCACGGGCACACTGACCAACCATCCGCTGGCTTCCTAGGGCCATGGGCATCACTCTCACATTTCAGTGGGCAACACAGATAACACGATAAACAATACAACTCAGATTAACTCAACTGCGCATAATCCCGCCTCCCTCGTAACTTCCTAGGCAGTAGGTATGGTCCCTGCTGCTGAGCTGGGGACACCCAGACCACACCATCCCTGGTGTCAGCCCCACGACTCAGCTGTGTCCTTGCCCTGCCGCCCCAGGAATGCCAGACTCACCAATGTAGAACATGTATGTCTCTTTCACGAAAGCCAAGAGGAGGGCTCCCGACCCAAAGGAAACCATCCCAATCATGATCATAGTGGTGTCCTGGAAGCAGCGGGAGAAGACCAGGACGCCCAGGAAGCTGGTGATGAAGATGGTGTACCCCGCTGCCATACCATAGCCCACCTGCACTTGATTCCAACTGAGAGGCTCCCTGAGCACAAAGAGGGGCATCACGTCCACGGTGCCCACCACTGCCAGGTCATATATGATGGCAGCCACAAAGAGCAGGGCAATGATGGTTTTTTGGGGCTTTGCTTTCCCAGGAGATGGAGGGTGCCCCACCACACTCTGCTTGTCTGACTGATCAGGATCCAGGGTCCGATATGTGCCAACCGTGCCTGACACCGTCTCCACAGCAGGGAGCGCCTTGCTGGGACTGGCCATCGACTCAGGGACCTTCAAGACCAAGAGGCTGTAGAAAAGTGCAAAAGTGGCGCAGCTAACGCTACAGGCCGTCAGCACCAGGCCCTGCCCCGAGTGGTGCCCAGTCATCTGCTTGAAGAGGTGCCCCGAGGCCATGCTCCCGCAGAATCCCGCCAGGCCCAGGATCAGGTCAAGGAGAATGAGGCGCAAGGAGCGGCGCTTCTCGGAGGAGCCGAGGGATCCCAGGGCCATGACGCCCGACCAGAAGGCCGAGAAGCCTCCGCACAGCCCGTTCAGCGCCGCCGCCCCGTACAGCACCTCCACGGGCCAGTCCAGCAGCACCTTGAGCAGCAGCCCCAGGCGGGAGAGCAGGAAGCCCAGCAGGGACACGCAGATGGAGATCTTGCGGTGGTAGCGGTCGCTGAGCCAGCCCAGCCCGTAGGCGGACAGCAGGGGCGTCAGGCCCACCACCAGGTTGTAGACGATGTAGAAGTTGGAGATGGCCCTCTGCTGTTCGTCCTCCAGAGCGTCCCTGGGCGACGGGCTGGCGCTGTGGTTGGAGGAGGCCTCGGCTCCGAAGGACGCCTTCACCACGAGGAGCAGCCCCGCGTCGTAGAGGGAGGCGGCCACCTGCGTGGACGCCACCACGGGCTCGATCCAGGTCCTCACCCGGAGGCTCCACGGGCAGGTGGCCTCGGGGCCCATGAGGGCTCTCGGAGAGAGGCCGGCAGGGCTGGCCGGCCGCGGCTCTGGGGCCGGGCACGGTGCGNTTTTAAGGCCGCGCCCCGCTCCCGCCCCCGCCGGCGGAACAAGGCTGGCGGCCGCTCAGGAAGCCGGGCGCGGGGGAGCGCACCGCCCGATTCGGCCCCCCGCGTCGCCACCCNCCTGCGAGCGCGGCCGCCTGACAAGGGCCCGATTGCCCCACAGCCAGGCGTGCCCCGACCTTCCCCTAGCTTGTCCCGGCGGCGACTGGGGCTGAGACCCCCGGCAGGGAGCAAGATTCCACGGTTCCTGGAGGGCAGGTCTAGGCGAGTGGTGGGGAGAACCTAGGATTCTGCCTGGGATCGGGGCTGGGGTGTGAGGTTTCCTTCTGTTGCGTTTCAAAGCAACAGGGACCCGTGCTGCTGCAGGGAGCTGGGCAGCGAGACTTTGAGAGAAGCGCTAATATCTCTTTGAGGTGTTGGTTTCAGTTCTTTTGGATGAAAACCCAGCAGTGGGATCGCAGGATCGGATCACAGGGTCGGTCCAGTTTTAATTTTTTGAGGAACCTCCATACTGTTTTCCATAGGAGCTGCACCATTTTGCACTCCCACCAACAGTGCACAAGGCTTCCAATTTCTCACACCCTAACACTTGTTGTCTTGTTATCGTCTTTTTTTTTTTTTAATATTTTTATTTATTTCTAGGAGAGAGAGAGAGAGACAGCATGAGCAGGGGAGGGCCAGAGAGAGAGGGAGATACAGACTCTGAAATAGGCTCCAGGCTCTGAGCCGGCAGTCAGCACAGAGCCTGACGCGGGGCTCGAACCCACGAACCGTGAGATCATGACCTAAGCGAAAGTCGGACGCTTAACCGACTAAGCCACCCAGGCGCCCCTCATCTTTCTTTTTTTAATGATAGGATAGCCATCCCGACAGGTGTGAGTGGTTTCTCATTGTGGTTGTGATTTGCATTTCTCTGATGATGAGTTGACCATCTTTTCATGCTTGCTGGCCACCTGTCAAGTCTTCCTTGGAGAAGTATCTATTCAGATCATTAGCCCAGCTAATAATTAGGCTATTGGTTTGTTTTTGTTTTTGTTCTTACAGTTTCATTGTACGTGTTCCTTATATATTCTGGAGATTAGCCTCTTATCAGATGGAAGGCGTGCAACATTTTCTCCCATCTTATAGGTTGTTTTTCAGTCTGATGTGTCCTTTACCGTGTAGAAGCTTTTAGTTTGATAGAGTCCCACCTGTTTATTTTCAGGATCTTGAAGAAATGTCAGTACTGCTATGTTCATTGCAGTATGATTCACAATAGCCAAGATGTGGAAATAACCTAAATGTCCATCAATGGATGAATGGATAAACAAACTGTGATATGTATACATACAATTGAATACAACTCAACCTTTAAAAAGAAGGAAATTGTGCAATTGGTGACAATATTTATGAAGCTTGGGGACATTATGCTAAGTGAAATAAGCAAGTCACAGAAAGACAAATACTGCATGACGTCACTTACATGAGGTATCTAAAATAGCCAAATTCATAGAATCAAAGAGTGGAGTGGTCGTTTCCAGAGGCGGAGGAATCACTAATCTATGGCGTAAAGTTTCAGTGAAGCAAATAACGAAGCTCCAGAGGTCCGCTGTACCGCGTTGTATGATACGTGGTGCACTTAGAAGTTTGTTAAAACTCTCATGTTAAGTGTTCTTACCACAAATGACAAGCAAGCAAACAAACAAACAAAAAATGCACACAAACAAAACCTCAGGAGAAACTAGGCTCTCAGCCTGTGGACCAAGCCGAAGGCCTCTGGGAGAAGAGTCCTGCTTTAAGCACCTGCACGGGTGGGCCTGGCGTTAGGATGTGCCCCAGGCTGGGCCCCGGCCCACAGGATCCAGCCCTGCACCCCAGGGCCAAGGGACAGACAGAGAGGTCCGGCCAGCCCCAGGTGTCCCTCCAGATGACAAAACTCTCTGGTAGAGGATAGATCCCACCAGAAAGAATAGAGTCACCAGGGTCATCTGCTCCCGAATAAAGTCCCCAGGGCTCTTTCTGTTTCTTTGCAATTGCTCTTCCTTCTCAAGGGCTCACTGCCCTGGATTGGCCCGAGCCCTCTGCTATTCTGGCTGCTTCGCTTCCTCCTTTAAGTACACACTTCTGCAAAGGGAAGCAGGCTGATGGGTGGTGCAGGGGCAACAATGCACCAAAAAGGGGGCGCCTGGGTGGCTCAGTCGGTTAAGCGTCCGACTTCGGCTCAGCTCATGATCTTATGGCTCGTGGGCTCTGTGCTGACAGCCTGGAACCTGCTTTGGATTCTGTGTCTTCCTCTCTCTGCCCCTCCCCCTTCATACTCTTCCCCCCAAAAAAAATAAATAAACATTAAAAAATTATTTTAAAAATGCACCAAGAAGAAAGACCCTTCTTCAGGGTCCCCCCCACCCTGGGATGGAGAGTCAAAACTCACAACCTCTCTCCTTGTCTGTGTGGCCCTGACACAGCCATGGCAGCATGACAAGCAGGACCCCAAAGCCACACAAAGGAGACTCAAGTGTGCAGGGAGTGTTTATAAAGTCAAATGGATAATGTATTCCTGGAAGGAGGGACTAAAATCTAAATGAGTGTGTGCAGATATGTGCCTCCTAGGTGAGCCATAATCTCCCGTCCCCCTCCCTGTCACCGCTCAGCCCCCTGCGGCCGACCCAGACAGCTGTGCCTTCTGCAGATAGACCCACCTAGTCTCTCCCGTGAAGACGGGCCCTGCAGTCCCCCTCAAAGCTTTCTCACTTCCTTCTTCCTCCTCCTCGCCTAGGCCCACCTTGGGAGGTACTGGTTTCACTCAGCCCAGGCCTGGCTCTCCCACTCCATTCCTGACCCTGTTTTCTCAGAGGCTGCAGCAAAGCAGTTCGACCAGCCCATCCCTGTGCGGCGCGGAGGCTCCGGGGGATGGGGACGGGATGGGGGAAATGGTCCTCAGCAGTCAGATAGGCCATGAGAACGGCAGCCTGAGCTGTAGGGGCCATTTCGGCCATTTCTTCAAGGAGTCTGTCTATTCTTGAGGTTGCGGACACGAGAGGATAGACTTGATCCGAATCCCCTGGGAGGGTCCATGTTGTCTCTGTTCTTCTCATCCTCTTGTAAAACTAAGGACATTTGAGGGGCCCCTGGGAGATTCCCACCAGATCTAGGACAGGTCAGTCATCATGACGCCAGCCAGCCCTGGGACCCTCCAGGCTTGAACCTCAATCCTCTGAACCCAGAAACGAACTAGACCCAGGGCAGGCTGTATTTCTGCCAGTTTAGGCTACTCTGGTGTGGATTATATTTTCGCCATGTCCCAATACCCCCTCCAACTCTGCAGGCTCCAGCTGAGTTAGTGCCTGGCCATCCACAACTACCAGCAGGCATCGCTCTTGAGCCAAGTTGACCCTGACCCTGCCACTTTAGTCTCAAGGTTGACTTTATAAAAGTACAAAAGTTAAACCCTTTTATCTTTTAGATTGATGAAGTCACACTATTTGAGCAGAAAGGGACTCAAAAGAAAAAAAAAAGAGGAGCAGCTAACATTTACTAAGCCCTGACTGTGTTCTAATCACTTTACAGGAATGAATGAATGTAGTTCTCTCAAGAGAGTCCCTAAGCTAGTCTATCACTTCATTTTCTGGTGGGAGAAACTGGGACCAGAGAGGTTAAGTAATTTGCACAAGACCACACAGCTAGTAAGTTGGGGAGTCAGTATTTGGCACTAGTCTTTGCAAGCCTATAGCTTTGGGGAAATACAAATATAGGGAATTTGTTCAAGGATGTCCTCTCAACCGGCACAGGAATGAGGAGAGGAACAGAAATGCCTTAGTCATCATGTAATTATTATTGATCAACAGTGTATTACATAAATGGAGAGGAACAAAGGGGTGGATGGAACTTTATTTATCAAATGTATATCCAGGCACTTTACAACCAATTAGGAAATACTTCTATTTTCTTAACGGATGGCTCCAAAATTCATTTTAGAAAGGACCAGTGTTTTTTGGGAAAACACCTTCGATCAGTTAGAAGGTGAAATCCCCAAGCCTGGGTTTCAGCCATGAAGGAGGCTCCAGGGAGGGGTAGAGCTCTATGAGTGAGTCAAGGAGAGGGACTTGCCTGTTGCTCTCCAGAGGGAGGGGTGGGAGAGAAGTGGGGTGCGGGGGGAGAGGGACGTGTGGGGAGGAAGTGAGTCTGGGGCGTTAGTGGGATAGGCCAGGACAGGAATCCCCCCCATCTGGATGGTCAGAGGGACTTTAGAAGAATAGAAATGTCCAACAGGGGTTTTAAGCAGATCGCCGTCTTCTTGTGTGTACGTGAAGCCTTCCTGAGACTGCTCTCTGCCTCCCCAGTTCTTTAGAAAAGTTATTCAGGAATGTTTTGTGTGGGGGCTGTTTTTTGGTGGAAATCAGTAAAAAAGCTGTGGTTGGTGTCTATGTGGACACAATGCCGAGCAGCAGCTGTGAGTCAGCGTGGGGAGGAGGATACCATGAGGACCTCAGTCTCCCAGGGATTTGCTGGAATGTGGAACAAGGCTTAGGACTCTAATAGGCTGTGGACTTGGGGAGTTAGGCCATTGGCCCAGATCTTAAGGACCAGAGACACCCGTGCGGCTGTCCCGCGGCCTGCACTCACGAGGGAGCTGTTATTCTCTGTTGTTACTACTTCTGGGGCTGAGTTCAGCCTTTCCCCAGGACATTGCAAATGAGGAAAATCGGATGCCCTCAGGGACACAAGTATGTCAGGGAACCAAGGGAAGATGTACAAACTCATCCTAGGAGTCAGAGACAAGCCTTCTCAGTGACCATCCAAGCCCTGTCTGTGAAGGCTTTCCCAGTGGCTAGTCCATCACCCCCAGCAAGAGGCAGCCCAAGTCCACTTGCATGACACAAACAATCTGCTGGTCATGATTTTTACTTCCCAAATATAGCTTCACACAGGGAGAAATGTGCTAGTGATTTGAATAGTTACTCCAAATAATTTCCTATGGCAAATTAATAAGTTGGCATTCTGGTTTATCTATCTGCCTTTCTAAGTGGTTCATGTGGGCCTCTGTCTGGAAATGGCTTCCTCTCCATGTGCTGATGAAATGGAGTTTTTGTATAGTGTCGGGCTGAGAGCTAGGTCCCATCTGTAATCAGTGTATCAACATAACATCTGTAATCAGTGTATCATCAACATAACGAGGGCCACCGCTCGGGAGATTGTCTCGTTGGCCTTTCTGCTGGAGGTGGCCCCACCATGCTGCCCAATTTTGTAGATGAGAAAACAGAGTCCGAGGTAGCTATTTGCTCAAGCTCACACAGAGTCAGAATTCACACCTGGGTTTGTGTGACTTCAGAGTCTGTTATTTTCATGGTGCTCCAATTCTGACATAATTGAATAGAAGAGAGATGCTTTAAAAATGCATTTCTCTGTTGAACACTTCCATCAAATACTGTGAACCTGTTCCTGCTGAGGGTATTTTCAAACTCAGTGCTTCATTTGTTCATTCATTCATTATCTATCCATCCACCTACCCATTCAGCCACCTACCCATCCACCCATCCATGCATCCATCCACTGAATTACAAGCAGTTTTTGAATAGCAACCATTAGCAGGGACCAGGGATGCAAGATCGTTTGTCCTCAAGAAGAGTTATCAAAAGGCACTTGTACTAACCCTCCAGTTCTGCTTCATACATGAAGTCACTGATGCCAGGCCATGCCTCCTCTTTCATCACAGACTCTGGCTTTATAAGACTCCCCCCACCACCACCACCAAGCTATGCTACCAACCTGAATAGCTTCTTGAACAACCTGCTCAACGCTGTAGAAGAGGAAAGACATGTGCTGCTTCTGCTGCTCAGGATACATGGACTCTTCTTCTGGTAACAAGAGCCCACTGAGATCCAGCTCTGGCCAATCACAGTGAGTGCCTTGGTAAAAGGCGAAAGATTTATGCGATCTGAAGAGAAACCAGAGTATTACAGTGAGTGCCTTGGGATCACAGTGATTGGTTTAGAGATAGAAATGTGACCCACGTTCAGACCAATAAGAATGAGGCCCAGGACTTTGGCTTAAATGGTTAGGGAAGAGGATTCCTCTGCTCTGCTGGTCTTGGACTAGTGAAGATGAAAGCCTGGTGCTGGCAGCTCTTGCTACTGCTAGAGAAGAGCTTGCCCGGCATGGGAACCTGTACAGGGAGCCTGAGGAGAGCACACTGAGCTATGCCCGAGGCTTAACTACTCCCTCAAAGGCCTTTTTAATAACAAAAGCTTCTGCATTCTCTTTTAATTGCCGCTTTGATTCAGGTTTTCTATCAATTGCAAATGGAAGAGATCTGGTGGAATCACACCCATGGCCTCTCTTCGCTAGGGAACCTCTCCCTTCCTGAGTCACGAACCACCTTGGATTCTGGATCTGCTCATCGGCTATAGCTGTGCCACCTCCAAAGTCATCCATGCAAATATCCCACCCTGACTACAGCCTCCTCTTCTTCCGTGTTGCCTGTTCAGCTACTTTCACTTCCACGATTCTGTGGTCCAGTCGGGAGCCACATATCTCTGTACCAAGGGATGGTTTTCCAAACCATAGCCTTTTCCTTCCCTTCTCTTCCTACTATTTAACTTTGATTTCCTGGAATATTATTTCAGCAACACCTTTTATAATAGATCAAACTCTCTGGTGCTTCTGTCTTTTCAACGCATACCAGCCCTGGATGAACCCAATGACCTGATGGCATTTCAAGTAACTGAAGATGGACAGAGAGGTTTGAATGACATAGGGCAGATTTGAATGACACCTTTACTAACTCCAATCTCTAACGAACCCTGAGAACCACCTGGCAGTCCTACCTGGTTTCTCCAGCCAACCCTCGGCCTTTCATTCTCCAAAATTACAAGTCCAGATTTTTGCTGTTCTTTTCATACTTTCAAGCCTTTCTACCATATTCTATTTTACTTCCAGCTCTTTCATGTCAGAGACCATGACAGGTTTTCTGTGGCCATCAGTGCTCCTATGTCACCCTACTTGACTCTGAGCAGCCTTTGAGCATTTTGACCTCTTTCCTAGACCTTTGAGTTTATTCTCTTGTTTAGGTAACACCACACCCTCCAGGCTTATCTCTGTCCTCTATGACAACTCTTCTCTTTCACCTTTGGAGATTCCTCAAACTCTTATCAGTCTTTAAAGTTAGAATTCCTCATGCCCCTTTCATAGGCTTTCTCCTTAGTCTCTCCTCTAAACAATCTCATCCACACAGGTAACTCTACCATTTGTATATAGATGACTTATTAAGTTGTCTTCAGATGAGGCACAGCAAGTACCCACTGGATATCTTCTCCACATAAGACCAAACTCACCCCCATTACAGTGTTTCCCTACCACTGTGATAGCACGACCATCCATCCAGATGTGTAAGCTATAAGATGAAAGATATACTTGATATCTTTCTCTAGCGTTTTACACAATCCCTTTCCAAAGCATATTGATTTCACCTCTTGAATATCTCTGGAATCCATCCACTTCTTTCCATTTGGAGTGCAGCACCCTACTCTGAGTTGCCGTCTCCTGCTTGGCCTATGCAATAAACTACTAATTGGTTTATCTGTATCCATTTTCATTCCTCTCCAGGACTGAAACCAGATTTATCTCTACAAAATACACATTCTGTTCTAAAGCTGAGTCCCCTTACCGGTGGCCCGCCAGTCTCACATAGTCTGGTCATTACTTACTTTTCCCCTCGCATCTTGTACCATGCTCCCTTCTTATTGTCTTTACCCCAGCCTTACTGGCTTCCTCTTTCCCAAAGGTGCTTTGCTCTTCCTACCACAGGCCTTTGTACATGCTGTTACTTCTATCTAAAACCTGCTAATGTCCTGTTTTTGCCTAGCTACCATCTACTTAGTGTAGATGGTACACTCCCACTTCCTCAGGAAAACATTTCCTGACTTTTCTAGAAAAGTCATTGTTCCCCTCCCCCCATTATAGGGATCCTTGACACCATATAACTCCTCTTCTTGGGACAGTTGCAATTTTGACAGTGGCTCTGGTGATAAATTTGATTCATGTATTTGGTGCCATTGGACTGTAAAATCAGTGAGACCTGGGGCCATGCTTTTGTTGCCATCAAAGCCAAAACACGTTGTCTGGCACCTAGCAACACGCAATCGTGTTTGTTAAATAAATGAATAAATATGATACTATGTTGATCTTTCTTATCTGGGGAACCCATGGGTTTAGACTTTTAGAGATAGGAAAGCTAAATGTTAGTTATTATGTAGACCGGCCTCCTGAAGAAGCTGAGGCCCGAAGTCCTCAGTAAGGACTCGTCTTTAAGTTCTGTGACTCAGACCTTCCGTCGCATTGCTCTCCCTCTCTCCGGCAGTGATGGTGGATACACTAAACTTAACCCTCTGCAACAGAGTAGCATGTGACCTGGGGCTAAGTTTAACATCCTTTGGGACTAAGTTTAACATTCTTTGGAATACCACATGGCAATGAGAAAGAATGAAATCTGGCCATGTGTAGCAACCTGGATGGACCTTGAGGGTGTTATGCTGAGCGAAATAAGTCAGGCAGAGAAGGACAAATACCATATGTTTGCACGTATAGGAGGATTAGGAGGAACTTAACGGAGGACCATGGGGGAGAAGTAGGGGGGAAATGGTGGGGGAAAGGGAGAGAGGCATACCATGAGAGACTATTGAATGCTGAGAACAAACTGTGGACTGACGGGTGTTGGGGGGGAGGGGGGAAGATGGGCATGGAGGAGGGCACTTGTGGGGATGAGCACTGGGTGTTATATGGAAACCAACTTGACAATAAACTATTTGAAAAAAAAAAAAACATCCTTTGGGATGAGACTCAACCTCTTCAGTACTACACTTTGGACAGATTGTCAGCACTCAATAAAATCTACAAAGGTCAACTCAGAATTCTGCTATTTCTCCAAGCCCTGATTTATTGAAAGCTTTGCCATGGGGCTGGATGTACAGCCAGCAGCTACGGCTGACATTTCCATGTTTCCTGTCTCTGTACCCTCTGGCAGCTCCTCAGATAATACACCAAGAAACCTTTCTGGCAAAGGAGCTTTGGGATCACATTCATCTCAGCTAACCAGCTCTTGTTGCTTCTCTTTGGTCGCGATATAACAACTCTTAACACACACACATTTGTGCTTCTCCCTGTCTCAGCCAAAAGTTAACTACCGCCCCCCACACCCTTCACCCAGCCCGCCTTCTCTCTCCTCAGGAGCTTCCCCACAGGGATTCTCTGGGGTAAAAGATCCCATCTTTCAGGTGCTGATGGAGACTTGAAGCGCCCTAATTTAGGGAGTGGGGTTCTGAGCTGTACTCCTCATCCAACACATGATCAGCCACCTGAAAGTGAAAAATCCTTTATGTGGTTAAAAAAATTAAGAAATGAGAATAGAATTTCTGTTCCTAAGTACATAAGCCTTGTCTCAAAAACCATGTTGTGTAATTTAGGGAGGACAGGAGGCAAGGAAAAAAGGGCAGCATTCCTGCTATTTTAAAACTGAAATATGTGTGTATATGAGTCACCCTGACTCAGTACCTGCTTGCCTGAACTATTATTTTGTCAGTCAGATTTTGCTTTGTGAAACAGAAGAAGTAGATCATGGAGAGGCATGACCCTCAGACAGCCCTGGAAACAGCTCTGTAACAAGCTCAGTTGAATTAGGCACATAATCACTTTCTGATTTCAGGGAGTGAAAGTGTCAGGAGAACACAAACCTAGTGTAAAAGGCTGAGGAAGAAATGAAACAGTTAAGGGCATTCCCCATGTGTAGATATTGTGAAATTTGCAGAACCACAGAATGGCCAAGAAGAAAATAATATGCCTCCGCTTCCCCTTGCAGAAGTCACGTCAGTGTGTTGAACATTTAGGTTGAGTCATTGTAGTGAGAATTTATCACATGACTTCCCTTTAATAAAGGGCAGGCAGAATGGTTCTCTCTCTCTCTCTCCCTCTCCTCTTTCAACTGGTTTGCGTTCAGGCACTTCTCTGCTCCATGGGTTTTGCCTTCAATCGTATTCTATCTGCTCTGCATTTTCCAGATGTTCCTTGGTCATCCTGAGTCGCTGATGGCCTCTATCCTGTTTGGTTTTGACTCAGTGGAGTTATTCTTATTTATGCTTATATTCCCTCTGCATTCAATAATATTTTGAGTGGAAGGAGGGGTAATGCATGTATCCATTTACTGTTTTGAGAGAAAAGCCATATTCTATCTTGGACAGGCTTTTGTATAATAAAGATCATCTGTGGCTCATTTGACATAAACCTATGTTTGTGATTATATTACCTAACTCCCAATTTCAGAACATTAAATGAAAAATATGAAATGAGTGTGGTCTATGGCACTGGTACTTAATACATATAAAATTGTGTCCTTGGCTGATCACTTAAATGTGGTAGAAGATATATCCTGTTTATTATGAGGTAATGATCCTTGCCACGATTTTCTAGCAATGTTAGACGGTGAGATAAAAGTGTCCCTAATGGCTGACCTCTTTCATGCTCAGTTTTCTTTTTCTTCTTCTTTTTATTAAAAACACTCTTTTAGTGTTTATTTTTGAGAGAGAGACAGACAGAGTGTTAGCAGGAGAGGGGCACAGTGAGGGAGGCACAGAAACTGAAGCAGGCTCCAGGCTCTGAGCATCAGGCACTGAGCCTGATGCGGGTCTCGAACTCATGAATTGGGATATCATGACCTGAGCCGAAGCCAGACACTTAATCAACTGTGCCCCCAAGAACCCCTCTTCTACTTCCTCTTCTTCTTCTTCTTCTTCTTCTCCTTCTCCTTCTTCTCCTTCTTCTCCTTCTTCTCTTCCTCCTCCTCCTCCTCCTCCTCCTCCTCCTTCTTCTTCTTCTTCTTTTTTAGGAGCAAGAGAAAGAGCACATGCAAGCCAGGGGTAGAGGGAGAGAGAGAGAGAGAGAGAACCTTAAATTCCCAGCAGGGAGCCTTAATGAGGCTCAATCCCATGATCTTGGGATCATGACCTGAGCTGAAATCAAAAGTCTCATGTTCAACCAACTGAGCCACCCTAACACTCCCAGATTCTCTTCTAATAATAAACATGTAAATGTCATTTCTAAGGTAGATACATGTTTTAAATAGGTGAATATTATTTTCTGAGTATAACATTATAAAAATAAATGTAAAAATACAGAGAAGCTCTGAAGAAAAATAAAAATCCAATCCAACAGAGAGAGATGAAATTGTCAACATTCTAACACTTTGTCTTTACATTTAAAAGTTTTTGGGGCACCTGGGTGGCTCAGTCAGTTAAGTGTCTGACTCTTGACTTTGGCTCAGGTCATGCTCTCACGGTTCATGAGTTCAAGCCCCACATCGAGCTCCATGCTGACAGCACAGAGTCTGCTTGGGATTCTCTCTCTCTCCCTCTTCCTCTCTCTCTCTCTGCCCCTCCCCTGCTCATGCTCTCTCTCTCTCAAAAATAAATAAGCTTTTGGGGCGCCTGGGTGGCTTAGTCGGTTAAGCGTCCGACTTTCGCTTAGGTCATGATCTCGCGGTAGTGGGTTCGAGCCCCGTGTCGGGCTCTGTACTGACTGCCAGCTCAGAGCCTGGAGCCTATTTCAGAGTCTGTATCTCCCTCTCTCTCTGACCCTCCCCTGCTCACGTTATCTCTCTCTCTCTCCTAGAAATAAATAAAATAAAAATATTAAAATAAATAAATAAATAAATAAGCTTTTAAAAAGTTTAAATTTGAAAGTTTGTATTCTCACTTAATATATCAAGGGCATTTTTCCATATCATGAAATGACTATATGAAATTCCTTTTTTTTTAATGTTTACTTATTTCTGAGAGAAAGAGAGAGAAAAACAGTGTGAGCAGGGGAGGGTCAGAGAGAGAGGGAGACACAGATTCTGAAACAGGCTCCAGGCTCTGAGATGGCAGTCAGCACAGAGCCCGATGCGGGGCTTGAGCCCACAAACCGTGAGATCATAACCTGAACCAAAGTCGGACACTTAACCGACTGAGCCACCCAGGTGCCCCCTCACACTGGCAATTAAATAGCTGGTCCAGGAAGTGACATCTACTACTTTTGCTCAACACTCGTCAGCCAATTGGATTTCATCCAGATCAGACAATTTTGTGCTGTAAAGAACACCTTCAAGAAAATTAAAAAACAACCCACATAATGAGAGAAAATATTTACAAATAATATATCTAATATGGGAGTTGTATCTAGGATATATAAAGAGTCTACAATTCTATAATCAAAGGATAGATAACCCAGTTTAAAAATGGGCAAAGGATGGCTCAGTTATTAAGCCTGGGTGGCTCAGTTATTAAGCATCTGAGTTCGTCTCAGGTCATGAGGTCATGATCTCATGCGTTGTGAGTTCAAGTCCCACATCAAGTGAGCTCGAGCCCCGCTTTGAGTAAGCCCCGTGTCTTTCTATCTCCTCTCTTGCTCTCTCACTGTCTCCTCTCTCTCTCTCTCTCTCTCTCTCTCTCTCTGCCCTTCCTGGTATTCTCTCTCTCTGCCCTTTACTCACTTGCACCCTCTCTCTCTCAAAAAAAAAGGGGGGAGGGGCAAAGGATACCAACAAATGTTTCTCCAGGGCACGTATATAAATGACCAATCAGCACAAGAAAAGATACTCAATACCATTAACCATCAGGGAAATGCAAATTAAAACTATGAGATATCAAAAAAAAACAAACAAACAAACAAACAAAAAAAACTATGAGATATCACTTCACACCCCCTAGGATGGCTACAATTAAAAAAAAAAGAAAGATAATAATAAATGTTGCCTTGCATACTGGTGATGGAATGGAAAATGATGTCGCCTCTTTGGAAAACATTCTGGCAAACCCTCAAAAGGTTAAAACATAGAGTCACCACGTGATCCAGCAATTCTACTCCTAGATAGATACCCCGGAAAATTGAAAACATATGTCCATACAAAAACTTGAACATGAAAGTTCATAGCAGCATTATTTATAATAGCCCCAAAGTGGGAACAACCCAAATTTCCATCAACTGATGAACCGAAAAACAGATAGAATGTGGTGTATCCCTACAGTGGGCTATTATTCCAGCATAAAAAGTAATGAAGTGCTCAACATGCTATAACATGGATGAACCTTGAAAATATTCTAAGTGAAAGAAGTCAGACCAAAAAGGCCTCATATACTGTGATTTCATTTATATGCAATAGGCAAATCCAGAGAGCCAGAAAATAGATCCATGGTCACCGGTGGCAACGGGAAGGGCACTGTTGGGCATGGGGGTTCTTTTTTGAGTGACAAAATGTTCTGGAATTTGTGGTAGTTGTTGCAGAAGCTCGTGAAGATACTAAATTCCACTACACTGTACCATTAAAAAGAATGAATTTTATGGTATATGAAGTTTATCTCCATAAGTCTTAAAACTGACTTATAAAGCACATTCTTCAATTTCATTTTTTAAATTAAGGTGTTTGATGGTGTTTCAATGATTTATGCAGTATAATTTTAGAACCTTAATTTTTATTCTAATTGTAGGCATAATCTTACTGTAAGACTATGCTCGAACTTTTAGTGTCATTGAAAGATTTTAAATAGGGCTTTCCACTGTGTATATTTCATTAAAATAGTATAATAGAAGAGCCATTTACAGTCTGAATTTTCACTAAAAACTAGAAATTTCTCTGGGACCAATTTCTTAAATAATCATAGCACATTCCATTTATGACTCAGTTTATAATTATGCCCCCATTTTCATGATTACTGTCAGTAATGATATTACTCACTAGAAAGTTGCTTGAGGATGGGAACCCTGTCCATTTCAACTCTCCAGCACCAAGCAGTCTGTCGCTTGGAGCAGACATTCACGAAATATTTGTGAAAAATGAGTGGGTGACTAGTTAGAAGAGCCAGAACTCAGAGCCTTTTCTAAAGCTATTTGATATTTGATACTTCCTGGACAATGATAAAAGAAACTAATATAAAAGATACTAGTACGGAAGTGAGGTAAGATGGAGAGAAATATAAAGGAAGTCAATTCCCTAAAAGGAACCCTTTCTCTGTTTTGGAAATTTTTTTTTTTAATTTGTTGAGCATCTCCAGCCATCGTCCAGTATTTCTTAAAGATGATCGGCTGTTGTTTTGGATTTATATCTGACTCTTCGTTCATGGTCTTATTTTTCATTTGAGTGTTAGATTGGAATTTAATCAAGTAATTCTGAATTCTTGGGTTATCTTCTTCTCTAAGCTATTGTAGGTTAATTCCCTTTCATCATATTTATTTTTCCCTTCCAAGTTTGAAGGTAATTTTCTTTACCCAGGAAGGCAAAGTTGCTCAGAGCACAGGCTCTGAAGTCAGGCTAGTCCTTGAGTCCTGGCTCTGATGCTTACCAGCCATATGATTTTAGTCTCCCCTACCTTATTTTCCTCATCAGTAGAATGGGAATAACATTAGGACCTATCCCAAGAGTTGTTGTCCTCACAACAAAGTGAGTTAAAGCATGTAATATGTTTAAAGTAGTCTCAATAACTGTTGATTTCTGTTACTGTCAGCCTGATGGAGAAGAGGGTGTTAATTTCTGGTTTTCTAGCTGTCAGCTTGTAGGTTTATCTCTTTCGTGTGTTCACACTATAATCAGGGCTTACCATGTCAATGCCATCTTTTGTGTTCATATTAATCTTCCAGAAGCTTGGGCTCATTGAGGGATTTGGTCTTTATTGGCCAAATGAGATTGTTCCAAAAGGGGCAGTGAGGTTAGTGAGTTAATATTTAGTACATTAACTAATTAGTTAATATTTAGTACATTTGAGGACCTGTTAAAAGAATCATATTTTTTAAACAGGAAGAAAGGAGAACTAAGCGATGAGTGTAAGATGGAACAGTCTCAGTTGGCCAGTAAAGACCAAATCTCTCAATGAGCCCAAGTGAAAAGGAGGTGGGACAGACCATTCCTTAATCCACTTAAAGGACTGCCATGTTGATGGGGAGTTGACTTGTTCTTTGTGATCCCAGAAGAAATTGCTGGGGCCATTAGAGGTAAGTTTTGCTTTGATCTAAGGCAAGAATTCCTTTTTTTTTTTTATAAATAGTTTATTGTCAAATTAGTTTGCACATAACACCCAGTGCTCATCCCCACAAGTGCCCTCCTCCATGCCCATCCCCCCCCATCCATCAGTCCTCAGTTTTTGTCAGCATTCAAGAGTCTCTCATGGTTTGCCTCTCTCCCTTTCCCCCACCATTTCCCCACTTCTTCTCCCCCTTGTTCCTCTGTCAAGTTCCTCCTAATCCTCCTATACGTGCAAACATATGATATTTGTCCTTCTCTAAGGCAAGAATTCCTAATAGAGCTTTCCAAACACCTACCGCGGTCTAAGCCACCAACTTCTCTCTCCTGCTCTACTACAATTATCTTGTAAACTATTTCCCACATCATTAGGGCCCCTCAGTACATTAGCCATGCTGCAGCCAAAGTTCTTTTTGTAAAGTGCAGATATGATCAAATCATTTCCCTGCTTCTTACCTTTCAATGATTTCCAATTATTCTTGGAATGAAGACCACAATCTGTGTCAGGGCCTGGAAGGCTTACTGAGTCTGGCTCTCCCTCCCGCTCCTGCCTGCCCCCACCCCTACTCAACACTCCTTTGCTCCCAGTGGTTCACCCACACTGGTCTTCATCATTTGCTTCCTCAAACCCCCCTCATGCTTTTATCTCTGGTTATGACATTCCACTTCCATTTTATCTCATCAACTCCCACTCTCCCTTCAGATGTTAACTCAGCCAACCATTCTCAAGGAAGCCTTCCTTGAACTTCATGTCTTGGGCTATTAAGTGTTCTCATAGCATCACGTACCTCTCATCTGCAGTTCTTTCCACTGTTGTAGTTTAATGGCGTTTGTATGAATTTTTGATTAATGCCTGCAAGATCCGTAAGTGCAGATGTCATGCTTTCTTCTTTTCATCCTCACCATGGTGCACAGTGCCTGATACACAGTAGGTGCTCAGTAAATGCTTCTTGAACGAATGTACGGGCAAATGACTGAACAGCAGATAAGCTATTTTAGTGGGAATTATACTGCTTCTAGAGGAGATGTTTAAAGCTGAGGATATGCAAACTCAAAAGCTTTTTAAAGAATCCGAGTCTAGGGATGCCTGGGTGGCTCAGTCAGCTGAATGTCTGACTCTTGACTTCTGCTCAGGTCATGATCTCAGGGTTGTGGGATTGAGCCCCATATCGGGCTCTGTCCTCAGCATATGGAGCCTGCTTGAGATTCTCTCTCTCTCCCTCTGCCCCTTTCCCCAACTTGTGCTCCCTCTCTCTAAAATTAAAAAATAATAATAAAATAAAGGATCTGAGGCTATAATCGCAGGACCCCTGTAATAGAGGTTTACTTGACTGAAAAAACAATGGTAATAAACTCACCTAATTGGTTTGGCCATCTCCGAACCATCAGCACATCGTGCAGTTGAAAACGGCCTGAGCACCACCTAGTGAGCAGAGGAAATGCTCCCTTCCCCATCCGTCGCCGCTGATGGGCTCCGTCGGGTGCCCTGCTCAGCTCCAGAAGGTTCCACTCACACAGACCGTGATGTCAGCGCTGCCTTATGGAATTCGGCAACATAAGGTTGGCCTTCAAGCATGGTTACTGGGGAGGGTTTGGGAAGAGGGAAGAGAGCCACTGGAAGGGGGCTGGTTGAAGAATTAGGGAACAAGTAACGGATCAAGGTTGTACAGTAAAGAGGAAGGACTGGAGATGGCGGGGAAGGCCCCAGGGAAGAAGCTACCATGGGCCAGATGTAGGTGAGGTATTATGTGGGAAGAAGGCACCCAAAGCGAGGACATCTTGTGTTCTGGGCAGTTTTGAGCTTTTAAGCTACTCAAAGATAAGAACTTTTTCACTGAACATGTCTTGGGGAAATATTATATGCGGTAAGTTCTCTCCAACTTACCACATTTCACTGAGAATAGGAGACCCGCTCTAATTGTTTTCTGAAATCAGAGATTCTTGCTTCTGTCTCCTTGTCACATAGGAGCCCAGCAAGCACAAGCCTAGACTTTTTCCAGGGTTTAGGCTCAGAGGACAAACAGGAGCTCCTTGCTACTGGCTCATGCCCTCAGTGTGAGAACTTTCTCCCAGTTCCCAGTCAGCACACAGGGGCCTCTTTTTCCAAAACCCCAGGCTTACCCCACCCTATTTTGGTATCTTTGGACCTCAACCTTTTTAGCTGAGGGCTCAGTTTTTCTTTAGAGGTAGGTAGATAGGGCTCAGTTTCTCACCACCTTACTACCTCTGAGGACCAAGACACCAGAGCACCTATTTTAGAAAAGGGATCAGACACTGGATTCCCAGGTTAGAAGTTGGCAAGTGACCCCAATTTAAATGGGCCAACAATCTCTTCCATATCATATCTTAGCTCAGAAGAGCAAGATGGGGAAGGAAAGTGAAGACAGTCCCATAATAAAGGATAAGAGAAGAGTAACCATGGGGCGCCTGAGTGGCTCAGTCGGTTGGGCATCCAACTTCAACTCAGGTTATGAACTCACAGTTCATTAGTTCAAGCCCCACGTCGGGATCTGTCCTGACAGCTGGGAGCCTGGAGTCTGCTTCAGATTCTGTGTCTCCTTCTCTCTCTGCTTCTCCTCTGCTCGCTCGCTCTCAAAAATAAATTTTAAAAACATTTTTAAAAATTAAAAAAAGAGAGAGAGGAGCAATCATTTCTGAAGGTCAGGGACAGCTGGCCAAGAAGGGCATCCGCATGCCACTGCCAAGGCCAGGGAAAGGCACGTGCGTGTGTGCATGTGTGCGTGCGTGTGTGCGTGTGTGTGTATGTTGAATCTAGGATTGGAAGAGGAATACATGTGAGTCTTAGCCTAAGGAGCAGGACTCTGGGACCCTGTATGTTGGAAACTGAGAGGTGGTTGAGGCTGAAAGAATGTTCAGGGTGCATGTCAATAGACTAAAATCTGTCATATTGTAGAGGGTCATTTGTATGGCTCCCGGCATAAGAGGTGCCCAGAATGAGACCCATCTAAAGCTCAGAGAAAGCACGTGCTGTGTGAGTACAACCTTTTCATTCACATCTTGCATAGCTTTAGTTGCCAGTGCATTATGGGCTTTCCCATCCACACCGCCTCCACAGGCCACTCACCCAATGTTCAATAGCCTTAAATCATCTGATTAGAACTGACTACATTTATTAAGTCTTTTACATAAATTGCCCAGCTCATGGGAGCAAAGCTGGTGGCTAAACCAAGATGAGGACCCATAAGCTGGTTATTCATCTAGCCTCCCCCACCCCCCAGTCACCCTACGTGCCCGTGGGTGTTCTACCTCCTTTACCCCTTCCTACCTCACAGTGGCGAATCTTCTTTGTTCTTCTAGGTCACCTAGGTATCAAAATAACTTTCCTTAACTTGTTCTGTGAAAGATAGTAATGAATTGAGAAACAATTGGACCTATATAACAGAGCTAATAAAGTGGGGTTTTTTAATCCTTAAGAATAAGACAAACATTCTCAGGTTTTAAAAATGGGCGTCTACATTGGGTTCCCTCTGGAGCGGACTCTGAGATAGAGATTTGTGTGTGCGGGAGCGGGGGGGGGGGNTGTTACAGTAAGGCCTCAGCTGACCTTATGGGGGGGTGGGGGTGGGATGACCCTTCAGAGCTGGCCCAGCTTGAGGGGCTGCTAAGTCTTTTCTGTCTCCCTCCCCACAACACTGATCAGCCTCTGGGCTCAGGCTCCCTGGAGAAGGGGGCATGACTTCCAGTGAAGCAGCTCCCTCTCCTCAGCTGAAGCCCATTCCCAGAGGGACTCAGCTGACAGCTGACAGCCATCAGCCCTCTTAGCCTCTGAGGGGCTTAATGTGTAGTCCCAGAAGAGCGAGCTGGCGAGGGTGCCCCAGATTCCACCACAGTGACCTGAAGAGACGATTCAAAGAGGAAGAAGTCATTTTCACCTTGGACAAGTGTTCAGCCTCATAAGTACTGCAAGGTGCAGAATTAAACAGCATAGCACTCTTAGCCTATCAGATTTGTGATTTAATAAAAACAGTTGGTCATGAAGAATGAAGTTATAACTAACATACTTTTAGATCCTGGGATCATAATGGTGATTGAGTTAAGATATGGCATACTGGTTGTAGAAGCCATGGGAATAAATGTGATCATTCAGCAAGAGTGTACATAAAGAACCCAATAATTCTACGAACCCAGAAGAAAATCAATATAAAATACATACTATAAAACATATTTAAGGAAAGCTCAGTACCACTGTTCCTGGAAGGCTTTTCCCATAAGAATTTACAGAACTTACTTAAAGCTTGGCTCTGAAGTCCACAGGAAGGGCAAAGACTTTCTGGCGAAAACTCTTAAACCACAGAGTTAGGAAATGTGGCTGTTTTGACCAGTGGGGAGAAGCTTAGAGGTGTAATAGTAATGTTAAGGTTAATTGTGAGCATAAAATATGCAATGACAAGCTATCTATCAATGACTAAAAAAAAGAATATATTTTTTAAACTTTTAATGTTTGAGAGACAGAGAGAGACAGAAATCACCAAAAAAATATTGGCTACTGCCCTTTCAACGTTCAGATCCCCAATTGAATGATGAAGTTTTGATCAGATCTCCTCAGGTAACGCAAAATTTTACCTCAGATTCCCATACTGTCCTTCGAAGAATTCTCACTTCAATCCCAGAAATTTAAAGTCATCTTCCACTTTCAAACCTGGTGGGCCAGTTAATGTAATCCATGTGTGAGGTGGTGACTCAGCCCTTTAACTTCTAGAAAACACTGGCTTGCAACCCCGCCCCCTACAGTTTATAGGAGTCCAAAGCTTTCTCAACATTCCCTACAAGTTCACTTGGCTTCCAGCCTCCTTTTCTCTGCTCAGCCTCTTCCCATGTTCGCAAACAATTTTAAGTGTTTTATATTTTCTCAAAAATCTGGAGCAAGTTCAGTAATGGAAGCAATCTCATTCTGAACTTGAGATATCACCATTTTCAAAAATATCCTTTAGGGACGCCTGGGTGGCTCAGTCGGTTAAGCATCTGACTCTTGATTTTGGCTCAGGCCATGATCCCAAGGTGGTGGGATAGAGCCCCGCTTGGGATTCTCTCTCCCTCGCTCTCTGCCCCTCCCCTGCTCATGCCCACCCTTTATCTTTCTCAAAATAAATAAATAAACTTTAAAAATTATATATCCTTTAAGTTCCCAACCACACAAAACACCCCATCTAGTCATACCGTCTCTCTCCATCCTTTCTTCTCCAACCTATCCCAACATATTTCATTATTGTGGCAGAACCATTTAATCATCCTGCTTTGTCACCATCATGCTTGCTCTTGAGTCCCATTCTCTATCAATCAGTTTATCAAGACATTTTCCTAAACCACAGACAGTTCTCTGCCTGAAAAGAACCCTGTGTGAACAATTAAAGTGTTTTCTTCTTCATTTCATGAAGAACTCTTTGGGCACTATTGGGTTCAATCAACCAATCAGTGATCATCCCTGCAGACCGTTCGTCCATGGAAACGGACGCTGTTTTATACTGGGTTCCCTGGGGACAGACTCTGAAACAGAGTACGTAGAAGGTCTGTCAAGGGTTGTTTTTGGGGGTTTTTGCAAGGAACATCAAAATGTCAACGGATATGTTGATGTGGACATTCTAATTTCAGGTTTAAGACGATGTGATCTAAAGTAACCCCTGGTGTATAAAGATGTGTTTTATTTAATACTCCATTTTTGATGAGGACACTGCAAACAGGAGAGGGACAGAGACATAATTCTCCCTCTCTCCCTCCTCTCATAAAGGTTGGATCTTCTCCTTGGCCTGCAGCTCCCCTGTCTCTCACATGCTTCTGTCTCGGACCAGCGGCCCAGCCTGAGCAGCCCGGAGCACCCTGCTAGCGTTGTGTATTTTCAGCTTTGGACAATATCTCACAAGAATCCACTTTATTCTGGGTAAGTATGTAGAAAATACGAGTTTATTAACATTTGAGCTCCCCCCACGTCAAGCCATATAAAAATTTCGCAGGGTTCTGATCAGTCTAGATGTTGTCTACACAGTGAAAATAGCATATAATTTAGCATCTCACAATGTATTCTTATATGTCACGAATACTGTTAAATATAGGTGCTCACTTTCCAATCAAATATTTGAAAAGAATAATTTGTTTGCACTTTAACGGGTGAATTAGTATAAAAGACTTTTATTTAAAAACATGATCTGAGGGGCACCTGGGTGACTCAGTCAGTTAAGTGTCTGACTCTTGACTTTTGGCTCAGGTCATGATCTCACAGTTTGTGAGTTTGAGCCCTGCATCTCTCTCCCTCTCTCTCTACTCCTCCCCTGCTCATGCTCATGCTCTCTGTCTCCTTCTCTCTCTCTCAAAAATAAATAAATAAATACATAAACAAACATGATCTGAGAATCAACAGAAAAGTCCCTCAAGTTCAGCTTTTCTTTTTTTTTTTTTAAATGTTTTTTATTTAATTTTGAGAGAGAGATAGAGACAGCATGAGCACGGGAGAGTCAGAGAGAGAGGGAAACACAGAATCTGAAGACAGGCTCCAGGCTCTGAGCTGTCAGCACAGAACCAGATGTGGGGCTCAAACCCATGAACTGTGAGATCATGACCTGAGCTGAAGTCGGACATTCAACCGACTGAGCCACCCAGGCGCCCCTCAAGTTCAGCTTTCTATGCAAGAGTTCCTTATCTTTCTCGTTTGCTCATGCCTAATCAAAACCTTTAAGGATTCTGGCATTTGGGAAATAAAGGCCAGAGACATATTAGTTTAGCTGCTGAATCAAAAGTGTTACGTAAGTGTAACGGATAATCCTTTTAAAGTGAATGTTTTCTAATCTGTGCGACCCCAAACAGCTGCTACCAGTGCAGGCCCATCCGCTAGGCAGAGGGCAAAGACAGCGATTGAGAGTGTGTTTCTCAGGGTGCCTGGCTCGTTCAGTAGGTGGAGCCTGTGATGAGTTCACGCCCCCTGTTGGATTTGGAGCCTACTTAAAAAAAGACATCTGTTTTTCTCTGTTTGGGAAAAACACTAAATGATTGATCTTCCTGTCACACACAGTGGCGATTTGGGGGAAATCTCAGAACAAAAATGCATTTTTGATTGTGGTAACAACACTGCTCCACTGTGTGAAAACACGTGCGCACATTGTGAGCTGATTTGATTGACAAGCGTTTTTTAAAAATGTTTTATGCTATGTGTTATGCCAAAAGGTGGTCTGATGCTTGGGTTAAGGCACCTTTATAATATCGCTTATAAGTGAAATGAAGTAACTCCCTGTGTGTAAACACCCGATTGAAAAACTATCAGCAAACTGATTAAGTTGTGGAATCATAATAAATTGTTTCTACGGAGGTATCTAAAGGGACAGAAAATTCAAGTGTATGACTAAGTACACATTAAAAAAATGTTTTAAGTTTATTTATTTTGGGGGTGGGGGGGAAGGGAGGGAGGGGGAGGGGCAGAGAGAGAGGGAGAGAGAATCCCATGCAGGGTCCACACTGTCAGCTCGGAGCCCCACATTAGCTTGAATTCATGAAACCATGAGGTCATGACCTGAGGAGAAATCAAGAGTCAGACACTTACCGACTGAACCCCCCAGGCGCCTCTAAGTAAACATCTTAAAGGGGAATGTTCTATCAGGTTTAAAGCAACCCTTCTTGATCGGTCTCTCCTCAAGTTGGGGTAAAGCGCACCGCTGAATCCCTAGCTCTTGGAGACCTGTTCTTACAACCTTTCCCACTTGGACTCTTGCAAGAGGCTGCCCTGGGTCTCCCCCATCCGGAGCGCCCCCTACGGGGCTCACTGAAGTACTGATCCCTGATCATGGGACTCGCTTGCCTTGGGTCTTCTTTGCTCCCTGTTTTCTGCAAGAGAAAAGCCCCTTAGCATCAAGACCTTTTGTGGCTTTCCCTCTGTTCGCTTCTCTGGCTTCGTTACTGTCCCTTTCCCACCGCTCCTCCCCACCCTCCAGGCTCAGAGGGAAAGCACCGTGTCTAACATCACATTCCGACCCAAGTCTCGTGGGGCCTGAAGCTTATATAATTTGGGGGACCTTCCTAACAAAACTTAAAATTACTCAAAAATAGACACCAAAATGAGTACTTATTAAGAATGAGAAAATAGGGGTGCCTGGGTGGCTCAGTTAGTTAAGCGTCTGACTCTTGATCTCAAGGTTGTGAATTCAAGTCCTGCTGAGCATGGAGCTTTGAGAAAAAATGGGAAAAGAAATCACAACAAATTGCGAATTTCACAAAGCTAAAGTATACCTCAAACATCACAAAGCTAAAATATACTTCAAATATCACAAATTGTATTAATTGCGTGATATGTCTCTGTAAAATATTGCTTTTCTTCCCCCTTCAGGTTTGCTGCACACTCTCTGATCACTTTTTGATGGGACACCAGTTTTGTAATTAACGGTTTAGAAAAGTTCTTTTCAATTCCACAACTTTCTAGTAATGTCCTGCAGCTTTCTGGGGTTTTGACAAATGTAGGCACCACACAGTTCTTCATCTCATCTACCAAAAAATGTGACCCTATTGGCTATAGTGAACCTTTATCAGAAACGTCAAGTAACAGATCAGTGATCAATAGTACCCTGGGAACAACCCTCTTACTCTCTTTCCTACATCATTGATTTTTTTTTTTTGCCCCCATGATATTGACTCTGAAGAGAACAGGCCAGGGTTTTGTTTGTTTTTTGTTTTGTTTTTTAATGCTCTACCTTCTGGAATGGTCTGTTTCCCCATTGTGCTATTTAACCTGTTCCCATATCCCTTGCATTTCCTGTAAACTGGAGCCTAGGCCTAAAGGCTCGATTAACTTCGATTTAAACATTTTGGGCAAGAATTTGTCATGGGTGATGCCTTGTGTATCACACAGGGAGGCACATCATCTCAGATTGTCCCACTTTGGTGGTGCTTAATTTAGTTGTTTGGTGAAGAGGATGACCACCAGATGTCGCCATTGTAACGGTTTTCATTTTGGAATTCTAAAGTGACCAGTGGAGTTGCTTGAAAAGTATTCTCATTGAAGAATACACTTGACCCCATACTGTAATGAATCTGGGGCTCTCGTCACCTTGACGCAGTGCTCTGCAAGTCATCCGTAAGTGACTCAAACATATAGAAAAGAAAAGGCACAGCCTTACGTTAGACACCTAATAGATGGATTTTCCTGTTTCTATGTTCAATCGCCAGTGCAGCCATCATTTCTTTTGGTGTTCCTCAGCAATATATTTATAATTAAAGATCACTGGAGATTTATTATTATCAACACAAGTGAGTAGTGTGTGCACGTGTGACTTTCTTAACAGAATGAGGCCGGTCACAGTTGGAAACATAAATCAGGCAATGGGTTTTAGTTAGAGGAAAGTGATGAAAATTTTAGAAAAGGAAAAACAATTGAAAAAGCTTAACACACACGTTATCTCCAATGATTTAAAGAGGACCCTCCCCCCCCCAAAAAGGGAAATTTCAAACCCTTTCTACCTGTTGACTGAACTCTAAAGAAAAAGGACATCGCTTCCTTTTTTTTGTTTTTTGTTTTTTGACATTTGCAGCAGGTGGTGCTATAATCCTGCTGACTGGTATACGTGAATCTCCAGAGAAAGACCCCCCAGAAGACCACCAGCAGCTTGTGAGAGCACTTGTCTGCCCATCGCCTCACCAACACAGCAGATGGTCGGACTGGGGAGTTTCTGCCAACGGGATGGGTAAGAAATTGTATCTCGGCATAATTTTAACTTGTTTTTCTCTTCTGAGTGAGGTGCAGTATCTCTTCATATTTAAGGGTCATCTGCATTTATTCTGTGAGCTGTTCCTATATCTTCCCCATTTTTTCCTATCGTGTCATTATTTTCTTTTTGAGTTTTTGAATGTTAAAAGCTTTTAAGAAAATTAGGGATATTCACACTTTATGATATGTTACCAACATTTTTTTTCCCTCAGTTTGTCGGTTATCTTTTGATTTTTCCATATAGTATATTTTGTCATGCAAAAGTTTTCTGATTTTTTGGTGTAGTCAATTTTATCAATATTTTCTCTATTGCTTCTAGTTCTTCTGGGCTCCACGTCTCCCCCTGCCCCCCGCCCTTACATGTAGCTCTCTGACCCATTTGAAGCGTACCCTAGTGTTGGCCATGCCACTTATTAAAAGTCTACCCTTTCCCCAGTGACGGGATATACTGCCTTATTTTATATAAGATTCCCATATGCACTTGGTCACATATCTGGATATTCTGTTTTGTTTTCTTCATTGGCCTATTTAGTGATTCACCTGTTTTTTGGTTGATGCTTGAGTAGCCCAACTGAACAGACTGCATTCCTATAAACTATTAGTCCCATTTATGAACAGGAAGCTCACATCACACGAAGAGCAGGAAGTTTGCAGACGGCTATAGCTTACAGACATTTGGATAGGCAGGCTTTCAAACACCCCCCTCCGGAGCCCTGTTACTTATGGGGACGGTGACCTCAGAGCATGATGTGCATAGGACGTGTTTAGCACCAGGAAGTCTCACTGAATGAACTCTTAATTCTCCAGGTACTTGTATGAACACGGCTTATAATGTCTCTAGGTTTCCCGTTAATAGCACTGTGACTTAACACCTAGAGTTTTAAAAAGATTTTGTTAGGGGGCACCTGGGTGGCTTAGTTGGTTAAGCGTCCAACTTCGTTACAGGTCGTGATCTCCTGGTGTGTGAGTTCAAGCCCTGCGTAGGTGAGTTCGAGCCCTGCATCGGGCTCTGTGCTGACACCTCAGAGTCTGGAGACTGCTTCGGATTCTGTCTCTCTCTCTCAAAAATAAATAAGAATTAAAAAAATTTTAAGATTGCTTTAGGGGTGCCTGGGTGGCTCAGTTGGTTAAGTGTCTGACTCTTAATTTTGGCTCAGGTCATGATCTTGAGTTTGTAAGATCTACCTTAGATCTTGAGTTTGTAAGGTCAGGCTCCGCACTAAGCATGGGGCATACTTGGGATTCTCTGTCTCTCTCTCACTGCCCCTCCCCTGCTCACATGCCTGCTCTCTATCAAAATAAATAAATAAACAAACATTTAAAAAGATTTTTAAGGGGCGCCTGGGTGGCTCAGTCGGTTGAGCGACCAACATTAGTTCAGGTAATGATCTCACTGTTCGTGAGTTCAAGCCCAGCATCGGGTTCCGTGCTGAGAGCTCAGAGCCTGAAGCCTGCTTCTAGATTCTGTGTCTCCTCCTCTCTCTGCCCCTCTCTCTGTCTCTCTATAATAAATAAATGTAAAAAAATAAAAATTTAAAATATAAAAATATTTTTAAGATTAAATCAAAGTTTTTTATTTTCTATTTTCTATAACCACAGAATTAATGAATAATTTCCATGTGGCCTAAAACATGACCACAGGTATTGTACCCCCTAAAAAGTGAGTATATGCTATTTTCATAGCCCTCGCTCTCTATTTATATATAATATTTGGATTATTAGTAATGATTATTTAAATTTTCTATATCCTTATATTTTGTTAATCTGTAATTTCCCAAATTAAAATATTCTACAATGATGGGTCTAGCGCTTTAATATTATAAACTGAGAAACATTTTGGAGGTGGGTGGTGATGATGGCCACAACACTGTGAATGCGATTAATGCCGCTAAAACAGTACACCTGAAAGTAGTTAAGAGGGTAAAGTTTATGTCACGTGTGTTTTACCACAATAAAAAAAGAAAACTTTCATTATGATTACGATTTTATCCATTTCTGTGTATTCAAATCTTACAGCCAGGATATGAATGGGAAAAAGCAGTTGCAGAAGCAAAAGTATGACACCACTGATGTAAAGTTTTAATTCATGGAAAACACGCTATTTTTCAAGGAGCAAAAGACTTACGTATATGCAGCAAAAGGCTTGCATATGGATGGGACAGATTTTCCTTTAAAAGGAAAAAAAACCCTTTTTTCATGCACAAGGTACTTACAATTTAAGCCCAGGTGCACAGTACCTTGCTGCGAGAGGCAGAATCATCCTCACTCAGAGGTTGGCTCCTGGACCAATCAGCCGTGGATCAGGGGCTGCTGCTTCTGGTCCACACAGCTGGGGTCTGTTGACTCACCGGTAGCCTGTGGTCCGGCCCCGCCCCAAGTCGGGGCTCATCTGGGGGAAAGTATTTAAGCACAGGAGCCTGCCCTTGCTAGGACTTCCAAACTCTTGGTCTCAGCAGCTCGGATAACGGCGAACGTGGACTTCAAGCTGCTGGCAGGGAGATTCCTGCCTTCGGGGGAGACTGCAGGCGGTAAGCTCTGGCCCAGGGTCTGGAAGAAGGGCTTTCCCCCCGCCTCCCTTGGGCCACAAGGTCTTGGCTATTACTTAAAACCAAGACATTTTATGTGTATCTCCAGGTTCCTGGCTTTTCTGGGAAAAGTACGAAGCTCTGGCAGGGGTCATCCGCAGCAGCTCCCGGCGCTCAGCCCCCTTCCCCTCCACTGTCAGCTGTGGCCGGGAAGGTAATTTTTCCTCCCTATTCGTGTCCTTTTCCTTATTCTTCCCCTACCTCTTACCACCACCATCACCGCTCAACGCGTAAGAGGCTGCTTTTCCCCTCAGGGCTTCCAATCACGGAGGTCTGAGGCTGAGGCCAGAGCCTGACCGCTTGTTCTGGGCTCCGTACACCCCCAGCTGTCCTGGCCCAGGGGGTGTTGCTTTACGAATAACCAAGAACGCCCGAGGAAAGCTGCTTCTGACCACAGAAGGAAGATCTGAGTTGGCCTGAGAATTGGAAGCGAATAGTAAGAGCACTCTATGGTGGTGAGTGTTTGCCCCTGACCTACCTGCTTCTGTTGCGCCCTGATGCTGAGTGTAGCATCACAGCAGAAGCCCCAGACCAGCTTTCCGGGGGGGAGGGGCAGAGAACGAAGGTGACTCGCATGGAACATCGGTTTATGATCGGAGGCTGGGAGAGGGCCTCCAGCTGGGCCACCGCAGCGGGGGGGG